>NW_027206258.1:0-571599 GCF_024711535.1 Dipodomys merriami
AATCAATGTCCATGTTCTGGAAATCTACAACATGGTATCAGAAATAGGAAACAAAGACATGACTGCATAGGTATTTGCATCCATATAAGTTTATATTAATATTTCAGTTATATGCATGGAAAAATATCTTCAGAACAATGATACCAGTAGGCCTATCTTTATAAAATGTAAACATTGTTTGAGCTGGGTAAGACCAGTGAGGGTGCAGTCCAGAAAATAAAAAGAAACAAAATGTCCTCTCCAACGAAAGAGAATTTGATGCACAGAATCAGCTATGTGGATGATCCGCAACTAGAACCTGAGCATAGAATGCTGAGGCTTCCACAAGCAGAGCAAGGGCAGGAAGACACCACAACACTCTGGGTGAAAGACCCCACCACAGGAGCTAGTGACCCCGAAGCTCAGCCAGTGAGGGGAAAGGGCCAACAAAGGGGTTTTCAGTAGGGACTGAAGCTGTCCTATGGGACCTAACGTCCTGAAGGAGATTCCATCTCAAATCCTGCTCCAAAAGACTCCTTTTCTAGGGTGAGAAAATCAAGTTACATGAGGTTGTGACCTGCTTCAATTCCACTCTATATCTCTTTTTCTGCCTCTTCGCAATTTGATTACTCTTACTCACTGTCTGAGCCATCTCTTTGAGGAAAGGAGTGTTCTAACCCACTCTCCAAGTGGAGGAAGCAGTCCAGCAATGCTAATCAAAGCCAGGCAGCCACCCAGTAGGGCGAGAAGCAAAAGCACAAAGAGAGAGCTTTCATGTGACAAAGTGACCCAGAGGAGTAAGGTTGAAGGCTGAATATGATGAAATACAACGTTGAGGATGATAATTAACTTCCAAGTTCTTCTTTGCTTCATTAATTCGTTTCTTCCCTCTCTTAAAGGGACATTTGAAACATATGCAGTCAATTCTCTTTCAAGTCTGAGAAGGCATGAGCCAAGGGGTGACAGTGTAATTCTCTCTGCTTTACCAGGAGGAGTTCTTAGCATATTCCATTCATCCTTATCCTTGAGATCTGGAGAGCATCCCAGGGAGGGTCTCCACCTTCAATTAACTACTTTAGGGCACTATGTAACAAAAGATCATGGATGTCACTTCCGAGGTCACACTGACCCATGGAGGTGTTCCAGCACATCACTTTGCTATGGTGTCAGCTGTCAGCAGGTCAGATGATAGGAGTATGAGCCACCTCCTAGCCAGCCAAGTTTGAGCACACATAAGTAGAACGTAAACCCTTTACTTGTCCCTTTTCCTTTCCAGTGCTTTATTCCCACATGGACATACAGGTCACTCTAAACCAGCCCCCTTCCATCATTCAGTCATTCAAACATTTATTTACTACAGTATCTACATTTAATATTATCTACCATGAAATGTACTCATTCCCTTACTCAGGTAACTATAACCCCTCTGTACAGTATCTTTACAATAAAAATATACAATAAAAATACAATAAAAAAATACAAATCCCATACCTAAAGATATATTTGATACAAAGATATGATTTGTATTAAAATTTGCTCTATATGCAAGATTGTAGGTCAAGGTAAAACTGCACACGTGGATAAGATTTCCAAAATGACTAATATATTGGAGTGTTATTTTAATTGGTTAGTTTTATAAGTGAAATCAAAATTTCTTACTTATTTTTTCCAGATGGAAATTAACATAATTTAAATAAAATATAAATTAATATTTAAAAAATCTACCATGTACTAGGCCTTAACAATACAGGAGAAAACAAAATCAACAAAATCCATTCTCTAGCATTGATATTGTAGCCAAGAGTAATAGACAAACTAATAATCACAATATGTAGCTTGTCCAATGATGAATGAGGTTATAGAGGAATAAAGTAAGGTGAGAGTGGTATTTTTTAAATAGAGGATGGCAATGGAGAGTTTTGGAGAGATTAACTTTTTTTTTTTGGGGGGGGGTCCAGTCATGGGGCCTGAACTCTGGGCCTGGGCACTGTCCCTGAGCTCTTCAGCTCAAGGCTAGCACTCTACCACTTGAGCCACAGTGCCACTTCTGGCTTTTTTTTTTTTCTTTTTGCTTATGTGGTGCTGAGGAATCAAACCCAGGGCCTTATGCATGCAAGGCAAGTGCTCTACCACAGAGCCACCTTCCCAGCCCGGAGAGATGGACTTTTGAGCAACGTAGACATGAGGTATTTTAGGAAAGAGGATTCCAGTCAGAAGGAAAAATAAGTGCAGAAGTCTAGGGGCTGGATCGCACATGGAAAAATGTTCCCGGACCAGTAAGGAGACTTTGTATTGGGTGAACGCAGGAGAGAAATGGTAAGGAGAGGAGATGGGCTCAGAGGTTTGAAGAGGCTGAGATTTGATAAAGCTGATGGGCCACATTGGGAATGCTGGCATTTACTCCCAGGGATGTGTGAAGCCAGTAGGGCAGAAGACTGACACAAGATAACTGTATTTTTTAAAGGAGCATTCTGACTGTCTGATGAAGAATAGAATTTAGGGGATACCCTGGTCAATGTAAGAAAGCAATGGTACAGTTACAGTGATATAGAGCAGAGGTGAAGCTAGAGACAACAAGCAGTTAGATTCTCAGCTTGTTATAGACTTACTTTTGGAATGCTTCAAAGGATGAATTTACGGATGTTCTTCCTCCTTTCTTAAGTTCTGGGGATAAATCTGTGAACTTCACTTAATGTAGGTCCAGGAACTTGGGGCCGTGAGGAGTTTAGGTACCAAGCCTTGATGAGTGCCTTTCCGTGATGTTAAGGAATCTACGAAGTGGGAAGTTGGAAGAATGAAGAAAGCAAATAGGATGACAGTCAGGATGAACAATGTATTACATTTCTAACATGGTGAACGTCCTACAAAAAGAAGTTTATTTAGGCTATCTCATTCATTCCTCAGACCAATCATCTAAAGATGGAATCTTTATCCCCTTGCTAGAAAATGACATCTCAAAAAGGTTTAAAAACATGGCTGCTGTCTCATTACTAATCTGAGATTGAGCTAGAATTTGAGCTCAACCATCTTCCAAGTCTGTGATACTCCCTCTACCCTACAATTACGCATTCACTCCATGAATGTTAATTGGATGTCCAGTGCAACTGTAAGAGGCAAAGAGATAAGAAAAACAGAGTACCTCCCTTCTGTAAACTACTTTTGAGCATGATATGATGCTTAGACAAGAAATTATTGCTGGAAAAAATGTAGTTATTTTTCACTTGTTCATTCCACACATATTTATTGTGTACCTACAAGATGTTGGCATTTAAATAAATACACATTTTGAGAAGAAACAAAATCTATATAATTGTAACCTCATTGTCGATTCAAGCAGCAAGTCGGCTTCTTCTCACAGGACCTGGGAGTAGGAGATTCAAATAGAATCTCTTTTCTCTCCCACCTTCAGCAAACAGATGACTTAGCAATGTTTCCAACAAGATAGAGCCTTGTTCTGTGAACTCCTGTGTATTCACTGGGAATCTCAATACGCTTGTTGTCAAGGACTGTGATGTAGAAGTAGTCTTCTTGAAGTACGGCAGAATTGAGGTCTGACTGCTCACAGGGGCTTTGCCTTTGTGTTGTATGCTCACAAGAGAAAAGCTCCG
Source organism: Dipodomys merriami (assembly GCF_024711535.1). Classification (NCBI taxonomy): domain Eukaryota; kingdom Metazoa; phylum Chordata; class Mammalia; order Rodentia; family Heteromyidae; genus Dipodomys; species Dipodomys merriami. The sequence goes on from NW_027206258.1 coordinate 3,588, forward strand.
GTCACTGTAGCAGGAAAGGATGGCAGAATGATTGCTGGCCAGGTTTTAGATATTAATCTGGCTGCAGAGCCAAAAAGTGAATCGAGGAAAAGCAGGTGTGAACAACCTGCCGCAGAGATGCACATAGCTCCTCATTTGACGTGGACTATGACTTTCAACGGGATTATTATGACAGGATGTACAGTTACCACCACTGTGCCTCCATCACCTCCTATGGCTCAGACTGTAATGCTCTTGAAATGCCAGTGTGCATCAGGAAACACCTCGTGCAGGGGCACATATGACTTTACTTCTAAGAATGGACAGTGTGGACCTTCTTCCAAGTTTGGAAAGTTAAAAGGAGATGACCTTCAAACTACAAAGGAGGAATTGACCCAGATTAAACAAAAGTATATTCTTGACTGGACAGCCTGGAGAAACAATTGAAAAGGGAGAAACAGAGCAAACAAGCAGTAGAGGTAAAGAATGGTAAGTCAGAAAAAAAAAAAAAAACAAAGCAGCAACTCTCTGAAGAAAGATGAGACGGGGAAGGGAAAAAACTAAATGTTTAAATAGGGATACAGGTTGACCCATCGTGACAATGAGATGTACAAGACACTGTTGAACAACAAACTTTACAATTTGGTGTGGGGGGGTAGTGTAGTTGTGGAGGTGGGAGGGAAGGGATGGGAGGGGAAAAACAAAGGAGGAGGCAACAATGCTTGATAAGAAATGTACTCATTACCTTGCTCATGTAACTGTAACCCCTCTGTACAGTATTTTCACAATAAAAAAAACTTATTATTAAAAAAAAGAAAGATGAGACTAATGTCAAGATGGAGTCTGAGGAGGGGTGCAGATGATTCTGCTGAGGAAGTGACCTGCTGGATGATGATGATGATGATGATGATGATGATGATGATGATGATGATGATGATGATGATGATGAAGAAGAAGATGGGGGTAGGGAGAGACCAGCTGGAGTTGATCAAGGATGATGAAGGGAGGCTGAGAAAGCAGAGGATGACAGAGACAGCGTCAATGATGAGGATGACTCTTCAGCACATCGTGGGCCTTAGGGATAGCTCATTATTTCTTTTTTTCCCACCAAAAACACTTTTTGTTGTTGTTAAGACTATACCCTCTCTCAAGTCAAAAACCTACGATACCCAAGACGATCTGACTCTTAAGAAGCAGAGCCACAAGAATGACATTAGGCTTGTTTTGTCTTTTTTCTTTCTTTCTTGTAGCTGAAATTAGTTCCGTTTGTTTTTTATTTAATAATGTTATTAGTAGTTGTACAAAGGGTTTCCAATTCCCAAAGTCAGGATTTAGTCATACAATGTATCTTGATCAATGCCACCCCTTCTATCAATCTCCCTCATTTTCCCTCTCCCATCCTTACATAGTTCAAGTTTTACCATGTCTAAACATAACAGCCTCTCTTCAAGAAATATCATTATCTCTTTACCTTGGGATATGTCTCAAGATCAAATTTTCACTAGACCCTCTTCCTCTAGTATCTTCCTTCTAGTATCTTCCTCTAGTATCTTCTAGTATCTTCAGCACACATCCACTGTTCTTCCTGTCCTTGTCCTTCCCATGTTATTGAATTCATATTGTCCTATGCCTAGTTCCATTTTCACCGCCTTTGATGCTCCCAATAGCTTTGTTAAGTCTTACCCTGTAATTTTTGCTTATAATTTTGCTACTTCTTTATGATTTAGCAATAAAAAGGATATATGATTTTTATCAACTGTCTTCAAAAGAACATCTTGTTATATAGGGAATATATAGTTTTTCCCATTAATACATTATTTTAGCAGTTGCTTCCCTAACTTCAAAGGCAATCTCATGCATTTAGTTGTAGCACTGGATAACAGCTTTGAGTGACAAGTGTAATGTGTCATACTCCACATGAAAGTGCCATGTGGGCCTGTTATCCACAAGTGCACTGTATTTTTGTGAATGAGAGTTAGCATGTCAGATGCATCCTTTAGAAAAATAATCAGTGCAATAGTCTTCATATTTTTTTCTGAAGTTGATAGTGTGGGTTATTTTTGTGGACAGCCTGATGTTGGGGACTTTTTTTCTCAAAAATAAATAAATCAAAAAATAAACAAGCCTTTATTAAACCAGGAATTTGGAGAGAAAATTTTTTGTAGAAACTTTCATTCTGCGAGAAGGATAGAAGAAAATAAGCAAAAATGTACATGTAAACCCCTCAGGTGGGGACAAACACCATAGAGAGAAAAATAAATTTTAAAAAAATCAAGCTGCAAAGCTGCTGATAGATGGGCTGGGGCAGCTTGGATACCATGCTTTACTAGGACCACACATGTGCAAAACTCTACAGGAAGTGAGAAGGTATGGTGTGCAAATCACTCGGCAAATAGCCATCTGGCCAGATGAACAGCTTCAACCTTGAAAGTTCTGAGTGGGATATGCTTGGGATGGTCCAGGAAGAGTAGCAAACCAATATGGCGGGAGCAGAGGAAGCAAGAGAGATGACGGAAGATGAAGTCATTGGGGTAGTGCCAAAACCAATTACAATTACTACCACATTATTACCATAATCTAGGAGAGAAGGTATGATGACTTAGACCAGGACAGAAAGAGTGGCTGTCACAGAGAACATTGTTGAAGGAATATTTTGAAAGTTGAAGACTTGCAAATGTGGGATGCAAGAAATATGCTTTTGACTTGAGCGACAGAGAACATGGAATTGCAGAGTTAAAGTTGTGGAAAATTGTAGGGGGAAAAACAGGTATGGAAAAGAAGAAGCAAGACATTAAGTGTGGAGTGTTGAGAGGTGGCTGATACATTCATGTGAAAGTCAGAGAAGAGTTGGCTGGAGGCAGAAATGTAATCCATGTCTTCTGCAGAATAGAAGATATCCAAGCATGGAGGTTCCGAGCTTTAGAAGTCAGATAGATGAAGAGGAATCAAGGCAGAAACTGACCCTATCCCCTCCCCCACTCACACCTACTAAATCAGAAACTTGGGAGTCTGAGGCCAGAAATCTGCTTTTAACAAGCATTGCCAGCAATTCTAATGTACAGTTGCGCTTGAAAATACACATAAGCCTATATTCCTTGGTTCACCTATATTCCTTGTTATTATTCAATGAACTGTTTCTAATTACTTGATATATTTATTCCCAGTAATCCAGTAGACTATTTATAAGATGATAATTATGAATAAACAACCAGGAAAGAGACTAGAGGCAGGAAAGGCAGTGGCCAATGCTATGTTGTGCTTCTAACAACACACAAGAAAGCAGATCGGATGTTTGCTAAATTTTTGATTACTTCTTTTTAATTCCAAAGAGATAGGTACGCCCCAAATTTGCATTCCACGTGTGTTAACTCATTGTTCACTCATTGTCTCATCATAGGAACCTGAAGAAATCCTAGCTTGCTTTGCTGTGTTCCTACTAAACAAGAGAACAGACAAAGATCCATGCTGAGCAATTGAATATTCTAATCGAATATTTTCCACAAATGGACTCTGACAAGTGGCAACTACCCATGAGTTTGGCAACACCAACACAGGGAGCTTAAGATCCAAAGGCCAGCAAATGAGTCTCAGGCAGATCACTGCAACCATTTGTTCAGTACTGTCCAGTACTACTGTCTACTTCTGTCGAGCACAGGCTGCTCATTATAGCAACAGCCACATACATAAGGAATGTATCCAAATAGATGACAAATCTCAATATAAAATAACCCATGGAATAGGAACCAAATTAAGGTTGCATAAATCTATAGTGTGACTGCTGGAAAAGCAAATGATCAGAAAGTTCTACCTAAGGACTCAGGGAAAATAAAACAGCTAGATTTGCTGAGAGTCTCAGTAATGAATGTGAGAGAAACTGTCTTTTCTATCAAAGTGAGTTTCCTAAAAGTTCCTGCTTTGGCTGTTTGGGTCAAGAAAGGTTTTTTTGAAATGTAAGATTTTGTCTTAAGTTCATTTCGTCTTCAAGAAATAGCAGAGGGTACGGGTGCATTTTGAGATCACCTGTGTACTGTTAATCTTATTTTTAAAGTCACCCTTACGTTAATACATTGTACCCTATTCAAATTATCCAATCACAGGCAAGTTGTGAATCTGAGCTCAACCAATCAGAGCAGAGGGGCATGGCCTGCTGAGTTAGGGATAAATAGGTAGGCAGACTGCCTACTCTGCATGCTTGCTTGCCAGATTTGGGGCTGATAGCTCACCTTTCTGCAGAAGAAAATCCCTGCTGAGTCAATTCTTTCTTATTGTGTCTGTCATTGTGACTGCAGTGGTTTTTTATAACATGGAGAACTGAGTAAATGGTCCTTTGTGCATGAAACTGGAGATGGGTTTTATTCTTGATATTTGCATTTATATGCCAACAATGTGTAAATCACCTAGAAGTTTGCTTAAAATGAAAAATTTCAGGTCAACCCAAGACCTCCTGATTAAGGACTGGCATTTTAACCAAAATCCCTAGAACACTTGTGCCTATGTTAAAGTTTGAGAAGTTCTGATGTAAGCATCTCTTAACCTTAAAGTATCAGTAACAAATGGAGTGGAAGGGAAAGAATCAGCGGTCAGCCCACCACCAGACTGTGATGAGGAATGGAAAGATGCCAACATTTGCCTTCTCCAATATCAGTGAAAACTCCAGGAAGTCCTCAGGTTGCTAAGCAAATGAAGAGTAGGGAAGGAAGAATTTGAAAGAAGGTATGAGCCCTTAATTAAGTACAGTCCCTCACCAGTTGCCTCTAAGGCAATGGAAATTATGGTCAAAGAGGGAGGATTCAATTTTGGTAACTGGAATTTCCAGATGCACTGGAAACATGAACTTTAAAAGACTTCATACACAGTAATATTTTTGCAAAAGCTGCAGGGGCCCTGAATGGCCCTAGCTTGTAGAACATTGAACCCCAACCAGCTCCTACAGAACAGACTCCAGGGCAAAGCCTAGAGTGTTCTGAAACAAACCAACAGGCACACACGTGCTTGTGCTATTTTGAATGTGCTCCGGAAGAGGCCTCTTCCTTCTGCTCCACAGAGTAAATCAGCCTGGAATCATTCTTTCCCCCATATATTCTTCTCATCCAACCAGAGAGTTGACCTGCTGCATGTTATACAACCCTGATATGAAGGGGAAAAGCTGAAAATGGAGGTTATACAACAGTAAGATAGAATCTGTGCATCCATTCAAGCGAAGAATTCAACCTCAAACCAAAACTGGGGGGGGGGGGGAGGAGGAGATGGAGAGGGACAGAGAGAGAGAGAATCCTAGGACTTGAACTCAGGGCCTGGGTGCTGTCCCTAAGCCTGTTTTGACTCAAGACTAGGGCTTTACCACTTGATCCACAGCTCAACTTGCAGATTTTTGGTGTTTTATTTGGAGATAAGAGTCTCGTGGACTTTCCTTCTCAAGCTGGCTTTGAACCACAATCCTCCGATTTCAGCCTTCTAGGATTACAGGCATGAACTACCAGTACCCTGCTAAAAACTGAAACTCTTAAATGTTCTTCTGTCATCCTTACTAATTGCCTATTACAATGAAGAATTTGGACACCATTTCTGAGAGCTTTCAATGGAAACAGAAAAAAAATACTATTAGAGTATTTAATAGTGTTAACTTTTATGTTGGCAATTATTCTAAGTATATTATGCTAAGTATATTTTATGCATGTTTTACCTTTTCTCTTCAAAAAATTCAGTCACTTGGTGAAGGCCATATAGTAAGTACAGAAATAGAATTCAACTCAAGCTACTTGAGTCCAAAGGCTTAAATTTCTCTAATAAAGTACCATGATTTCTCATTATTACCTGTGCAGTCTCCCAACATAAACTATAAAAGTGATGGAATTTGTAAGATACTTACCACTTGTATAGTAGACACTTGTCAGGTGAGGGCATCTTTTTTTTTTTTTTTTTTTGGTTGTGGGGCTTGAACTCTGGGCCCGGGCGCTGTCCCTCAGCTCTTCAGCTCAAGGCTAGCACTCTACCACTTGAGCCACAGTACCACTTCCAGCTTTTTCTGCTTATGTGGTGCTGAGGAATTGAACCCAGGGTCTCATGCATGCAAGGCAAGCACTCTACCACTGAGTCACCTTCCCAGCCCTAAGGTCATCTTTTAAATAGAAAAGAATACAAAAAATATCCTAGAAAAAATTAGTCCATTTGGGGGACCTATAATCCTAGCTACTATGGAAGCAGAGATTGGCTGATTGAAGCCAGCATAGGCAAAAAATGCTCAAGGCTGTATCTCAATCAATAGCAGGATATAATGGTACATGTCTATCATCCCAGCTACTCTGAAAGCTGAGATTGGGGCATTCATGGTTCTCTTTTGGCAATAAATAAATAAATAGATGACAAGATCCCATGTCAACAGAAAAAAAAAAGTTATTCAGGATGGTACAAGCCTATTAACATAGCTATGGTAAGAAGTATAAATAGGATTGGGTTACAGGTTAGCCTGGGCATAAAGCACAACCCTATCTCAAAAGTAACCAGAGTATTCAAGCATAGCTAGCTACTAAAGAGGCTGACATCTGAGGATCACAGTTTGAGGCCAACCCAGGCAGGAAAGTCCATGATACTCTTAACTCAATTAACTACTAAAAAGCTGGAAATGGAACTTTATCTCAAGGGGTGGGAAAGGGACAGTTCAAACAGTATAGTGCCTGCCTAGTATTCATAAGCCCTGAATTGAAACCCCAGTACTGCCAAAATAAAATAAAATAAAATACAAAAGAACATTTCTTTGTAGTGTATGCGCAGCATGAGAAATCACTGTAACTAAAGTAGAAAATTCAGACTGTTTATGCTGATTTGGCCTTCACAAGGACCAGTTTAGACTCTTCAGCACGCTCTGTACCAAAACATGAAGTAGATCCACCTGCCTTTCCAAAGGCAATTGGCTGGTAAACTTGGGCTCGAAGGCCCTTGTGTTCCCATCACGAGCCAGATAGGAGAGCATCAACACTGATGCGGAGGGTGTTCATGCAGGAGAGGATAGTGAGAGATCAACAGAAGAATCAAGATGACCTGGGGAGACACAGCCATCCCAAAGAGAAGTGACCAGCCTGCCAAAAGTCTAACCTGAAGGAGAGTTCACCCACGCTGTTCTACATTGTAGGCAAGGGCCAGAAGGAGGCCACTCTGTTCCAGCCAGCTTGCTCCAGGCTCCAGGAGCACTTCATGGCAGATTTGTGTCAGCAGGAAGCCAGCTTGCCACCCAGACACTATTATTGGAGCAGACTTGAACTTGGTGTCTGGCTGGCAGAGCTGACAGGCACACCTTGCCAAGGGCTGCAGGTGCTGGCTGCCACTCTGGCACTCTCTATGGAACAGGAGCATGTAAGACAATATTACACAGGGGCAGTAAGGCAGCAGATCTACCATGTGTCTTCCCATTGTGCTGCTGAAGTGAGGAGGTGGGTTATGATGGTATTGGAAGCTTATTTTAAGCAAGAACACATAAGGCTGAGTGGGAGACTCCTTTCTCATAATGTTCTCAGTAGAGAAACTCATCTCTAAGAACACACCTACGAATGTTCTTCCAAATGAACAAGCTTCAGAATCAATAGAAAAGTTTCCTGTAAGGAAAGCATGACGGACTATAAGGAATCACAAGAGGAAAGAGGAAGTTTTAAGTCATCTGGGAAAGAAAGGATGCCACTAGGTGCTTGTAGCTCAATCCTAGCTACTCAGGAGGCTGAGATCTAAGTATCAAAGTTCAAAGCCAGCCCAGACAGAAAAGTTTATGAGACTCTCATCTCCAACTAACCACTAAAAAGCTGGAAGTGGAGCTGTGGCTCAAGTGGTAGAGTACCAGCCTTGAGCAGAAAAGCTAAGAGGCACTACTCAGGCCCTGAGCTCAAGTCTAAGAACCAATACAGAAGGAAAGAAAGAAAGAAAGAAAGAAGGAAGGAAAGAAAGAAAGAAAGAAAGAAAGAAAGAAAGAAAGAAAGAAAGAAAGAAAGAAAGAGAAAGAGAGGAAGGAAGGAAGGAAGGAAGGAAGGAAGGAAGGAAGGAAGGAAGGAAGGAAGGAAGACAGGAAGGAAGGAAAGAAGGAAGGAAGGAAGGAAGGGAAAGAAGGAAGGAAAGAAGGAAGGAAAGAAGGAAGGGAAAGAAAGAAAGAGAGAGAAAAAAAGAAAGAGAGAAAGAGAAGGAGAGAGGGAGAAAGGGGGGAGAGAGGGGGGAGAGAGGGGGGAGAGGAAGGAAGGAAAGAAGGAAACAAGCAAGCAAGCAAACGAGCAAGCAAGCACAAGTCTAAGAACCAATACAGAAAGAAAGAAAGAAAGAAAGAAAGAGAGAGAGAGAGAGAGAGAGAGAAAGAAAGAAAGAAAGAAAGAAAGAAAGAAAGAAAGAAAGAAAGAAAGAAAGAAAGAAAGAAAGAAAGAAAGAAAGAAAGAAAGAAGGAAGGAAGGAAGGAAGGAAGGAAGGAAGGAAGGAAGGAAGGAAGGAAGGAAGGAAGGAAGGGAGGGAGGGAGGGAGGGAGGGAAGAGGGAAAAGGAAGGGAAGAGGGAAAGGGGGAAGGGGAGAGAGAAAAGGAGAAGGGGAGAGAGAAAAAAAGGAAGGAGAAGGAAGAGGAGAGACAGGAGAGGAAGGGAGGGGAGGGGAAGATAAATGTTCATGGAGTTAAAATGTACCTGCCCCCAGGTGTGAATCTGCAGCGTTAACATTGAGCCATGTGTGTTGAGGAGGACAGAGGGAATGGCAGGAATCTAAATAAAGTATAATGTGGGAATCTGGGCTACTCAAGGTAAAGAAACCTTACTGGAAAATGATTATTAAAAGAACAGAGGACTCATAAGCACTAGCTTCCAGTGAAAGGAAAGAAGATGGAAAAAGAGCTTCCAGCTCAGAAAATTAAAAAAAAAAATGAAGGCCAGGTTTCATGTAAGAAAATGTCCTTGCCTCAAAAACCCAACTATAATTGCTTCCAAGAAGTCGTTTCCTTGGTCAGGCAGTTTTCTGGCTGGTTTCTAGACTCGGCCACGGCTGGGCTGAGGAAACTCAGGTGGAGTTTCTCAGCAGCGTCTCTGAGCTTGGAGAAGCCACCAGTGCTTCTAGATACAGCACTGTGCCCGCCTGCCAGGACACAGTGCCCATGGCTCTGTAGAGAAAGACTCACCACCCTTTCTCAGAAAAATAAATACCAGTACCATGGAGGTGTAAGGATACAATTTACTGACCCATCCATGCCTGCTGCTGCATGAGAACCAGCTAATGAGCTGATCAGGACCAAAATGGCGCTGTAATGTATCCATTCCATAGTCACTGACCATGCCCTTAGCCAATGTAAAATACCATGTTGGATGCTGAAAAGAATATTTATCCCATATCCTCAAGATGCATTATACCATAAACAGAGAATCTTCTTTGTGTGTGTGTGTGTGTGTGTGTGTGTGTGTGTGTGTGTGTGTGTGTGTGTGTGTGTGTGTGTGTGTGTGTGTGTGTGTGTGTGTGTGTGTGTGTGATTAATGCCAGTACTGAGGCTTCAACTCAGGACCTGGTAGCAGTCCCTGAGCTTTCTCACTCAAGACTGACATTCTACCACTCAAGCCACAGCTCTACCTTCCTGGTGATTAATTAGAGATAACATCTCATGGACTTTCCTGCCTACACTGGCTTCAAATCACAACCCTCAAATCACAGCCTCCTAAGTAGCTCAGGTTACTGGTATGAATCACCAGTGCCCAGCTTGAGAATCTTCATATACATAGCTTGCCATGATTCACAATATTCTATAAGCAGTAACAGACCACATCAGCTGGATTCTTTACTGCTTGCTTAAAAGGATAGTATTCTTCTTAAGGTTCATTTTACCATTGGAAAGACTAAGTTTTCTAAAGCAGTTGGTAAGATGGATTTAGTAATTAGTTCTGTGTGAATCCTATCATTTAGAAACCAAAGATGGAGTCTAGATGTAGGAAATGGGTAAAATAAGCTCAAGTTCTTTAAAAATATTAATAAAAGCTTGTGAACTCACTGGAAGTTACCCTTTTTATTCTTGGTCCAGAAGAATCATCATGAGCTTCAAAGAGTTTTTACACCAATCTCTCAGTTCCAAGTACACTGGGGAGTTTCATCATTTTTCCTAATCCTTCATCATCTGGACTGTACAGTAACAAAAAACTCAATTTCACTTATGTCTCTAAAATATAATTGTGGTAAGATAACATTACAAAAGTTTTCCAGTTTCTTGTGCAAATGAAACCAATATATCATTAAATGCCAACATCTGGGCTTGGGAGGTGGATGGTGTTTGGAATAAAACTTCAAAGGTCAAGGGTAAACAAGGACCTAGAATTACTACGACATCTAAAATTATTTTACAGCCTTCAAAAGAACATGGAAAAAATTATTGCAATTCTCAAAATTATAAGCGGCCTTGGGGAAAAGCACACTTTGGGATCTCTGGATGTACATTAGTAATGTAAGGAGGGCCAAGTCATTTTCCAACATCATAGCCAGTGTCAGACCAGAGAGATGGAGGCCTGGGCATTGCCTTCACATCCCCACCTGTTGTCTGAAACCTAAGTGGAGATGTTCATCATTTTCTCCCACAAACATGCAACCCTTCCCATTTTTTTCCATTACCTCCTTGTTTTCCTATGCACAAATACTCCAGTCACTTTTTTCTTAAATCTTTCTGTTCTCACATCATTTATACCTTTATTTCACAATTACCTAATGATAGTCTAATACCATATCAGATCCTATTCTGGCTGTTAGAATGGCCTCTACTCTCCTAGACCCTCAGTCCAATTGGAGAGACTAATAAATAAAGAATCTATTCCAATATAGTAGAGTTCCTAAGAGGGTCCAACCAAACTCTCCATATCCAGGATTTGGAGATCTGTTTGGAATGACAGTGATTTTAATGTCCACATCCCTCCAATTTTGTAAACCATTGGGTGTAGTAGTTTATGTTCTAGCAGGATGCTAGAGAACAGGCAGAGTGATTAAAAACCATGTGTGAGAGACCATTAGCCCAAATGAAGGGAAGAGAAGACTAGAGACATTCTCTGCAGAGTGATGTGTAAGTCAAGATCTCAAGTGTACAAGAAATGACCCAAATTTGAAGGAAAAGAGGTGAAGAAGGGTAAGTGCAAAAGAAGAAATACTTCAGGGAAAAGCAGTCCTTAAAAACTTTCCAATGGAAAGATTTATTCAGGGTGGCTGGAGCTTTGAGTGTGAGCAATAGGAAAAGATGTGCTGGAGAGACGGGGAACAAACAGATTAGGGAAAGTTTTGTAATATTATTCTGGTCCTTGGACTTTTATCTCTGTGGCTTTAAGCAACTATTGAAGTATTATTTTTTTAATCAAGGGAGAATGAAATGAGCAGAGAGTTTCCCCCCTCTTTTTACTATGGGTTCCACACAAAACTAATGAGGCTCTAGGCCTCTGTTGGTTGAAGATTCTTTTAGCTTCATCTCTCCTAAATTTTTTCATCTTCTTCCTCTCCTGCAATACCATTCCTATTCCAATAGGGTTGGCCTCCTTCTGCCTGGGTATAGCACTATCTTTCACAATGATTGATGGCCTGTTTGTTTGCCCAGCCTTGTTGGGTAATGCTGTTGACTTCATCAAGTCGCTCTCCTACTTAGGAAACTTCCTCTTTTCTTGTTTGTCATTCTATATCTCCTGGTAAACGTCAAGGTCTACCATTATTATCCATTCCCACTTCTTGCCCCCTCAGAGCTTTATGCGTTATCAACCCTTTAACAACAGTCTGGTACCAGCTGTGCTTCTTGACAAAAACATTTTCTCTTGAATATTAACTCCTTATTTTGTCTTACATTGAAATCTATGAGCTTGAATTATGGAATTAACAGCTTTTTAAAAAAAAAAATCCAAGAACTGTCAGAAGCCAGGCACCGCAGGTTCACATCTATATAATCCTAGCTACTCAGGAGGCTGAGATCTGAGGATCACAGTTCAAAGCCAGCCTGGACAGGAAAGTCCATGAGACTTTTATCTCCAATTAACCACCAGAAAACTGGAAATAGAGCTGTGGCTCAGATGGTATAACACTAACCTTGGCTGAAGAAGCTAAGGGACAGCAGAAGGAGGTAGGAAGGATTTTATGAGGGCAAAGTCACTGGGGTTCCTCAACTTCATGCCAGTGAAGCAAATCTAGCAAAGCAACACTTAGGCTTCTATCTAGCTTGGTGCTCCCCTCCTTACACTATAAATAGGACATTCCACAATTGCCAGAGTTGGAATTTTTGTTTTGTTTCAAGAACTTCTAGGTTTTACATCCCATTCTGAGTAGTTACAAAAGGGTACCCCCTTCTTCTCACGAACATGGGAGCATAATTTGGGATGTTTAATATTAATATTGGGAATTGGGGTCACACTGTAATAAATTATGTCCCAATCTTTTGCTTGGAAGAAAGGAGCTCAGGATCTATTCTCAGTAGAAGTGGCAATGTCCCTTCACCAGTGTATGATCAATACCCCACTTTTTTGCACCCCACTTTTAGATGTCACCCTGCTTCCCAATCTCACCCAATGGAATTGGTAAGTGGTTTATATAGCATTGTTCTAAGTGAATTCAGGTATCTAAAATATCTACTTCTACTTCTTCCCATGGAAGAGTTATAGGAATTTGGTAAAGACATTTTTCCTTCTTTCTCTTCTGAGTTTTCTAAGTTTTGTTTAGTTGCTCATCTAAAAGTCAGAGTCATAGATGAGTCTTAAAGTATGAAGTATGCCTTTGTGGAATTCCACAGGAGAAAGAGACAGGAAGAGTGGAAGATCCTTTACTACTACTACTACTACTACTACTACTACTACTACTACTACTACTACTACTTTGGTGGTACTGGAGTCTGAACTCAGGGCCTCACATTTGCTAAGTAAGTACTCTACTATTCAGCCAATCCTCCAGCCCTTTTTGCAAAAGTAAGTCAGGGTCTCTTTTTGCCAGGGATGGCTTCTATCTGCCTACCACAGCTGAATGACAGGCATTTACAACCATATTCAACTACTTTCCTTATAAGCCAAGGTACTGGTGGCTCACACCTGTAATCCTAGCTACTATGGAAGATCATGGTTCAAAGGCAGCCCAGGCAACAATGTCCATGGTACTCTATTCTCCAATTAACTACCAAAAAGCTAGAAGTAGAGCTATGATTCAAATGACAGAGCACTAGCTTTGAACAGAAAAAAAGCTCAGGGACAGCCTCTTGACCCTAAATTCAAGCTTCGGGACTGGCACGCATGTGCGCGCACGCACACACACACACACACACACACACACACACACACACACACACACACACACACACACACACACACACACACACACACAAGTCTCAGATTTTTCTGCCCAAGGCTGGCCTAGAACTTTGGTCTTCCAGATCTCAGCTTCTCACATAGCTAGAATGGCAAGTACATACATACCACTGCTGTCCCATTATGACACTTCCAAATCAACATTTTCATAATTAGTTTTAGTAAGACCTAGTATCATCAAGTCCTTCCATTGTTTTCTTTTCTTTGTGGTGGTCCTAGGGCGGGAACTTAAGGTCTAGGTGCTGTCCTTGAGCTTTTATGATCAAGGCTAGCTATCTTCAATTTGAACCACAGCTCTACTTCTGGCTTTTTGCTGGTTAATTGGAGGTAACAGTCTCATGGACTTCCCTGCCTAGTCTGGTTTCAAATAACAACCTTCCTCAGCCTCCTGAATAACTCAGATTACATGGATGAGCCACAGTGCCTGGCTTTTCTAGTTTTAATTGCTAATATAAACTATTCCTTTTATATCATCTGAATTATATTTCTAGAAATGAATTCCTTAACATATTATTCTCACAAAATGTCTGATTTTCAAATAAATCAATGTAAACATCCCCCTTAATTGCTTTTCTTTTTTTTTTTTTTTTGCTCGTAATATATTTCTTCATAGTAGTTACTTTAATTACACAGGGTCAATATGAACAGACATTAAATTTGTCAATACTAGAAAAGCATGTCACTTTGATTTGTTCCTTAATTTCCATTTCTTTTTGTTTAATTCCATTTCTTATAAACTTTCGTTTCTGGTTTTAATTATGTGTGTGTGTGTGTGTGTGTAAGTATGTGTGTATGCAGGTATGTGTACATACATATGCATATAAACATGCTATACATTGGGAAGCCTTTTCGTGCATACCATAAGAAAAAAACTTATCTAGTTAGCATTCTACTCTCTACTACTTGTTATTTCTGAGCATTTTGGGTGAAAGAAAAATATATACTTAAAAACAACAACCCAGGATCTAGTTCTATTCAGATAATTCCCATACTATACAATCCACCCACTGTAAGCATACAATCCAATGGCTGTTAATATATTCACAGGGTTGAAAACCCACAATCAAATTTGGAACATTAATTTTAATTCATTAAAGATTATTAAATTATTAATTATTTAAGATTAATTTTAATCTAATGTTAAAATATTTTGAAGCCCCCTTTTTCACCTGTGGGCAACCAGTAAGCTCTTTTGTATGTATTCCCTATTTGGAACATTTCATATAAACAGAATAGGCCATTTTCTATAAACAGCTTCTTTCTCTTAGCACACTTACATACTACAGCCATGGGTATTACATGTTGGCACTTCATTCCTTTTTATTACCAAGTAATATTTCACCTATGCATGTACCACAGTTGTTTGGGCTATTACAAACAAAGCTGCTACCAATATCTGGGTGCAAGTTTTGAATGGGTGCATGATTTTAATCGCTGAGGCATATCCCTAGGACCAGACTGACTGAGTTTGAAGAATTTATTAAACTGTGTCCACAGCAGCTACACCATTCCATCCCACTAGTGGTATGTGACAGCTTGGGAAGATCCAATGTTTCCACGTCCATACCAAAAGTTATGGTCTATAGATTCTGTTTTGTTTTTTGTTGTTTTTTTCTGAGATAAGGTCTTGTTATATATATCCCAGGCTGTCCTTGAACTCACCATGTAGCCCACACTGGCCTTCCACTTGTGATCTTCTGCCTCAGCCTCCCAAGTCCTGGGCTTACAGATAGGTACCATTACACACAACTCTGTTTTCTGTGTTTTATTGCTGTAGTCATCTAAGTAAGTGATTTTGATTTCTATTTCACTGATGACTCATAATCATCTTTTTATATGCTTATCAGCCAGTTAGTTGTAATCTTCTCTGGAGGAATTTCTATTCAGATCCTTTATCTGCTGTTATCATTTGGATTTTTCTTGAGTTCTAGTACTTTGAGTAATTTGAGTCTTCTCATTGTTTTTCCTGTGCCTACCTATCAAATGTGTATTGACTTTTTGTATCTGTTTGAAGATCCAATGTGGTTTGTTGGTTCTTGCTATTTTTGTACTCTTTTTTCCTTTTTCCATGTGAGTCTTTGTTACTTCCTATCTTTTGTTTAGGTTGAGTTTGTTCTTCTGTTTTGTGTCTGAATGGAGAAGTTATTAACTTGAGATCTCTTTTTTATTATTAAGTAATTGTACAGAGGAGCTACCATTTAACAAAGCAGTTTATAAATGCAATATATCTTGACTTGAGATCTTTATTCTTTTTAATATAATATTCAGAGATATAAATTTTTCCTGAACATTGTGTTAGTTACATCCTGTAAGCATTAGTATACTGTGCTTTTATTTTCATTTATCTCAAAATATTGCCTAATTTCTCTGGAAGTGTCCTTTTTAGCCCATTAATTACTTAGTAGTATGTGCTTTAATTTCCATACATTGGTGAACTTTCAGATTCATTTGTTATTGATTCCAAATTTATTCTCATTAGAGTCTTTGTATTTTAAGTACTTTGAACTATCCAAACAAAAGAATTCTTGAAGCTGACAGTGTAGTTTAGTGGTAGAGTACTTGCCTAGGTAGATAACGCCTTGCTTCGAACATGAGGCTTTGCTTTCTATACCCAGCACCTCAAGGACAGAAACAACTACCCTTCTTTCAATTCTGTTCTTAAAGCAAAACCAAACAACTCAAGCTCATGCCCCAATCACCTCCAATTTAAAGAATGAACTCTCTGGAAAGGAAGAAAAATGTAATCAACATCCTGCTGACCTTTCTTTTTCCCCGGGGAAACTACCTCTTATTCCTTACTTTTAAATTAAAACTAGGTACAAAATACCTTCAAGTCTTCCCAGAGGATATTGAATTAGGAGAACATACCAGCATAAGCAAAAGCAAAATAAAATAAATAATAGCATAATAATAAATAATAACTAAAAGCATAGTGGAAGGAAAGATGACCAAATGAGTGGTTTCTCTAATCTACTTTTTAAGTAATTCATATAACAAGATTGATACCAGATTGATACTACTTCCCTTGGCAGATGTAGGGAGTGTATATGAGAAATATTTTCCTGACATTCAGGCTAAGTTTTCATTTTCTCAGTTTCTTCATAGCAGGCAAAGTTAGTGCTGTACATACTACCCCAACAGAGCCTTTCCATATTTAGACTTTCAGCTTCTCAAAGACCTGCTGGTGTCTCTTGTGTTTCTTACACACACACACACACACACACACACACACACACACACACACTTTGTATTTTCCATCCAAGTCAAACAAATTTAGGCCTCTTAATCCAGCCTCTTAAGCCAGCTATTATATTGTGAACTTCTTTTCTTTGAATTCAGCCCAATATATTTGCTCTTTCTAAGTTGTGGTGAAAGAAAGCCCTACAGTGAGTCACAAGGGCTCACCCTGAATGTCACATAAGCAACTGTCTACCTCTGTGCCCCCAGCATTTTACTTGGGGTGTGAAGCCCAAAATAGTACTTCAAATTTTTTAAAAAATAGACATTCACTTTCCATTACCAACCACAGGTGGTTTTTAGTCTCGCTGCTTTCCAAGTACTGAACCACCATCCTGTTGGATGTCTGTCATTTGAATTATTTTTTCCCCTCTCTGGGGCGTCAGAAATAAGCAAGTTCTTTTCCCTGGCTCTCTCAGTATTCCCAACAGTTCATCTAGTCTGGTGTAACCATTCACACCTAAGGTCTGCCAAGTTTACAAGTGCACAGGTTTCTTCAGAGTCCTGCTAGTGTGTTCTAGCTATTTTATGAAACCCTGGGGATAATCTATAGCTTTACATACCTACCAGTGGTTCAGAAGATCCCAAGTACAGACCTAGTTCTGATGATTTTATGTGCATTTGAAAAAAATTCACCTTAAGTATTAGATGTTCTTTCATCTTTAGAATAGTATCCTCTCAAACATTCAATCACTATTGTATCCCAAAGTGTGTTATTATTAGGAGTTCTCACACAAGATAAAAGATTCACATACACATACACATACACACACACACACACATACATACACACACACAACCTCTCAACACTATTAATAACTAACCATGTCTATACAACTGACATTACAATCATTTTAATTATACTTATTGCACATGTAATGTTTCCTGGGCTGCAATGGATATTTTGTTCTATGGATGAAAACCTCTAAGCAAATAAATTTTGTATGAACAGATATGGCTTGTTTGTTATATTTAAAAGAATAATGTTTTTTAAGAACTGTAATTTTATTGGCTATTTTCTCCCTAAAATGTCTTATAGATTCATTAAAGAAAGCTTGTTAACATTGAAAGAAGGCTGTAAGAAATTATTTTGAGGTATATATGCAATGGAGAAGACAGCAACACTTTTCAAATGGGAATTCCTATCTTGCTTTCTTTTTCATGGCATTAGAAAAACTGTGAGTGGCATTCATTCAGATTCCAACCACAGATGGAAATCCAAGATCCCAGAATAGAGTCCATCTCCTATCATCATGGTTGCTGTGGTGTGAATGTGTCCCCCCAAAATTCATGGGTGGGAAGTTTAGCATACAAGGCAATATTGTTGGAGGGTGGAGTCTAATAGAAGTGATTGGGTCACAACGAAGTTGCTCTCATGAATGGATCTATGTCACCAGGAGAGTAGGCTTGTTACAGAAATAAATTCTGACCCTTGTCATTCTCCTGCCCTTCTATTTTCCACCATGGAAAGAGTCCCTAGTATATACTGGCACCTTGCCATTGGACTTTCCAGGATAAAGAACTGAAAGAAGTAGGGCTCAAAGGCTCATTCCTGTAATCCAAGATACTTGGGAGGTTAAAATAGGGAGGACTGTGGTTGGAGGCCAACCCAGGGGAAAAGGTTATGGGACTTCTTTCCAACCAATGAAAAACATGGATGCAGTAGCTCACATCTGTCATTCCAGCTACTGTAGGAAGTATAAACAGACAGTGGTTCAGGCTGGCCTAGTTAGAAAATTCCCAGAGCAAAAAGGGCAGGAGGTATAACTAAAATGTTAGAGCACCTATCTAGCAAGTACAAGGTCCTGAGCTCCAACTGTAGTATCACTAAATATTTTAAATAAAATAGAGCTTCCCAATGACCCAGCAATCACACTCCTGAGCATTTACCCAAATGACCACAAACCAGGCCATACTAAAGTTACCAGCACAACTATGTTCATTACTGCAGCATTATTTACCATAGCTAAGATATGGACTCAACCCAGATACCTCTCAGTAGATGAATATATCAAGAAAATGTGGTATATATACACAATTTCATTGTGTATATATACCAGAAAGAATGGCATTGCCCCATTTGTAAGGAAGTGGAAAGACTTGGAAAAAATTATATTAAGCAAAGTAAGCCAGACCCAAAGAAATAGACTACATGGTTTCCCTCATTTGTAATAACTAGACTATATCTAGGATATTCTTAGCAGAGGATCACAATGGCTCAGTGATATGGATATGACCATATAAAATGATTCTTATCAAAATGAGCTCCAAGAAATGGAAGCAAGAGGTTTTCTTTTTATTGTACTGTTTGTTTGCAGTTGTTTCTTTTTCCTTTCTTTTTCCTCTCTTTGGTTTATTCCCTGTTGTCACTGTTTTTAGTTTCTGTACCCTTTGTCTTGCATAAAAGTTTATCCACTTTGCGAGAGAGAAGGGAAATCACAGAAATGGTGGGACAAAGGGTGAATCAATGCAACAGTAATACTCACTAGATACTATGTTGGAAATGAACTTTACACCTTGGAGAGGGATGGAGTTGTGGGAGGGGTGGAAGAAAATAAAGGAGAGGGTAACACTGTTCAAAAAAATGTATTCATTATCTTACTTATATAACTGTAACTCCCTCTGTCTATCATCTTTACGCTAAATTTTTTAAAAGAAAGAAAAAATTTAATTTAAAAACTGAAAGAATACCTATCTCAGGCAGTGATTTACTTTCACTTAACATTTCACAGTCAGTGATCACTCTTTTGTTCAAAAACAACTCTAGAAGTGTTATCTACCTACAACCTCCTTAACATTATATATTTGACAGCTGGTAAGTTCCTGGGAGAAGAAATTGATTTGGGGTTCCACAGCACAAATCATTTCACATAGTATGGTCTCAAGAAAGGTAAAATAATATATAGGCAAGACTTGAATGTCTTAAGCCAAGAGAGTAAATAATAGTAGAAATTTCAGGCACTCTTGGCAAACTCTTTGCACCAAGTGGGACCTTTCATTTTACCTTACATTATGCTACAAATACTTCTTATATGTGCTTTCCCAATGAGTCACGTGTCACAATGCAGTATGCAATATGATGTAGAGCCTAACATTGACTCTAATAGCTAGACTTGAAGAATAAACATTGCCTAAACAAAGAGAGAAAATAGAAACAATAGTAAGACTACACACTAAGCCTGAATCTAGAGCAACTGTAAGTTTGGGTCACGTAAATGAGAAACTCACATCTGTGCAGAATTAGAAGGGAACTTATAGAATACGTTGCTCAATCCCTTTATTTATCAGATCCAGAAGTGGTGACCAAGAGAGATTAAGGAACTTGCTCAAGAACGTAAAAACTCATGCTAAAGCCAAGACTAAAATATACTCCTGTCCTCTCTCTCCCATTGACTGTCTCCCCCTTCCTGGCTGACTTGCACAGTAAGAATTTATATTGCCAGTTCAGTGGCTGATCTTCCAAACCTACCCAACAATCTGTCACTGATCCAGATTTCTAAAATTTATATGGGGGGAAAAATTTATATGTTTATATCTAACTCATGCTTTACATAAGGTCATTTGATTCTTCCTTATGCCAGGTGTCCTATTAAATTACCCTTCATTATATTTTCTAAGATTTTTGCCTTAGAATAGTCATTATGCTACCACAGGGCAAAAAATAAATGAAATAACTGAACTCCTCTGGCTATAATGGTAAGTAAGATAGCAGGCTGATTATAAAAGAGCTCGACTCCATAGCCAATTCAGCTTTTTATGTAAGTGGATGAATGTACAGTACTTCCTGGAAACACAGCTGTTCTGGGCAGAGACTGGAAGAGCCTAGAGGACCTAGAGTAGAAGAAAAGCTGCTCATGTTCTGGCCACTGTCTCTCTTAAAGGCTATGTCTATACAGCAGGCAACACCAGTGGAAAGATGTAGACTCCAGAGCACAGACCTTAACTTTGTAATTTCTTGCATTCATAATGAGCAATAGTATGCTTTTGCTCTCTGTTCCAAAAACACTAATTGTTCTTACATTTCCTAGAGCTTTGAAAGGCCTGGGTATTTGTGTTGGTGTCATGTATGGGAAACAAAAGGTTAGAAGCCAACATGGTAGGCTCCAGGAAAACTTGAAAGATACTTTCTTACATCTAAGCACCTCTTCAATGTCTTTCCCCCTTTCTCTCGGCTTCTCGTACCACACAAAGTATCTCTTGTCCCAAGGATCAGGTAAAATGGTAAACACATGCCAGATGGGCTGTTATGTACTGTCTCCTGACCTACTGCAGTCAATGCTCACCATGCTTTTCCCCCCAGTGCCTGTGCCCTCATAATTTATCCCAGTTTAGAATCCCCTACAATCACTCCCAATCAAATACAACACACAAGCAAAGCCTCTTGAGTCTAAAGACTCAATGGATCTGAACAACACTATGTAACCTCTGCCATAATGCATGCCCTGGGAATCCTGTCCTCATACAATGTCTGATCACCAGATCTTCCATTCACACAAGCTCCAAGTGAGGGGCACTTCATTTCCAGTCTTCCCTGATCCTCTTCTCCCAGATGAATTAGATACTTCTGGGCTTCTTACAATTTTTGCTTCCAAATGTCTGTATTCCATTCATCTTTTGTCTCTACCTATGCAACCCTAAAGTCCAAGTACGTGCTGCTTTCTGTGAAATCGTCCCTGATTGCTTCAACCACATAAGCTCACACAGATACCTGTGTGAAGGTATCTGGGAAGCACCTTTCACACTGCCTCTGTCATCCTCATATCTTGTACATTTTACCCTCTGTATGGTGATAATCCCTCCATAATAGCAAGGTATATCTGGTGATCCCATGGTCTCTTATTTATCAATATAACCATGATGGTAGCTATCTCTTATTCAATTAGACTCATTAGAATGCTCATATGTATATCAATGTGTTCTCACTTTTGGTTTAGAGTATAATTTCCAAGAATAACTCCTGATTCATTGTGGGACATTAGCATGTTGGTATAACAACCACTCAAAAAGATCACAGATATATCCTTGATAATGCTCCAATGCTTTCACCATTAATACTTTCTATCTGTGCTACAAAGGCCTTTTACTGCCTCCAAGGGGAAAGCATCTGCCACAATTCTATGCAGCTAAAAACGTTAAAGATTTAAGCTGCTAGTTCAACACCAGTTAGACTCTGAACCAGTTGGAACCCCCAGGGGGGGTGATCTATTCCATAGTCCTACTCCCACCAGGAGGTTTTTGGATTCTATCTGATGCTGCTGGCATGATACCTGCACTATTGAAGTGAGCCATATAAGCCTCTGTCTGCTGACTGCAGTCTGCCCACTAGTCCCTGCTGAAACTCTAGCCATCCCTCCATGTACTTGAATCCTACTCTCTCCTTCCTCCAGTACTGGGCCACATTCTTGTCGACATCTATCTTCTCCTTTTTCTAGCACCTCTTCTGCTGGCCTGGACCCTGTCATTCTTTCTCTAGACCTCCAGACAGGTCCTCAGTGATATCTTCTGCTTTCCTGGGGCCTCTGATGTTGACCTTCACTCACCAAATTAAAGCCTGTCCAGCACTCCCCAGGATTCATTGGATGCAGTAACTTGAATGGCCTTACAGCCACACCATTTTGGTTAATGATAGATAACCTAGGTTCTTAGCAATCAGTCCACTTGTACCTCTTTTTCAAGGCCTGGATCTTTGCCATGTTGTTCTTTCTTAGGGCTCCACTATGTCCTAAACCCACTGATTCCCTAGGAATCCTTCTATATAGATCCAAAAAAGGCCTCACTGGTATTGCTACTGGTTCCTATGTGCTCTTCCCGTGGATTCACAAGTTTGAGCCCCAGTTATCACTAACAATCACATCCAGTTCCCGCCTCACTAGCAAAGGGAAGAAGCACACTGCCCTACTCATGGCATGTACGGTCTCCACCAGAGCTTTTTCCTGCTCAGACTTTTATCCTTGAGGTAAGGAGAATTCTCCTCCTGAAATTTTCACCTACCCTTTGGATATCAAAGACTGAATACCCTTTGATGATCATCAAGAAGTCCTTCAACCAAGGCCTAGGCCAGATAGCTAACTAGTTGTAAGAAAAAAATATATAATCTTGGTCTTCAGTTCAGATGTCTCATTCTTCTACATTGAATTTGTAAGGTTTTCAGATTACTGTGGAGGGTACTTAAATAAAGTTCTTCAAAACAATGGAACTTAATTTCCCTTTAGCATAGAATGGAATCAAAGATTCACTCCCCTCTACAGAGGTCAGGGGTGACATTTAGATTCAACATCTGGCATCTATTCATTAATTTGCCTGGTTGTCAATACCCTTAAAAGAATAAAATGTCATGACCCGGTTACTGAAATATGCTGTTTTTGTATCCAGAAAAATGTTTCCATGCTATTGCCAATGAAAACAAACCATCTGCTGACCCAACCTTGTTATTAGAAATGCTTTAGATCAAGGACACTAATTGTCAACCTTCTCTATCCTCTACTTACAACTTGCTACTGGACAACTGCTCTGAGATTCCTTGGCAAGGCATTGATTAGCACAGCATGGCAGCTGCTTCCAGTACTACAGTAAGCAATAATGGCAGAGGATTTCAAAACACTTTTCACATCCATCATTCACTTAATTATTTGTTTCTGAAGACATAAATAAGAGACAGAATAATAAAATAAAAGAGAGCGAAAGAAAAAAAAAAGAAAGAAAAAAGACAAGAAAAGAATGACCTTCAAACTCCTGTCAGGCCTAGTCAACATAAAATGTAGAACCACAGTCATAACTTCTTGGGTTCCAAAGACTCATAATCTCATTAATTTAACCCTAACCATTTCAGCTTAGTTTCTCTTAAACATATTTCTATTGCTAGACTAGTAGCTACACTGCAGAATGCCTTGTTCCTGCTTATTGAAATTCTTGCTGGGAATGTAAAGTACAAGTGAGAAAGGAACAATCGGTGACTTATAAATCAATGCAATGGCAACAGCCTGTGATGATCTTCTTCCTCTTTTATTTCCTCCTCTTCTTCCTTCTCTTTTACTTCTCCTTCCCTTTCTCTTCCTCTTCCTCTTCCTTCTCCCTCTTTATAAAACCAGACCCTTGAGATACCATTTTAGGAGCTGTTATTCTAGTCAAATTAGAATTTGTATTTTTCCAGAGTGGCCATCCTTATTTTAGTTGAAATAAACTCTTGTTTTTGCCTGTCTGTTTTGGTTGGTTAGCTTTAGTTTATTTTGAAAGCCAACACCCCAAGTTTATTCAATGCCCAAGGAATGAAGAAGTGGGAGTCTAGGCTCACAAATCAAATTCTCAACCATTGAAGGTAGGGAGGTCATAGATCCAAGATAGAGGAAATGAGAGAAAGGGGACCAGGAGGAAGAAGAGGAGAAATAAGAGCCGGTAATGGAAGTGAATACAATCTATCTATGAAAATGTTAAGAAAATAAAATGAAGTATAGGAGGGAAATCAGTTCTGACTGGTGCCATAATGACCCCATGGTGGATGGCAGGATCTGACTTCTTGTCCTCATGCTGGTAGAAGGAAATGCCCTTCCCAGGTGAAGGGTATGCCCAGATGTCTGGAGGCAGGGGCCGGCACTTGGCTGATAGGTTACTGAACCTGTCAGTCCAGTGCCTGGGACTGGGAATTTCCTGTGGACTTGCCCCCTGTGCTGACCTGGACCAGCCCAGGCAATATTACACCATGCCACATGTGTCTTCATGATTGAGTCCTGGGTCCTGTCTGCTGGCTCACCTCTGGTTATCATGGCATCCCAATTCTGCTTTCCATTGGAGCTGAATTGGTTTGTTGTTTTTGTTCTTTCTTTCCTCTCTGGCCTGTTTCCCAACCATGTTAAGTGTATTTGAGGACTTCAGGCCTTTGTAACAACTGGCTGCCTACAGCTTGCTCACTGTGTAATAAAGACTCCAATATTCCATCTTCCAAAATGTGGCTTCCCTGATCATTTATCTTACAACAGAAGGGACAAGCAAATGTAAAAGGGGAATAGAATGGGTAGGGATTTTCCAGAACTCAGGCCCCACTCCTTTTCATTCCTTTTATTGTCCGGTTCTTCCAGGTATTGTGGCTGATAGATGTGTCACTCAGCAAGAAAATTAACTCATAAAGAAATTAGAGCATGTTCTGGAAGCCATCATTGATTAAACTGATTTTGGTTAGCCCACTAAAGGCAACCTTTATCTGATTTTTTTTAATGATGAGTTCCTTGGAATTATCTGCTTGTTTTCCATTACAACATGACACATACATGTGTTTATTTATCCACCAAGAACAGGTGTGGAGTCATGAGAAGTCTAAGCTCAAGACTGCAAGAGAGCTGGTGTCTTGTTAGAGCCTGCTTTATAGATGACACCTACTTTGTGTCCTACGGTGGGGAGACACAAATTCTTTATTCTCACACTGTGTGCCTCAATTTGCCTTTTAAGTTGACATAACTAATTACCAAATAGATGAGATCATTAAAAACCTAGAGGTTCACTTTTTACTGCCATCTACCCAATAAACTATTCCTTCCCCAATAAAATCAGCCTTCTACCAAAAATAAACAAAAAAATGAAAATAAGAAAACTCACTGGCCCAGGAAGTGTCTAAAACCAATTTATACAGCCAAAGCTCCTATCCCCATTGCACTACCTTTAAAAACAATGATTTAATTGAAATTTTCCCCAAATAAAAATGACTTAAATCATGACTACATTTTCAGGCTGGCATTAATGCTGACATTAAATTAAATATATAGGGTAATGTTTTGTTTATATGCACTCAAGATTTAGACTATTCATCACGAGCAACCCATACAAATAATTTTTTTTCAAATTGACCTTTTAAACCCCTGCCACTTCCATGTAAATCATCCATGACATGTGGTCATCCCACATACTTGGTACTGACAAACTTTTAATTTGCAAATGGGGATGAGATGACTTAATAGGTAATTTTTTCTTTCATTTAAGTAGTAATCGTTTTTTAAAGTATTTTGTCTAAGTTAGCAACCAAAGTTAAATCCGCAGGGTATAAAAAGAGTTTCATTTACTGAAAACAAAAAAAAAATACGTTTCCACATCATTCTTCTGCAGTGCATCTGCCTCTGAATAATAGCTGGGTTATAAATAGAAGATGCAAGAATGACTAATTCTGTTTTGATTCCATCGCTTCAATGACAAAGGAAATCCTCTACAAACACATTAAGCTAAACCAGAACAGCTGGACTTGAGGAATTTTATCTAGAACAACTACATTATCATCTTAAGTGTGTCAACCTTGAAGATGCACAAATAACTCCCCAAGGAACCTAATTTTATAATCATCAACTCAGAGGACTTGTGATTTAAAAGAAAGATTTAAATACAGATTTGTTTTAAGAGAATATTCCTTTGAATTCATCACAGCTAATAAAATGAAAGAGAAATTTACCCATGCTCCCCCTCCCCCCCAATTACTTTGTCCTGGAAAAATCTGTCTGTTGTGACTGAGAGACCATATGCACCATTTATTGCTAGAACCTTCCTTTTAGAAACTTAGTTATTCCTTCAGAAATTTGTCAGCTAAATTAAGCCCTCAAGCTCTGTACAGAGAAGTGTTGTGGCAGAACACCAGGAAGAGAATGAATGAAAGACTGGATTGAATTTTCCATGGAAGCCCACAATTAAAAATGTTTTCTTTGGTATATCCCTCTCTGTCAGTTGTTTTTGTGGTCTCCAAAAGAAGAGGGAAAAAAAAAAGTTAAGAAGCCTGATTCAGTCATTTCCAAATCTCACTTCCAGTTTCCATCTCATTAAAGACATGACTTAACTTTAATGTGTGTAACATAAACAGAATCATAAAAAGGGAAAGAATGAGAACAGTCTGGAAGAGTCAGTATCCAAAGCGGGAAAAATGCCCCAGCTGATCTGCTTGCTTTCAGGTTGTTGTTCTTTTGTATTGTTTACTGTAAGGAGAATTTCTCCACAGCCCTGCTGCTGGTTCCTCGCCCTCCAATACAATCACTGGGAATTCCAACTTCACAAAGTTATTACAATATGGCCACAAATAATCCATCTTGTCAAGTCCATCTTCAGGACCGAAGATAAAGTTGGAGCTGAGTTGCTACACACATCTGGAGAAGGTTCGTTACTTGTAATGGTGAGCCTCTGTGTTAATGCACCCATGAGAAAGGGGCTGACAGGCTGCATATTTCTGCAAACTGTTCCCAGAAAGAACCAATTTCCTGACTTGCATGTGGTGTCAATAATGGAGGCAGGAGATGGAGCAGTGCTTATGAAATATTAAATCTGCTTACAGGACCAGCTAGAAGCAAATTCAGACCACCTGTGAGAGAGAGGCTGGCACTGGACATTCATAGTTTGGTATACACATGGCACATGGCAACGATGTTGTTCTGATGTATATATTTGCCACAAAACTTCCTGGTTGTAGTAGTATGAGGGAATAAAGGAGAGAAGGAAAGAGACAGACAGACAAACCAAACACAGAGATGCAGAGAGAGAGAGAGACAGAGACAGAGAGAAGGCAGTAAAATGCATTTCTGCACATTTAGAATTGAAACAGTTCAAGTCATTATTAAATTTACTATCACAAGCAGCCAAAGTTCATCTTATTCATCAGGAAAAGAAGTGACTGATGTTTCATGACATTAGTATTAGATCATTTTGGTACTTGCCAACCAAAACAAAGCATTAGTGTTTCAATGTTTTAATATCATGATTTAATTCTCTCAATGATCTTAAGATCAAGAAGCTCAAACCAACATGAAGACCCCATCAAAATTCTTGAGTCACAAACTCGGGTTCTGCAATGAGTTCACCATCCTGACCTCCTGTTTCACAGTATATATTTTACGCTTCTGACTTTCCAAATATGGGCTCTTAACATTGCAAATATAAAGTTTTATATCACTAACTTGTATTTCAAGGGTTTGCCTAAGTAAATAGAAAAACATCTGGGCTCTTTTTACTGGCAACAGCAAGAGATATTTGACCTAAGATCAGATTCTGAGACTTGAATGTTAACTTGGTCTTTCCACAGAACGTCTCTAATTTTCCACAACTCTGCTGAGAGTTCAGCTCAGTTCTTTCAGGGGAAGAATACAATAACGAAGCATGTGTCCCAACAAGATATATGTTCCAGTTGGCTTCCCTCACCCAAACTTTTACCCACAAGACCCATTCTTAGCTAAACAAAAGGTACTCGTTGGAGTTCATTTAGTTCTTCAAAAGCAGGTAGATTCTAGATTCCTCCAAGAAGGAGGATGTTCAGGATGCTGCTTCAGCTAACACTTACTTAAGCCTTCTGGTCTGTCCCAGAAGCTTTGCAAAGGTACCATATGTAATTTTGAGACTGAGATTCCTTGAGTTAAAACCAGACTCCTAGGCTTCCCCAGATCCAGAGCTATCACAGTTGGCACTGTTACCCCAGGCCTCAGCTCCATTTCTGCCTGAGCCCAGAAGAATAGAACAGGATCTACTTCCAGGGGCAGTGTGGACCTACTCAAGAGGACTACCTGTACCACACAACTCTACAAGACACCATTGCCATTGAAGGACTTACCTGAGCACACAACCCCAAGGAACAGATGCTTCTTTCAGCAGATGGGCATCATGGCAGCCCTTGGATTCCAGTCCAACCCTTCTTGAAACTTTTAATGAAAAGCAACAAACCTAATCCCTGATCTACTTTGGACAAAGTATATTTCACTCGCTAACTTTTTATTTTAACTGAAAAGTCTGAAAAAGATATAAATATGTTCAATGTAAGTGTGCTTTTTTATTTCTTAAGAATAAGAACCAAAGTTAGATTCAGTAATCAAACTCTCCATAAGTTCAATGTTTCTAAGAAATTTATCCTTTCAGAGCTGGAAGGTTACATATTACTCAGTCCACAGAAGGACTTTTTATAGCACCTTTATTGATAATATCCTCAAAGTTGAAATTAACAGTGTACTTCAATGCAAGAATAGGAAAGTGTCAGGTGCCAGTGGCTCACGCCTGTAATCCTACTCAGGAGGCTGAGATCTGAAGATCTCGGTTCATAGCTAGCCTAGGCAGGAAAGTCCATGAGATTCTTATCTCCAATAAACCACCAGAAAACTGGAAGTGGCACTGTGGCTCAAGTGATAGAGTGCTTGCCTTGAGCTAAAGAGCTGAGGAACAGCACCCAGACCCAGAGTTTAAACCCCCCGACCACCACCACCACCAACAACAAAAGGAATACAAAAATATTATCATATTACATAGTTGAACCTTAAAAACATGCTAAGAGCCAGAGGCTAATGGCTCATGCCTGTAATCCTAGCTACTTAGGAGGCTGAGATGTTAGGATCAAGGTTCAAAGCCAACTGAGTCAGGGAAGTTCATGAGACTCTTATCCCCAATTAACCACCAAAAAAGCCAGAAGTAGAAGTGGTTCAAGTGATAGAAAGCTAGCCTCCAGCACAAAAGTTCAGGGACAGTGTCCAGGTCCTGAGCTCAAGCCCTAGGACCAACACACACACATACACACACACACACACACACACACACACACACACACACACACACACACACACACACACACACACACACACCTACAAAATAAAATATGCCAGACACAAAAGACTCTCTCTCTCTCTCACACACACACACACACACACACACACACACACACCTACAAAATAAAATATGCCAGATACAAAAGACTGCATCCTATATGATTCTGATATAAAATGTCCAGAAAGACAGTTCTATAGGATTAGAGTGGATTCTTGGTTGAGTAGGGATAATGAATAGCTACAAATGTGCACATCTTTTTTCACAGGTGGGTGGACATGTTTCAAGTTTAGATTGTGATGATGGTCATCCAACTCTATAAATTTACTTTAAAATTGTTGTATTGTTTTCCTAGGTATTCCAGAAGCTGAGACCTGAGGATTGTGGTTCAAAGCCAGCCCAGGCAGAAAAGTGAGACTCTTATCTCCAATTAACTAGCAAAATGCTAGTTAAAAAGTAGAGTTGTAGCTCAACTGCTAGAGTACCAGCTTTGAGCAAAAAAGGTAAGGGAGAGCATTCTTGTCCTTAGTTCAAGCCCCAGTAAAGACACACACACACACACACACACACACACACACACACACACACTTATTGCATTTCATAAAGCAAACCTTATATAAAAATAACCATGATTAACACATATTAGGCATTTCTCTGTATTAAGAAGCTTTATCCAAGTATTTCCATTTCATTCTTTTATTTAATCTTTACCCAAAAAAATCCTATTACATAAGTACTATTTTACACTGAAACTCCATCACTAAATAAGTTCCCCAAAGTCAAATAGCTAGTCAATAGAATAAGAACTCCAGTCCAGACTGCCTGGCTCAAAAATTTCATCCCAAAACATATTCTTCAGCATCCTTCTCTGCTCTAAAGTTACTACAGGTATGACATATAAGTTCTTTCTCTCAGGCAGGACCTCACGTAGGCAGACCCCACCATCACCATTTCACCCCACCATCACCATTGAACCTCTTCAGGCCAAGCCATGGAAAAGTATCCATTTTGCATACATGCTGTAACCCAAAGCCCCACCCCAGCCTATGATCATGTTGTCTTATATGATGGATGTTCACACTCCCTACAAGAAGGTAAGGTGTTGGATCCAGAATTATACATAGGGTTTGTGGTAGATAGATCTTTATTTATCCCTCAGGCTCCCTAGCAAGTGTGCTTTCCTGGGTGCTACAGGGCCTTCTGTGTCCTAATGGAATGTTTAACTCAACACCATGAAAGCAATTGCTCTAAAGGCAATAATTTGAGATAAAGGAATGTTGCTTTCAAGAATGTAGGATATAGACTAAAATTCATCTGGGTTTCTACCCTAACACTTTCTCCTGATTATCCAAAGCTCCAGCTCTTCTGTCTTCTAGATATCCTTTTGGTCTTATTTTTTGAGACATAATCTCACTACTTAGCCCAAACTGGTTTCCAACTTGCAATTCTCCGGAGTGCTGAAATTCCAGGTGTGCACCATCACGCCCAGTCTACACAGCTTTCAATTCCATCCATTTCTTTCTATCTTCATTGCCATTATACCTGTGTTGGTCATTACCACCTTCCACCTGGACCATCATAATGAGGACAATACTTGACTCTTGGCAACCAGGCTCATCTTCACCGCTGACAGCCATGTAGTAGCCAATGTGATTTTCCTAAAGCATGGATAATGTCATGTTGCATCTCTCCTAAAGATGTTTCTAACTACAGAGGCAAATCCAAACTCTCATCTGGAGTTCTTTCACCTCCACAGTATTCCAACTGCAGAACAGATGGCTTCTAATCCTATAAGCTAAGCTATCATGTGCAGACAATGGGCCTTGAGTATGCTGTGCCCACAGCCTTCTCTGAGGTTCACAGGTTTGCCCAAATGCACAGAAAAACAT
This sequence comes from Dipodomys merriami, assembly GCF_024711535.1. NCBI lineage: Eukaryota > Metazoa > Chordata > Mammalia > Rodentia > Heteromyidae > Dipodomys > Dipodomys merriami. The sequence goes on from NW_027206258.1 coordinate 34,534, forward strand.
CAGGATTCTGCTTTCTGCAAAATCAACTTTTGTCTTGTTACCCAACAAAAAAAGACTTTGTCTCACCTCTCCCTTCTGTATCTGGCTAACTCCTATACTCATTCTTCAGAGAGCTGGTAAACTAAGTAAAAACTTAGGTTAGGTATGTGTAATGACAGAGGCAATAACAAATAAACATTGTTCAGTCAAGGATGACCAGATCGGACATGAGTTTTCATTATTGGATTATTTTACTATCATTCTTTTCATACTAATGTGGTAATTAATACATGTCTGAAACACTAAGCAGTCAATTTATAATAACACTAGATATAATAATAATAGAGCTGACCCGATTATTTTATTTCTAATGCAAAGGGTCACCTTTGAATCTGAAATGTAAATTTACCTGAGAATTTGCAAAAATCATAACATAACCAACATGATCTAATCACTTAGTTTTTGTATAGGTGCTGAGCTAAGCTTTAAATTATTATATCCATTTTACAAAAGAAGAAACCTAGTTTAAAACAACTTTCTAGGAAGTTAAAAGCTAGAGTGATAGTTGATTCTTATATGTCTACTTGGTTCAGCCATGGTGAACAATTGCTTGGTCAAAGGTATTTTTAAGATATAATCAAATAAAGATGTTACTCTAAATAAAGCAGATTACCCTCCATAATGGAAATGAATCTTATTCATTCACTGAAAACTTAGAAAGAGAAAACTGAGGTTTCCTGAAAAAACTATTTCTGTCTCCCAACTGAAAACAAAATTCCAACCTTCAAACTCAAGGCAGAACAAAATTTTACTTGAACCTTTGACCTGCTGACTTACCAAAGACTACAAACTTTCTATAAATGGGACAGATATAGATACATAGACACATACATAGATATGAACACATTAGAATGTATGTCCTATAGAAGGATACATATATATGTGTGTGTATATATATATATATATATATATATATATCATGTGTATCTCAAGAGAGAATAAAATGACAGAACAATTAAGAAATAGATAAGATACATTGCCATCAATGAAGGACTGGGTATATTTCAGGGAGTACTAGAGAAACCTCTGTTTGTAGTTCCTGATTCTTGTCATCATCAGAGATAGAATTCAGAGGTGAAACCAAGTAAAGAATTAGCCAGGTTCCCTATGATCCAGCAGTTCCACTCTTAGGCATGTATCCAATAGAACACAAACAAGGCTACACTAAAGCCACAAGTACAACCATGCTCATTGCAGCATTGTTTACCATAGCTAAGATATGGAATCAACCCAGATGCCTCTCCGTAAATGAATGGATCAAGAAAATGTGGTATATATACACAATGGAATTCTATACTTCCATCAGAAAGAATGGTAATGTACCATACAAAGGAAATGGAAAGACTTGGAAAAAATTATATTAAGTGAAGTAAGCCAGACCCAAAGAAACACAAGTTTCATGGCTTACCTATAAATATACAAGTGCCTATAAATATACAAGCAAATACACTGGATGGTAAAAGACAAAAAACACACAGAAATAATAAATTATACAGGACTCTTAGACACTCACATGGTGAGACCAAAAGATGATATTCTTAGGAGAGGATCACAAAGGTTCAATAGCTATGTACATAAGATAATACAAAATAATGTTTGTCAAAATGAACTCCAAGAAACGGAAACAACCAATTTTTTGTTATTTTGATTTTTTATTTTTTTCTCCTTTGTCACTGTTTTTGCTTTCTGCACCTTTTTTCTTGAACATAAGTTTATCTGTTTGGGGGAGAGTAAGGAGAGCACAGAAAAAATTAAACAAAGGGTGAACAAATACAACAGTGATACTCACTAGACACTATGTTGAAAATGAACTATACAATTTGTGTGTGGGGGCTGGAGATTGGGAAGGAAAAACTGGGAGAAAACGAGGGAAGACGTGACACTGTTCAAAAAGAAACATACTCATTACCTGACTTACATAATTGTAACCTCTCTGAACATCACCTTTACAATAACAGTTTTAAAAAAAATTAGCCAGGCACTGATAGCTCTCATTTGTAAACCTAGCTACACAGGTTAAGATCTGTGGATGATGTTTTGAAGCCAGCATGGGCAGAAGAGTCCATGAGAATCTAGTGTCAAATTAACCAGCAAAAACCAGAAGTGGAGCTGTGACTCAAGTGGTAAAGCATCAGCCTTGAGCAAAAAAGCTAAGACAGCACCCAAACCCTAGTACAGGCACACATACACACACACACACACACACACACACACACACACACACACACACACACACTAATTGGGGAAAGCCTTTTTTAAAAGTATATTTTTATTATATTTAAGTAGCTGTTCAAAGGGGTTACCACTTAAGAGATCAGTTAGCAAGTATAAAATACCTTGATTGATATCACCCCTGCCTGCTAACATTCTTCCCATCTCTCTGAAACCATTAGGGAAAGCTTTTGTTTTACACACACACACACACACACACACACACACACACACACACACACGGTTAGTACAGCCATTCTCCCAGTCAGTCCATCTGCTCAGGTATTGAACAGCATATCTTAGGGCAAACTTTAATAATGAGGAGGATTATATATTCTCTTTCCCTGTCCTTATATTTTGTCTTCAGGTGTGTCATGATTCCAAATGCAATGTTAATAATATGGAAATGCCATTACAATGAAACAGAAGATGTTTAGCAAGTTGTTTGTCTCTCTCAGTGGTCTTGCTCTCTGTTGTTGGAAGTTACATAAAGTCCTGCTATAATACACCCTATATCAGCCCATGACTGCCATTTCAGTTGCCTATTTCCCTACACTATGTGACCTGCCTCAGATACATAGACTGATTTCTTTACAGCCAGAGATAGATAGCTGGTACATACAATTATATATTCTGGTTCTGTATCTATGATCATTTCAATCAGTATAGCTAGTAAGTACTACCACAAGCTTTAGTGATAAGCCTGTGCTCATAAGTGTTACAAAAACAAAACACATTACCAAATTGCATCTGAGTTGGACCATGGCGGAGACCCCTTGGCTGAAGTTGGACAGGCCACCTGGGCTGGGCATGAGAACATCATAAGCATGACTGACAAGCAGTCATCTCTCCAGGATCATCCTTTGCTTCTCACTGAACAACACCGCTTCATTGTGACTTGACCCTGAGCTCCCAAACCCTTCCCAGTGCCCCCACTTAATGGTAGACATTGACTGAAACTGAGCCCTGACAATCCACTTAACAATGTTACCAGGCACCCAAAGTGTTCTTCTCTTTCCTCTTAGTCACAGGCCCTGGGTCTCAATCACAACAGTGAGACAGAAATTACCTGTGTCACTTTGGGAAAGCATGTTGTTATTAAGAAAGAAAAAAGGAGGAGGAAGAGGAGGGGGGGAAAGAGGAGGAGATGAAGAAGAATTAAACTACAGGAGGAAGATTTCTATTCTCATTTTTTAAAGGGGTGAGTTTCAGAAGAAAAAAAAAATCATTAAGTAAAATTATGAATGTTCCTGCCCTGAAAAAAAAGAATTGAGAACAGGGCTGGTTTATTTCACAGCTTTCTGGGGCATGTTAGGTGTGGCTTACCATAACAGCACAGAGATGTAGTTAGGCCTTCACAAGGTTCCTTTTGGCCCCACCGCCCTTGTCCATAAAGCGTGTTCCCGGTGGGATGGAAGCTAGCACAGGCCTGCTCCCTCTTCCAGACTGAAATGGGTGCCAGCAGGCCTGGGCAAGGGACCCAGGGTGGAGAGTAGCCCCTCTCCCGGCCCTCTGTTTCTGAGCAGTCTCCCAGTATGCGAGTCCTGGCACTCAGCAAGCTTCCTGCTGAGCTGTAAAGTCATTCCAGACAAATCCATGTGTTTACAGAGATTCCAGAGCAGCGGGGAACCTCTCCGAATACCAGTCTGGACTTGGACATTTGTGTATCTGGGCTAAACTGCTCTCCACACCTGCCCTGCCTGCATCTCCCCTCCTCTCCACACCCTTCTGCGTCTCTCCTCCACTGCCCTCCACATCTGCTCAGGTTTCCTTTACACGGAGCCATTCTGGGATGATAGGCATGAAGTCCTGTGAGAATCAAGTGAAGCCAGGAGGTGTAAAGTGCAAAGAAAGCAAATCAGAGGAATAAATGAGAGGGAGGGAAAGATGGTGAAAGAGCAAGCAGAAGAAGTCTCTAGCTCTGGACTAGAGACTTTTCCATGTTTTAGGAAGGAGTCAGAAATGGCCTAGTATTGGCCTGTTACTTAAAACTGCTCCTTCCATAAGCTGTCTGACCTGATCTCAATGTCACCTGGACTCTGACCTTGAACTGGAACATTGTATGTGTGTGTGTGTGTGTGTGTGTGTGTGTGTGTGTGTGTGTGTGTATGTGTGTTTCTGCACGCATGCCAAGCCTTGGCACTGTCACTGCTTGAGACACAGCTCCACTAAATCTTTCACAAGAGGATTTAATTGCTAGTCAGTTGTCTTATTTGTCCCCACACATGGTGTCTGGAATAGGTGATAAACTTAACAAATAAGTATCAAAGTAAGTATCAAAGTATGAAAGATTCTTGATTGATCTTGAGTGTGTGTGTGTGTGTGTGTGTGTGTGTGTGTGTGTGTGTGTGTGTGTTGGTATGAGGGATTAATCTCAGGGTCATGACACTGTCCCTGAGCTTTTTTGCTCCAGGTTAGTCCTCTACCACTTGATCCATAGCTCCAATTCTGGCTTTTGGTGGTTGATTTTTTAAAAAAGCCTCAAAGACTTTATTGTTTAGGCCGGCTTCAAATTGCAATCCTTAGATCTCAGCCTCCTAATTAACTAGAATTACAGCCACGAACCACTAAACATGTTTTAAATCAGGGGTAAGACTGATTGTAGAACCAAAGACTGGTATAAGGCCTGACTGCAACATTCACCATCCTCACATCTCTGAGCGTTAGTTTGCCAGACTCTTTTTTTTTTTTTGGTCAGTCATGGGGTGTGAACTCAGCCTGGGCACTGTCTCTGAGCTCTTCAACTCAAGGCTAGAGCTCTACTATTTGAGCCACAGCACCACTTTTGGCTTTTTCTGTTTATGTGGTGCTGTGGAATCGAACCCAGGACCTCACACATGCAAGGCAAGCACTCTACCAGTGAGTCACCTTCCCACCCCAGTTTGCCAAACTCTTTAAAAGGAGAATAATAGCCATGTCTGGATAACAGTATTTATGATAGGCTAAAATGAGAGAGAGAGAGAGAGAGAGAGAGAGAGAGAGAGAGAGAGATGTCTTTTAACTATACAAATACATTTTTTCAACTTAATAACAGCATGGATCTCTTATTATTCTGTTTCCAACCTTTAGAAAACCTTTCTGTGCTTCCAGACAGCATAACTGAATTCTTTTTAAAGCTTACACAAAACCTCTACAATGGAAAAGAAAGGCTCCAAGTTTCCATGGTCTAGAGTTCTAAGATAGCTCAAAGCATCAGAGTTGTTCTACAAAGTCTATTCTTCTACATTAATAAAACCCAGTATCCTCAGAGGCAATAGGTACATAATAATTCCAATGTGGTAGCTAATCTTTCTAATACTTTTATAAGACTTATTTTCCTCTTTACACCCTTGTCTCAAGGAGCTTTCCCAGTGAATTCTGTCACCAGGTAACCTAGACTAAGTCTAGCCTCCTGGATTTCAGAGCCCTTGATGAGAAGAAACTAAAAAGAAAGTTGCCAGGACTCTTGCTAGCCCACATGTGGTACTATTTAGGACCAAATAACCTGAACTTTGGGGAATGTGCTTATATCAAATGATTATATGTCAGGCCACACCCCTGTGGGTGAGGAGTGGGGTTCCCCCTAAAGGGAATGGATGTTCCCATTGTCAATCATCCTGGAGAAAGGTCAATATCGTGGCAGGAAAGGAAAGTTCAGACATACAGTCTCAATGTTGAAAGGGAGGGACATCCCTCTCCACTTCCCTCCCTCTCCCTCTCCCTCTCCCCATCTCCTCTCTCCCTCTCCCTCTCTCTTGCTTTCCCTCTTTCTCCTTCTCCTCCCTCTCCCTTTCCCCTCTCTGTCTCTGTCTGTCTCTCTGTCTCTGTCTCTATCTCTCTGTTACTTTCTCTGTTTCTGTCTCTCTCTCTCTCTCTCTCTTTCTTTCTCCTCTCTCTCTCTCTCCCCCCATGAGGTTAGATCACAAGAGCCCAAGGCAGGGATCTTCCTGGTGCTATCCCAAGCCATATAGGGCCAGATCAAAGAAGGGCAGAAGGCCATCTCAGATTCTAGAGTAATCTAATATCTCCAGACCAATGCTTACCCTTCCCTGAAAGTCACCAAAGCTCTACTGAACTTTGACCCACTCAAGGGTTGACTTATATGAGTAAATAAATAGCCAGGCACTGGCCCAGATGAGAGGATCAGGATCAGCTGTGCTGCACAGGACAGAGAGCTCCAGCAGTCCCTCGGTGGCCTTCAGGAACTATTTTCTAGGTTTCCTGAGGAGCCAAGCAGTATCCAGGACTGGATATGACATAAAGAGTCTTCTGGGCTACATGTCAAGTAGCAAGTTCCAAGGAAGTAGGTGGAGGGTGAAGTCCAAGATGCTGGATTTTTATCTAATTCTCAGATGATATGAGTGCTATCAGCCTAACCTCCACATCTGTAGCAAAAGTCTAGCTTCAAGGATCAATTGGAGACTGTATGCACAAAGGGCAGCAAGAACTGGTGGAATCCACCAGCAAACACACTAAGGCTCTTATGCCCAAGGAGAACCCTGGGGAAGGACTGAGGTCCTGTTGATGAAGAAAGTACTGAGTATAACTTGCTGGACTTTCGAGAACCCCTAGCCTAGCAAGCCATGGGCATAACTGTAATACAAATCCCCACGAACCCCATAATCACCATGTGAAAATGACCATCCTTTTTGGCTTAATAGCTAGATTGTGGCAAAACTAAAAAGTACCAATCACAGGACCAGAAAGTTGTCAGAATGGAAGACTCAGAGCTTGCTCTAAAAATGCAGTCTTACAAGCTGAGTGCCCTTAGTACCTGCCAACCTCCTGCTCCATTCTTGGATTCAAAACTAGTTCCTAAACAGCTACTTTGTAGTTTCCATTCTGACAGGGAACACAATGCTTCAGTGAAAGAAAAATTAGTGAAATAACCATGAAGGAAATAAAGGAGGGTGATTTTTTTTTTGTTTGTCTTTTCTTTTTTGACCCTGAGTATTGAACCCAGGACTTGTACTTGCTAGATAGGTGCTTTGCCACTGAATTACGTCCCAGCCCTAAGAGGGTGATTTTGTAATAGGAAGTAAGTGTAGGGCAGTGGCTGCTCTACCTGGAAGTTTTGGAGGTGAGCTCCAGGGGAAGAGAATAACTCTTTCAAGGTATTTCAGAAAGGAAATATAACAAGGTCCAAAGTTCTGTGCAAAAGAAACCTGTGGTGTGATGGAAAAAAGGCCAAAGTGGTTGAAGAAGTCAGAAGACCATTGAGTGTGGACTGGAATCTTTTGAGTTGTACATGCATGGAAGAGATGATGATGGAGATATCTCAGCAAAAGTGTCTATGTTTCTGTGTGTCTGTGTGTTTGTGCCTGTCTCAGGGTTTGAACTTGGGGTCTGGGCAAACCCCCAGACCTTTTGTGCTCAAGGCTAGTGCTCTACCATTTGAGTTATAGCTCCATTTTTGGCTTCCAGCTGGTTAATTGGAAATAAGAGTCTCATAGTCTTTCCTACCCCAACTGGCTTTGAATCACGCTCCACCAATCTCAGTCTCCAGAATGACTAGGATTACAGGCTTGAGCCACTACCACACAGCACACCTCTTTATAAAATACCAGATGAGGAATACTTCACACTTGAAGACTAAGAGGCAAAAATCTAGGCTATTATATAAGCACTTATACTGTCCATAGAAGAAAAAAGTTTCCACAGTTTTAATTTACCAGGTTCAAGACATAATAATTGAGAATGGGTTTTCAGGAGGTGGGGGTTGTTCTTTTATTTTAATATACCTCTACTGAATTCTTTAGGAAGGGGTAATGTTTTGTTCAACTGGAGTTCTAAGTTAGTGTTCCTCATCAAAACTGATGGAAATGCTTTCATTTAACCCTGATCTGTAATGAGATATATTTCATCCTCGAAAATATCTGTCACAATGACAAGGTGTTAGCTTTATATCACTGAGACCAAAGACCTGAGAAAATAAATTTAAAGGAGGGACTTATTTTAGCCCATAAGTTTCAAAAACACGGGATATGGGAAGGAAAGAAACTTACTTGAGATTTTTTTCCCCCTGGTGGAGGGAATCAGAGAAAGGGAGCCACAGATAGACAATGTCACGGTAACCTGGGAGGGAAGGAGGCTCTTATTCTTGCATTTTGCTTTGCTTTGTTTTAATTTGTATTTGTTTTCAGGAAACCACAAAGCCTCACACCTCTACCAGATCATTCGAATGTAACAGTGACCATAAGAGATCCATGAAGGATTATGCATCCCATATATATAGTTTTGATTAAAAAAATAGCCGAATAGAGTATTTTCAATGTTTTCGTTTACTATTTCAAAATAACATCTCATTGTGAGATTTCAAGTCATGCCCAAGTATTTCCATTCTACGTAGAAACGCTCCCATTAAACCCACCTAAGATCTGAACATGAAATTCATCATTACTTTTCTATGTATAAAAATAGGAAACATTATAAAATTGCTCTGTATCTGGAGGAAGAGGTTGTTTTGTTTTCATTTTTGTTTTTTGATTTTTGTTTTTTTCTCTTTGTGTTGGTTTTGGGATTTTTGCTATGCTAGGGTTTGAGCTCTAGATCATGTGCTTGTTAGGCTCTACTACTTGAGTCACACCACTAGCCTTTTTTTTTAGTTATTTTTCAGATACAGTCTCATTTTTTGTCAGAAACCAGCCTCAGATCATAATCTTCTTATTTATTATGCCTTCTTTGGAGCTGAGATTACAGGTATGAGCCACCACACCCAGCTTACTTATTGAAATAGAGCCTCAATAACTCTAACTTCCCCTTTGTCCCTCCCCCCACCCCCACCCTAACCCCAGAGCTGACCTCAAACTATGATCCTGTCAATCTCTGCCTTGCAAGTAGCTAGATTACAGGCATGAGTCACTGTTCCCAACTTATATCTTGATTTTTAACTTAATACTTCATGAATGTTTTTGCCATGAATATACAGAAGTTAGTCCTTATTCTTTTACATAGTTGAATAATATTATGAATTTTATAATTTTAAAGTTGAACATAAGTTGATTGATGCTCACTTGATTTTTTTCTAATTAAAACATGTGAAATGTAGGCCAAGTGTGGTGGTATAGGCCCATAATTCTAACTGTGTTGTCCCAGCTATCCTAGCTCAAAAACAATCTGGGAGGTGTACCTCAGATTTATAATAACTATATGAGAATTTGAGATAAGAGGGTCTCAGGCCAGCCTCGGTAAAAACACAAGAACTTATCTGAAAAAGAAACCAGGTCAAAGGTCCTGGTAGTATGGCTCAAGTGGCAGAGTGCTTGCCTAGCAAGTACAAGGCTTTTGAATTCAATACTTGGGACCTTAAAAGAAAAAAGATGTGTTATCCCCAATTGTTTTCAAGTTTGCATACACTGAGCTTAATTTAATGAGGCACTGCTAATGATCTGGTGAAAGTTTCTAGCTGTAAAGTCAAATTAAGTAAGTAGGCACGAAAGCTTTTATAGTGTTCAGCCTTCCTTTGGATATTAGACTTCCTTTTAGGATTTAAGGATAAGAAAAACATTGTCTTCTCTTATGACAAGGTAAAGCAATAAAAAGTAAAAAAATCTGAGCAATTCAGGATAAATGTTTTCAAACTTTCAAAGTCTTAGGTCCCACCAGGAATAAGAACTATCAACATCCACAGATTATTTGTGAACTGACAGGCCTGTTGCACACGTTACTGCATTTAATCACCACCATAATCCCAAGAAACCACTTTAATTGTCCCTAAAAGGTGGAATTTCTTAATGCTAATATCTTTCCCACTCAACTCTCCATACTTCTAAATACTCAAAGGCTCATGGGCCCAGCTGCTCTTCCTTCCTACGATTTCTTCTTATAGAATGAAGTTCTGGAACTTAGATCTAAATATCTGATTTATATCTAAATTGTCTCTAAAGTCAGTAAAAAAAAAAAACTGAAGATCATGAAAGAGCCTCTTCAACTCAATTAAAGAAAAATTGCCGACAGGCCTGTAACAGAACCACTTGTAACTCTCCATTCAGACTTCAAAATTGATCTGTCCATGCCACAATGGAGTTTGCCTTATGAATACCAAGGATGATTTTCCATAAAACTGCACATGGCTTAGAAGCATCCAGATCTTCTTCATCTTTTTAAGTCGATTGTGGGGCTTGAACTCTGGGCCTGGGCACTGTCCCTCAGCTCTTCAGCTCAAGGCAAGCACTCTACCACTTGAGCCACAGTGCCACTTCCAGTTTTCTGGTAATTTATTGGAGATAAGAATCTCATGGACTTTCCTGCCTGGGCTGGCTTTGAACTGCCGTCCTCAGGTCTCAGCCTCCTGAGTAGCTAGAATTAGAGGCATGAGCCACAGGTGCCCACTTTCCCTTCTTTGAAGCTAACACTGTCCCTCCCTTGGCTTAAGCCCAAGATGGTGGCAGTAGGGACTCCTTGTTCTGGTGATCACAGATAGATCCAAGGGTAACTATCCTATGGGGGTGTTAGTGAGAGATGTTAGTGAGGTAACTATTCCATGGGGGAGTGGGGGAGTATTCTCTGACCCTCATCTGGTATATGAACATCAGCCAGTTTCCTTCTCTTACCATATTGAGCTCATTCTGATATTGAAAGATGGAGGCTTGAGACATGGACTGCTATGCAGGTCCCACTGGGATGCCATCTGGTGCCCTCTGGGCACAGTGACAATGATGGAGTCCTCACACTGAATTCCACAAGAGACACCAGCCCCCAGGACCCTTAGAACAGACCTGTCCCTGGAATCAATCCCCTCCACACCCACACCAACTCTGTGAACTCAGCAAGATTCATCAAGTTGCATGTCATATGATGATGTTGGTTACTTGCTAACTGGGATTTGCACAGCTATTTGAAATATCTTATTCAACCGATATGCATGACATTTATCCTATATGCTAGAATCCTTCAATAAAATTATAGGCTATAAAAGTTTTAGCCAGATGTCATCCACCAATAAATATGATACATATGTACCTAACAATTCTTTGGCCAAAATGAGGGTTGCTATTCTGAATAGATCTACAGTATCTACCTACAATATTGCCTTTCTATCTAAATACATCTGACTGTCTCTGAGGAGTTTTAGATTTCCAAATGCCATTTAAAATAGGCCTATTAAAAGTAAGTGATAGGTTGCTTTTAGTGTTTTTTAACTTCTTGGATACTCACAAATCTGTTGAGCCTTATATTTTATGACCTAAAAACATAAAGTCTTCATTTAGAATTTATACCAAAAAAGTGATTACATTTGTAAATTAAATTTTAAAAGAAGAAAAAATCTGGGCACTGGCAGTCACCCTGCTATTCTTAGGAGGCTGAGACTTGGAAGATCATGGTTTCAAAGTCAACCTGGGTGGAAATGTCAAGACTCCATCTCCAATTATCCAGCAAAAATCTGGTCTGGCAGTGTGGCACAAGTGGTAGGGCACCAAAGATCACGAGGCCCTGAGTTGAAGGCCCAATATAGCATAAAATAAATAAGAAAATAAATAATAAAAAGTGTTCCATCACATCTATGATGTCTCCAACCCTAGACATTTCATTTTGTTACTCAAAAGACACACGTGTGCACACACACACACACACACGTTGAGTTTCTACTTTGTGATTTCTACCTACATAGAACAAGCTGACAAACTCAAGCAAACATGCTCCCTACCCTTATTTTTTCCAAATAGGTACACAAGCATAGGGTACAAGTTAAAACAAGGTCTAGTCATTTGTACCCCATCATCACTATTTAAGGATTCAGACTACTTTAGGGGAATGTGGTGAATCTGGGGTAGAGTGGCACCCTTGGGAAGCATCTGTCTACCCCAGAATTTTTAACATTCTGGGCTGCATGATTTTTAATTATGAATCTGTCCTATGTGTTACAAGATATTATCTCTATACACAACTGTGACATGATTGCAGCAACTACTCACACACTAATGACAAAAACAAAAAGGGGGGTTGGGAAGGTGGCTCAGTGGGAGAGTGCTTGCCTTGCATGCATGAGGCCCTGGGTTCAATTCCTCAGCACCACATAAGCAGAAAAGGCCAGACGTGGCACTGTGGCTCAAGTGATAGAGCGAGCGCTAGCCTAGAGCTGAAGAGCTGAAGGACAGCATCCAGGCCCAGAGTTCAGGCCCACAACCAACAACAACAAAAAATGACTCTAGCCATTAACAAATGCCCCCATTGAGAGCAAGATTTAAGCACTTCATAAATCTACATTTATAATTGTCATGAAAAGGAATTAGAGGACTGGTGTGGTGACATATAATGACACACTTCTGTAATCCTAGCTACTTGTGAGCTGGAGATAGGAGGATCATGGTCCAAAAGCTGGGCAGAAAAATGGGAGCCTTCTCTGCAAACATACAAATGACAAAAGGATGTGGGGCATGGCTCAGGTGGTAGAGTGCTTGCTTAACTATTACAAACTCCTGAGTTCAAACCTCAGTACCGTAGGAAAGAAAAAAGAGACTGTGTTCGGGTCAAGAGTAATTCTTACAGATAGACTTAGCCATAACCAGAGCCGTTGGGGTAATAAGTATCTCAGCCCTGTACAGACACCTGGGAAAGACAACATGGCAGCTGTAATACAATCAGCATAGTACGGGAGCTCCTACCTCCCAACCCAGTACTTTCATCTCAGGAAGGTTTTTTAGTGTACAGAGTGAGTTCCAAAGAAAGAATGACTGATCTAGTTAAGTGGGGATGGGTGAGAAAGAAAGAGCTAGAGGAAAGAGCTCACAGAAGCAGAATGATGGAGCTCTATCGCCAACTTAACTTCATCTGTTGCCTACTGTGGTAGACTAAATTTGACATAAGTTTAGCATTATTGAAAGAGAAGATGAAGTACCTAGGAGGAAGCTTGCAAACTCTTGGAAAAGTAATTTAAAGCTCTGAACCACTTAGTAAAAAAATGGAAACAAAAACGAAACAAAAACACTCCTAATAACAAAATTCACCATTCACATAGAAATTAACTTCACTATAGCAGTGCAGAATCAAATACTCCTGTTAAGAATAATTTGAGAAACTAAAAAGGGCAACGAATCTCATTAACACTTAAGTTCTAACTTAAATATATGGAGATTACTCAAATATCCTAGGCCACATGGCAGGTCCAATAAAAATAAGTTACAAATACTCTGAACTTAATAACTTAAATCTGATATGGTTAATGTAATATACACTGAGTGAGTATCTCAGCATCTTTCAGGTAAGTTAATAATTAAGGGCTTTCAATTTATAGTTTCAATTTCTGCTCAGAAGAGTGATGTCAGTGTTCTAGCAATGGTGATGACATCCCATAATTTACATCCCATAATTCTACATAGATGTCCAGCCTCTTGATGTACACATTGCTATAGATTACACTGGACTGAAGGAAATAATCCTTTGTATAAGAGGGTCCATATTCTACGTGCAGATTTTCAGTGGAGCAGGTTTATAATCACAGCTGGGTCCAACCAATGTTTTCTGACTTCTGAAAACAAATCACGAAAGCACTTTCTAAATGTAAGCAAACTAAAGTCGAAAGTAGGTGACACCAGTTCATTTTTCTCTTTGCATATGACAAGCTTCATGAAGCATTAATTCCCTTGGTACATTGGTTTTGGGACCGTACAGCTGAGATTATCAGCTTTCAAGGCCAGTCCATCTGTTTGAGAACTTAAAAAAAAAAAAACAATATGGCAAGCTGAGAGTATAGAAGTGAGCAATGGGCAGAATACAAAAGAAATAGAAAAATCCAGGTACAAGTTCTTGTGTCTCCAAATCATCTCCAACTGATTGAAAAGTGTCCCTTCTACAGGGGCCTATCATGCTTCTAAGCCTTATTTCATTTATTAATGAGGCAGGGATTCGAGAAAGAAGTTTTTGCACATATCTCTTTGAAACAAAATGGAAATATGCAATAGAAGAGTTTGGCAGACCACAGGAAGCTAAATATCTGACGTCTGCCCAGGGCTCCAAGCCAGAGCTCTGACCCCTGTCCTGGGCTCTGATGGCATCTCAAGGCTACTCTTATCAGGCAAGGACCTCTGATTCATCTGAGTTGACATGTTCACTATGGCCATTCCCTCTAGGCTTCTTTTCTTTTCTTTTTTGCTGGTATTAGGGTTTGAACTAAGGGCCTTGTGCTCACTTGGCTTGCTTGCTTGGCTGGTGCTCTACCAATGTAGCCATATCTCCAGCTCAGCGCTGTGTGTGTGTGTGTGTGTGTGTGTGTGCGTGCGTGTGTGTGTGTGTGCGTGTGTGTGTGTGTGCGTGTGTGTGTGTGTGTGTGTGTGTGTGTGTGTGTGTGTGTGTGTGTGTGTGTGTGTGTGTGTGTGTGTGTGTATTTCCTGGGTGTATTTCCTAAGATATTTTTTTCAAGGCTAGCCCTCTACCAACTGGGCCAGAGCTCCACTTCTGGCTTTTTGCTGGTTAATTGGAGGTAAGAGTCTCTCGACTTTCCTGTCTGGGCTGTCTTCTAACTGCAGTCCCCAGATCTCAGCCTGGAAAGTAGCCAAGATCACAGGCATTAGCCACTGGCCCCCAGCCAGCCCAGCTTTGAGTTAGGCTTCTTCTTTGAAAATAGAGTCTCATGCACTTTTCTGCTGAGACTGGCTTTGAATTCAAATCCTCCAGGGTAAACTACACTTCAGGGAGGGAGGGTGTTCATTTCTTTGGTTGTTTGTCTGAAGAGTGTGTATGTGTGAGTGTGTACGCGTACAGGTGCGCTCTCACCAACACTGGGAATTAAACTCAGGTCCTGGAACTGTCCCTGAGCTTTTTTACTCAAGGCTCACATTCTATCACGGGAGCCACAGAGATAAGAGTCTCACAGACTTTCCTGTCTAGGCTGGTTTCAAACCCTGATCCTCATATCTCAGCCTCCTGAGTAGCTAGGATTACAAGTGTGAGCTGCTGCACCCAGTAACATTTTTAATGTATTGTCTCATCCAAGGACCCTGCTACTTTGGGGAACTGTGAATACAAATTCTGTATCTCAGACTGAAACCTTTCCTTCAAAACCCCATTTCTAACTACATTTTTAAGCCACTGTTTTTAAGTCGGAGTCAGTGTTAGCAGACACTGACAAAAATATAATAGATCCACAGGGAGACTGTGTTGTGTTCTCGCCTTTAATTAGACATTCCTTCAGACCTTTCTTTTAATAGCCATAGCTAAGTTCTCCTGAGCACTTAGCATGCATCTGTTCTAATCTTGTATGAGTCCATTTTCTGTGGTTATGACAAAAAAAAAAACCACAGGTAGGCAGCTCATAAAGAAAAGAGACTGATTTGACTCACAAATCTAGAGACTGGAGATTTAAGGGCTGGTATCAGCCAGGGCTTTTGTACTGAATTTGAACAGGACCAAAAGGTGAGAAGCAGGGTAGAGACAGAGAGAGAAGTCAGGCTGAATTTTTCCTTAACACAAGAAACATTCCCTCCCCCAAGTAATCACATAGTCCATTCATATGGGCTCCATCTTTAATAGGTTCAACCTCCTGTTGATAGGGAGTCCAGGGTCCTACACATCAATTTAGATATATACACTAGAACAACAGATGACCCCTTGGGCCAAGTATTGCCTTTTCAATCACAGATAGCAATGCTTTGTCCTTTATTTCACAGACTCCATCGTCACTTAGCCAGAGTCTGATGGAGACACACCTTGAGCCCAGGAAGTATGACTGCAGCCCTTGGGTGCCTCTTCTGCTGGCTGGACCCCTCCTGGTGAGGAGGAGGGGGTGAACAGAATGTGGAGGTACTAACACAAAATCGGCCTTCAACCTCCCAGTGAGGGTCAGACACAAAACCTAGCCACATGGTTCTTCCTTGCCAACCAAATCTCACCAAACACAAACAGATTTTATGCACTCGACCCAAAGGACAACTAGCCAGTGAGCTCATCTACAATGTTTGCAGTCAAAAGGGCTGGACCGGGAGCTTGAGGAGCTGGCTGTCCCCGAATCCCACAAGGGAATCCAGCACTAGGAGAGTTTTCCCAGTTTGAATGACTTTTGTTTTGAAATAGGAATGTAAAACTAACTTCAGTTTGCTCTTTTGCCAGGCCAAAATTACTTCCTTTCTACAAACACTCTAAAAATATTGACTGTCTGCTCCATCACCAAGTTGGTGTTTGCTTTAGTTTATGGTTCCAAGTTGAAAGAATAGTGAGGACAGAGGCAGAAAATCTGACTTTGACAAATCCTGGCCACTTGAGCTGAAAAGCTCAGTTTGATGTCCTGGGCCTTTATGCATCTATCCGCAGAGGTAGCAACACTGTGGACAACACACACGGGCCCCTGGCATGGCCATGAGGAACATAGCCTTGAGCAGTCAGCCTCGTCTTTGGCTCCTGACTTACCACTTTCTATGGGGTGTGTGACATTGAACCTGTTATTTCACATCTCTAGGTCTCCATTTTCTCATTTTAAAATAGGGAAAATTATAGTACCAACCTCCAGGAGGTTATCATAACTAAATAAGTTGTACATTCAGGTCTCTTAACACAGCTCCCAACACACAGCTCAAAAACATTGCTGTGGCAGGCACCAGTGCCTCGTGCTATCAGTCTAGCTGCTCAGGAGACTGAGATCTGGAGGATCATAGTTCTAAACCAGCCTAGACAAAAAAATCCACAAGATTTTCATCTCCAACTAACCAGCAGAAAAAGCTAGGCTAAGCATGATTCAGGTGGTAGAGTGCCAGCTGAGTTCAAACCCCCAAAAACTGCCAAAACAAAGCACAGAGAACACTTGCTGTTATTTTTTCATCAACATCATTGTTGTCACATGGATTTCCAGAATTATTTATTAAACAAACAGATGATCAAGAACAAACTCTAAACTTATAAAGGTCTGTGTGGGAAAAAAAGTATTTTGCTCACTGGTTTTCATCCTCAAATTCTACCACTCAATACTATTCTGCTTTTCTTTGAAATTTCTAAGTATTCAAACAATCATTTTCCAAGGGAAGAAAAAGGTACTCTTGTTTCAATTCACTGAAGTTTCCAAAATGTATCTTTTATCTATCTATAGAAAATGATTTACAACTTACCTCTTTTGCAAGAAAAAAATCTGTTGGTAAGGGAACTAACAAACTTTAATACTTTCAATGGTATAAGGCAGTCTTCCTTGTCAGTTAGGTTAGGGCTAGATGGCTATAAGGGGCAAACCCATAAATCTCAATCTCCTAACAGAAGTATTATTATTATTACTATTATTTCAGGTATAAAGCAAAACAGGAAAAGTGAAAGCATGGCTCCAGGGGTAGAAAAGCTGCCTAGAAAACATAAGGCCATGTGTTCAAATCTCAGTACTGAGAAATTATAAGACGCTGGGCACTGGTGGCTCACAGCTATAATCCTAATCTTAATGGAACAAGCTAGGCATAGTATTGCACACCTGTCATCACAGCTGTGGCAGGAGGCCTTGAGTGGTTGGACTGCAGTCTAGGCATGGAATCCTGGACACAAAGTGAGATCCTATCTCAAAATAGCCAATGCAAATAAAGGTCTGGAGGTGGGACTCTGTGGTAGAGAACCTGCCTAGTAAGAGCAAAGAGCTGAAGCCAAACTCCCTACTGCCAAAAACAGATCCAGGGTGTGCAGTCTGTGTGGCCTGAGCGACATTACATAGGAGTCTCTGCTATACACAGTCTTCCAAGGATGTGGATCTCAGAAGCTCTCCTATCTTCAACATGGGGCTTCAAAGTAACCCTTGCCATCGAGATCCAAATGTCAGACAGGGAGAGAAAGGATGGTGAAATCATACATGCTTTTCAACCACATCAACTCAAAAGTGACACTGGAGTTCCATTGGACAGATGGTCTACATAGATGCAAGTTATACATTATCTAGATAATGTCTCTGAACTGCCACTCTAAGCATAAGCAGCTGGAAAGCCCCGCAGTATCCTTCTAACAATAGCTATGGCCCTAGATGGAGAGGTTTCATTTCTTTGTCTTCCATCAAATCACTTTTCCACATAAATAAGTGGTAAAGCTGACAAATAGCCTCAGACCTAAACAGATCAAGAGCTGAAGTCTAATTCCCTTGCTCGCCTCATTTTCTTCTTGTGAAAACCAATGGAGCAAAGTCAATATAAATTCAAATGTGATCATCAGTTATTACTCAACATGTCCTCTCATTAAAAGCCTAATCTCCTGCCTCCGAAAAATTCAAGGTATGTTAAACATGGTACCAGAAGTGTGATCATGCTTGATATCAAATAGTCATTACCACTTTTCAGAAATGGAAAATATGAAGTGAAAGAATTTCATATGGAGGGAAGAGTAGGAGCCTGTGGTCCTATAACCTTCTGAGACCACATTGTTTCAAGCTCCCATGAGCAGTTGTATCTCTGACCAACTAACTGTGCCAGTCCCCCATGGATCAGATCATACTTAGTCCCTTTTAGTCCCTTACTTAGTCTGAATAGCCAGACACAAAGAAGCTCCTAGCACAGATTCTCAATTCCCAGTAATATCACTGTGGGTTTTATTACTTAGACTAAAATCCAGAGGTTTTCAAATCTTCTTTAACTTTGATAGAGATTTGGCCTTTTCTCTCTGCCTCTTAAGCTTCTCCAAGGGAAAAGTCCGTTGATTGTTTTTCTTGATGGCTTACTCTAGAACACTCTGAGCCAGCCTCTGTCCCACTACCATTTCTTCACAAACATTCGGCATAACAGTATCTGCTCCAAGAAAGTTACATTTCCTCCTTCCTACTAAGACATTTTTAATCTAATATTTCTTTCATCTTCTTCAAGATAATTCAACTGTTAAAATCTTTTAAAGGAAAATATCAGAGGAGAAAATGAGAAGAATAAGCATGCAAGTGAGGGGGGAGGGAGGGAAGGATAGGAAAAGGGAGGGAAGGAGGGAAAGGGAAAGGGAAAAGGAAAGAGAAGGGAAGGGAAGGGAAGGGAAGAAGGAAGACAGGCATATTCAGTGACCCTGGATTTTCAAAAGAAAAACAAATACAATAGGAACTTAGTAAATTTATTTTTCACTGTCATTTAGTCTCAGTACCAGAATTTAAGAATCAGGCAATTCATTTATTAAGATCACTTCCAATATGTATTTTACTAAGAAAATTTAAACTATGGTATTGAAGAGATTAATTCAAAAACAAGTCCCTTAGGAAGCATTTTCATTGTGGATCTGGGAAGGAAAATATCCAGAAAAATTTTCTCCTCCAGTTTTTTTATGTCTTCCATTTCAATTAGATAGCCAACATAACAGGGAAACCGAATCGGTTTTTCATAAATATAAGACATTTCCATCTGTCTGACCATTTTTGTTTAGTTAGGTATTTTTCAATATGGCAGAGCTTTCTGGATTCATTATTACAAAATTCCTGCTCTTTGGACTTAAGAAATGATAAGGAAATGTCCATAGAGTTGACTGAGATGCTCGTAGGAAAAAAAGCATTCCTTAGGACCACCGCAGGATATGGAAGGAAGCTATAGCATTCCAGAGAAGTACCACCACTAGAGACCAGATTTCATGATTTGGCCCGTAGAAATTGCCATTGTAAGAACAACAATAATGTAACCAAAGTGCACCCCACACACACACACACACACCACCACCACCACCAGTTCCCTGATATGCAAAGCCGATTTACTAGTGTGATCGCAAGATGTCAAGTTCAACTTAAAACTACAAGGCAGTCTACAGATAAGTACCTACTAGCGCCATTGGAATCTGCAGCATACTGTTAGCCTTCTCTCAACTCATTTGCCTGTTGGCAACTGTAAGCACTCTTTTTTAATTGGAAAAAAAGACACAAAATCCTCATCACCATACTGTTCTTCAAATGGAAGGCTATGCATCTCTTTGACCATAGGTCATCCCCTCCTGGGAATCTGCTGACTCAACTAAAGCCAGGCCAGAAGAATACCAGTGGGTGTACGAAAGTGTGTGGCCGCTCCTCAGAACACTAGCCCATGGCAGAGAAGGGACAGGTACTCTTTAGTAATGTGTTGGGGTCCAATTAAAGCATGCCTTCTTTTGTTTTCTTACTAATCTCAGACTGCTTCTGCAATTCCATTGCCTGGTTTATTGGAGAAGGGGAGGAGGAGAGAATGTTGGAGAAAGGAGATGGCAAAGAAAGGATTGTTCCATTACTTAGCAAAGTCATATAGACCTCCTTTCATTTCAAGCTCTCTGGTCCACTCAATCCCTTTTGGTCCAGTAACTTTCCAAAATCTAAATCCCTGACTGTAGTTTTTCCCTAAGAGACCTGCCCTCTCCCTGCTCCATCTTGACCATCCTAATGGGGTCAATGGGGAGATTCTAATACGCACATTACCCTCTTCCCACTGTGTTGTAGGCCCAAGTATCTCCAGTCCTTAGTCCCTGCACTTTTGATACTGTGCAGGTATTTATGGTTGGCATGGCTCAGACTCTCTCCTCTTAGCAGCGACAATGACTGATAATTGCTACTGAGATTCCCAGAGGGCCCCTTCTCAGTTCTCTTGGGTGCTGTGGCTTTGCTGAGGTGTTTCTGACATGACTTTGCTGTGACCCCATCATGGAAGGCACCTCTTCTCCTCACCTACACCCATCATGGAAAACACTGCTTCTCTTCACCTACAAAGTCCTGTCTTCCTGCATCCAATCATCATGATGGCACGGTCACCAGCAAGCTCCTTCAGCGATTTCCCACAGGCCTCGTGAGAAAACAGGAAGACATCTGGCCTCCTTAAGTGCCATACTGCCTTTACCAACTGAAGCATACTTCTCTACAGGTACACAGGCAAGTCCTAAAAGTCTCTTCTTAAGCTATAGACAGAAACCCAGGCTTAGATAGCCTCTGCTTCTAGCTATTTCCCAACAATCTGCTGTCTCTGGTTCCTTTCCAATATCCCACCTTTGCCCAGACTGAGATTCAGGTACATCTTCACTCTACTTTCTCCCTCTAGAAGGTTTCTGCTTCATCCTCCTGAGTAGAAGGCAGGATCATGCCTTAAGGTATCAACTGTCTGGTTGCTGACCACGCCCACCAACTGGCTGAAATGCTCTGGGACTAGCAAGGGTTTGGGGGATTGGGGGGGAGGGGAGTTGCTGGTGGTGGCAGAGGGAGAGAGAGTGGGCTATTCCTAGAGGGGGCATCCTACTTCAGAGAGATGAACTAGTTAGAGTGTCCTGACAAGGGTAGTCTCGAAATGTTCTCCAAAGCACAGAACATCAGGTATCTCACTTCCTGTGGGTATACTGAGGAACAGAACTCTTCCAGTATGTACTTCCATTTTGCCCAAAGAACCATCTTCAAAAGCATGTGTCATTAGTAAACAAAAGAATTCTCAGGAAGTGGCGCTATGGCTCAAGTGGTAGAGCACAAGCCTTGAGCTGAAGAGCTGAGGGACAGCACCCAGGCCCAGAATTCAAGCCCCATGACAGACAAAAAAAAAGAAAAAAAAAGAATTCTCAGAAAGAATTATAGGGTACTCACTGCAGGAAATATATGATGTAGTATCAGAAATTGAAGATTAGAGTCAAAGAGATCTGGACATGGTAAAACAATTAGAAACTGGTTTCCCAACTAGGTTGGAAATACACACACACACACACACACACACACACACACACACACACACACACACACACACACACACACACACCCTACTAAAACCACACTTGGTAAAGTCATGCTGTCATGATGGGAAACTTTTCAATCATTTAGAGATTATTTGGTGTTTTAGCCTAGGGTTTCCTGGCTACCCAAAAACTTGTATCTTGAATTTTTCAATTTTTTTTTTGGTTGGTCATGGGGCCTGAACTGTGGGCCTGGGCACTGTCCCTCTGCTCTTCAGCTCAAGGCAAGCCCTCTACCACTTAAGCCACAGTGCCACTTCTGGCTTTTTCTGTTTATGTGGTGCTAAGGAATCGAACCCAGGGCCTCATGCATGCAAGGCAAGCGCTCTACCACTGAGCCACCTTCCCAGCCCCTTCAATTTATTTTTAATTCTACTTATTTCTACATTTTCAGCTTGCCATGTTGTTTATTGTTTTGTTTGTTTGATGAAGTTGTCAAACAGATGGAAACTGCCTTTGAAAGAAGAGCATGTAAACTGGATGGTTCAGAAACAATTGTACCTTGGGAATTAATGCTCTATAAAGCACATCATTCATAAAAGAGAACCAATATCGCCTACTTCTTACTGACTTTGTGCACTTTTAGGAAGTGTTTTCATCATTTGTTTTCAGAAGTCAGAACACATTTGTTATGCCAACTGTGATAATAAGCCTGCTCCATTGAAAATATGCACATAGAATTATTTCTTCTAAGTGTAAGTGAAATTGATGTGTACATTAGCAGGTTCTACATTTATAATAATAGGATTTCCTCATTATTGCTAGAATACTGACATCGTTCTTCAAAGCAGAAGTTGAAACTGTCAATTTAAAACTTATCTTACCTGAAAGAGATAAAAGTACATGATATATGTTGTATTAACCATATTATGTTTAAGCTATTAAGTTCAGAATCTTTGTAAGTTGCTGTTGTAGGGCTGCTATGTGGCTTAGGCTATTTCCAAAATCTCCATGTGCTTAAAATTGAAACTTTGATTTAACTCAATAAAGTTCTCTTAGTATTTTTTATTGTGAAAATACTGTACAGAGGGGTTACAATTACATGAGCAAGGAAATGAGTGCATTTCTTATCAAACATTGTTGCCTCCTCCTTTGTTTCCCCTTCCCATCCCTTCCCATCTCCATCCCCCCACCCGCTCCACACACACACACCCCTGGTATTTTGGGGGATTTTACATTGTTCTTATGGGCAGTAGTAGATACTGCAATGCTATAGTGAAGTTAGTTTCTAGACACAGAGTGAGTTTTGATGTTGGGGGTCATTTTTTTTTATTGTTTTGGTTTTTCTTTGGTTTGGGGTTGGTAAATGGTCCAGAGCTTTAAGTTGCTTTTCTAGGAGTTCACAAGATTCTCCCAGGTACATGGGCTTCTCTTCAATAATGCTAATCCTATGTCAAGTTTTGTCTAACCTAGTAGACAACAGATGAATGTCTCCAGCATTATGCCTCTGTATTTTCAACTCTCAATAATAAATTCCAAGATGATATTTTTAAACAAATCAATATAAAGCCTGAAGTACTAGCTTAATAAAATTAATTTTTTAAAAAAACACATCAATTATCTCCTATAAACTTTGACACTTAGTATACCAAACTGGGATCTTCATATTTTAAGGTATATATAATTCATTCAAATTAATATCTATACAGAATCCTTGATCTGTCCACTGAGAAGGTCAAGGAACAATGATACCACAACAGTAATAAGCACATCTAACATGAAAATCTAGATTTTTTTTAAACACCATCATCCATACCTAGGAAGCAGGTTTTCTTGTGTAAAATGGCTGATTTCAGGGCAGGGAAGGTGGCTCAGTGGTAGAGTGCTTGCCTTGCATGCATGAGGCCCTGGGTTCGATTCCTCAGTACCACATAAGCAAAAAGAAAAAAGCCGGAAGTGGTGCTGTGGCTCAAGTGGTAGAGCACTAGTCTTGAGCTGAAGAGCTGAGGGACAGCGTCCAGGCCCAGAGTTCAGGCCCCATGACTGGACCCCCCCCCCAAAAAAAAGGTATGGGACAGAGAAGTCATAAAGCAAACCATCTCCTTATGCCAGAAAAATAGAAAATGCCTCAAAAATGGCATAGGCACCTGCCCAAAGAACATAGGGACTGGTTTGAGGGCATTTGCTCTGGCCAAATCTAGAAAATTTGAACATCAAAACTATATATACAAAGTTATCTCTCATGAAGTAAAATAGAACTCTCTCAGATCATATTGATACAAATAAAAGATAAACAAGGGAAAGCATTTCCAGACAGTAGAAAAAATGTAGGTAAATGATGTGAATAGGATAATCACCACTTGGCAATCACCGGAATGGTAGTTGGTTACAGATAGGGGGTCAGACACCAATGGAGGCCCCGTCTAAGTTTTCTTAGGGACAGTATACATTTTGCAATATGGACTAACTGCACAAAATCTTTACCCAAACAGGGAAAATACTAACTTGTCCAGGTGGGCACAACAGTGTTTCTGTGGCCCTCCCATCAAGAAAGCATAATCTGAGTCTGGCTGTATGGACATGCGGAAGGAACTCAGATTGAGGTATGGGGTCATACAAGGTCTATCCTCATCAAGACAGGAACCATTCCAGATGAGACATGAACACCAAATCCAGTATGTGGTCCTGGATAAAATCTAAATAGAAAATAATAAAAAGATGAGAGAGACAGGTGGTTAGGATTGTTTGCAATTCTGCATGGTCCTTAATTTGAATGCAAATTTCGGGTTGTTGCCTCTAAAGAAGAGAACCGCTGGCATGAAGTGAGGCTGGCCTTGTGTTTTGCCTCTTATACTCTGCCCCCATGTGACCTTCCATGTTAGAATGAAGCACCAGATCCTTACCAGTTGCAGCCACTTAATCCTGACCTTCCCCGCCTCCGGAGCTAGAAGCCAAAAGGAATGTCTTTACAAGTTAGCAAGCCTCATGTGTCTTGTTACAGCAAAAGGAGACAAAGGCAGATGGGGTCTGAGGACAGGATAGCTACATTGAACCAATGTCAGCTTCCTAGTTATGAGAATTGTATGGTACTGAGAAGAAGAGGATCCATATGTCGGGCAGGCTTAAGAGTTACAGGCCACCATGTCAGAACAAAAAAATAAATAGGTTAAATCAAAAGAGAATATTCAATGACACATTAGTATTTGAGAAATCTGGGTGAAGAGGATCCAAATGTTCTTTGTATTATTCTTGCAGCTTCTCAATAGGTTTGAAATGGTTTCAAAAGTTTGAAACACGAAAACTTTTAAAATATAAGATCTGCATTGTAGTAATTTAAAACCAAAGGGTTAAAGGCATTTGCACTAAAGTTCAAAGGAGAGTCCCAAATTATCTTTGCATCAAGTAACTGCGTTTTTATTGGCAGAATTGGGTACAAGCGGCTCTATAGATGGTAATAACCAACTTATATTCAAAGGAAGATTCCAACAGAAACAGATAGAAAATGTTTTGAGAAGATACATCAAGGAATATGTTACTTTTCATACATGCTGGTCACCGGACACAATCCTGCAGAAGGACACCCGACTCTATTTCTTACAGTGTGAAACTTGTCATTCTTGATGCTCTGTTGCCAGTATCAAAACCGACTTCCAGGCTGTCACAGGCAAGTGAGCACAGCTCTGTGTCAAAACTAACTAATTTGCTAATCACCACTGATTTTGCAAAGTGTTTTGTAGAGATTTGGCTGGACAGGTTTATCATCAGAGTGGATATACCATTGTATTAAAAACAAGATAGAAAAGCTGCCAAGTTCTTCGGTAGGTGATTGATCTGAAATCCTTGCAAGATGCCGATGCTCAAGCTGGTGACATACTCATTACCTACTTAACAACGGTCAGAGAAACATGATGGGGTAAGGAAGTGCTTTTTAAAAATCATTCATAGACTTCTGTAAAAAGCAAGATAAATTAAAGTTATTATTACAGTGATTCTTTCAAAAAAAAGAAATGCAAAACTGAGATAACTTCTTCAAAGACAAGCAGGCAATTATGCTTTTTGTTTTATCCTAAGGAATAGTGTTGCAGTGAAATGAGGTCTAGCACTATACAGGGAAATTGCTGAGTTTCTAGATCTCCAAAGGAAAGGTATGTTGATAAACAGTATATTAGTTTTCTACTGCTGCATAGCACATTATTACAAGCTTCTTGACTGAAACACCCATTTATTGTCTCATTGCTTCTGTGAGTGAGGGGTCCTGGGACATAGCATTATGGGTTTTCTGCTTAGGTTTCTACAATGCTATTTTCAAAGCATAACTGGGTTTCCATTCTCTCCCAAGCCAGTCTAGGTGGTTGGCTTTGAAATTCCTGTTTCCTTGCTTGCTATTAGCCAGGGTTCTCTTAGTCTTTTAGAAGACCCTCCAAGTGGTTCTCCAAAAGCAATTCATCACATTCTCCTTCATGGGCCATCATGGAAAGTTCTCTGATGTTTTTTTGTTTAGAAAATGGTCAAACTGACACAAAACAAGAAATGGGCTTTCTCTTGCAAAGGCCTTGCCTTTTCCCTTCCTTTCTTTCTGCTGGAATTTGTCTAAAGTGACAGGTCTGCTAGGCAATAGTACCAAAGTTTAAGACAAAGTAATTTCAAGGTGAATTTCAACATTGACTATGATAATAATGATAATCATATTCATTACTATCATAATGAATTTCAACATAGAATATGATAACAATATTCAAGTATACACATCAGACAGTTTCTCTTACATTCTAAGCTACAACCTTTTGCTATGTCACTGACGAGGTAGAATTCTCCAAGGCTTCATTTGACCCTACATTCCTAAATAATGGTGTTTTGTATGTCAGCTAGTATAACAGACAAATGATGACATCTTTTGATTAGCTCAGAGTCATCTGATGAGAAACCTAAACACAAGAGTAATCTCCCAACCAGGTGCTGGTGGCTTACGCCTGTAATCCTAGCTACTCACAAGGCTGAGATCTAAGGATCATGGTTCAAAGCCAGCCCATGCAGGAAAGTCCCTGAGACTCATCTCCAAAAAACCACTCAGAAAACCAGAAGTGGTAGATTGCAAGCACCATGACTGACAAAAAAAAAAAAAAAGAGTGATATCCCATCCTAGTCACAAGCCACGTCCCTGTGCAAGGGGAGGGCATTGTGCAGGTGCACATCACTAGGGTTATCTTAGAATTTGTCTTCCCCACAAAACAAACTACCTCTACTTCTTGGCCTTCCCAAGCCAAGACATTAGTCTCCCTGTGCCTCAGTGTTACCTTCTAGAAAGGAGAAACCAAAATCACGTTACTTTCTTGTCATTGAACCATGACACACCATAACATCTCTATGCCTTCAACTTCTGGTTTGTTTTTCCAGGATCCCAGTAATAGTTTACCATCTTCCTGATCACTCCATAACGACTTTCCATAGTGTCTTTAAAAAGAGTTGGGAGTGGGGGGTGGGGCAGGTTTCTTTTTTCCCCATCGTTGTTCAGAATCCATTAATTTAAATCTGCCTTAGGATGGTGAATGAGAGAACTCAGTTTAAAATGAGTTTTCATCTACCCAAGCCCCTAAAGTTGCCGACTCTCAACTTCCAGCCCACTTAAACATTCTGGCTAAGACTGTGGTATAGAACTTGCAGCTGTCAAAATACACTTGTCTTTGGGTTGGATCAAATGATAGAGTTGACTTTTCTGACATCCACGCCTCAGTAGCCTTGAGTTGGGGCATGGCAGGCCCACTTCCGGACTGAGCAACCACGGCCGCTCTTGGGACATTCTGCCCCCCTTCTAACTAAATAAGCTTTGCCCCAGCGATGGGGGCCCAAACACGTGATTCCCATGGTATCATTTTACTATCAACTAGTTTTATAGCTTTACCATTAAGCCCAGCATCACACAAACCTAAAGAGAGAACAGAAATGTGGAGAGCATTTGGGAGAGGGGGAAGGGAAAGACCAGGAACAGGTCATAATGGGAGTCCGCCTTCCCTGGCAATCCTCCCCAACTATGCCACAGTTCCTTGGCACAGATTCAGGAATTCCCTGTCTTACCACTCACTCACCACATCCTTCCCAGCATTCTCCAAACGAAGGGGAACAACAGCACCCATTTCCACCTCCACAATGATTTCAGCTTGCTCTGAGACATAGACCAGACTCCCCAAGAAGAGAATAGGCCACTTGACTCTGATGTGGTTTGTACTCATGGCAGTTTCTTTTCTTTTTGTGTTATTTTGTTTTATTTTCTCAAAAAAAATAATAGCTGTTACCAACTAAGAGAGAAAAATTAACTCACTTTGAATGACTTGGATGCCCTAGCTACTGAGTCTTCCTTAAAAATGATCTGAACTGGCCAAGTCCTAGACATCAAACTTGTATATTCATAATTTTCAGACATCTCTGTTTTTAAGAGAACACAAATCCTTCACCAAACAGTGTACAACGGCCGGCAG
Organism: Dipodomys merriami; assembly: GCF_024711535.1. Classification (NCBI taxonomy): domain Eukaryota; kingdom Metazoa; phylum Chordata; class Mammalia; order Rodentia; family Heteromyidae; genus Dipodomys; species Dipodomys merriami. Next base: position 62,754 of record NW_027206258.1, read on the forward strand.
CGCCTTTAAATCAACCAATAAAGAATCCAAAAATTCAAGCTTTCCTGGGTATGAGTCACCCACAAAAATTGGGCTTTCTCCCGCTGAGGCCATGACCTTCCCTTCATTCATCTCTTCTGGGATTTGTACATTCGGCTTGGCAAACATTCAGTCCAGTTTCCTACAAAGTACAAAGTTTTGTGACAAAACGCTGAATGAAATGTGTAATTTACAAGCATAAAGATCAGCCACAATTTGTCTTCTAGTCTGGGCCACCGATCCTTCTTTACCATCCCAGTGATCGACCAAACACACTTCTTTCTGGCTGATTCCTCTGGTGTTTATCTGAGCTCAGACATGACCAAGCTATGGCACTCTTGAGTGGATGATCCTAAGCCTTTGCTGTTAAGCTAACATTAGCTTTTGTCTCAGATACATTCTGAAACCTTTGGTCTACATGGTCACTCGAGAATCAAAGCCTCTGCCATCTTAACATAGGGTTGGTTACCCAGGTCATCCTGACCACTGCTCCACAGCTAGCAGATGGGCAAGAATGGAGGCTTGTGTCCCACAGACAAAGTGGTTATAGACTAGGTCTAGAAATGATGTACAAAACTTCTGGCTTCCTATTGGCCAGACTCTGTCAGATGGTCCCTTGAATGCAAAGGTGGTTGGAAATTATAATGTTCTGGCAGGAATTTCCTAGGAAATTATAATGTTCTGGCAGGAATTTCCTAGAATCAGTGCTTTCATCTGGCATAGTAATCCAGATCCAATTCAATGAAGATAGAGGTGCTGATGACTACAGAAGCTATCATTTAATATGTACCTGGCCCCTGCTGAGTACTTGACAGGTAGTTTTTCACCGAATATTCCAAATAGCCTCTGAAACCTATTCTCCTATCCTACTTTGGGAGAATTTTTTAAGTGAGTGTCAGAGATGCATAAGTTACTTGCCCCAAATCACATGATCAGCTAGTAAAATAAGAATTAAAATCCTGAACATCTGACCACCTAGTCCATGTGCTGAAGTGCTACCCGCTTTAGCTTTCCTAAAGTTTGCTAACAATTTCTTGATTCATTTTGTCCTATTTGGGTAGTCTGCCTTATTACTAGAGAAGCTCTTTCTCACCATAGGACTTGGAAGAGCATATGAGTTAGAGAATCATCTAAGATCTAAAAAATTCCCTTGTGCTCTGAGACTGATCTTCTTCATTTCATTTCATTTCTCCCACTAACCAAAATCTCTTTGTCCTAGTCTGATTCTCTTTCTCCGCCTTTACCTCTTTTCTTCTTCTCTCCCTCCCCTCTCCCTCTCCCTTTCCTGCATTCCCCCCCCCATACCCACAATTTCTCTCCGATTTCTGGAATGAACAACCCCAGGTCAGCTCCCTGGGGCTGTTCCTCACATTCAAGTTTTTTTTTTCTGATGAACTTGCCTCAAGTCATTGAATGTACTATTCTGTTGCGCTTGGAGCCTCTTTTATTTCTCCATCTGTCACTTTCATCTCCTCTCCCCAAATCTAAGATGTCATAAATATCTCTTTGCTTACTGTCTCCCTGGAACTCTGTTTTTAGGCTCTGTTTTGCAATCTCTTCCTTTGTTCCTCCCGTCAGAAATGACACCTTCAAAACTCTAACGCATTTAAAAATCACTCCTTCTAAATTAGATCTGCATAACCTTCATGTTGGAGAAGCTAGGGTGAAATAAGGAAAAAAAATAATAATGGAGGCGGGAAATGCCTTTTTTGATGCATTTGTTTTCATGATAGGATAGGGCACCTAACCCATGGCAACAAAAGTCAGCAAAAGGTTGAATGAATGTCGTGTGAATTCAAACAGAAGGGTCAGTCCTCACTTTGGGAAATTTTAAAAAATTGTAATAATAAACAGCCCATTTCAGATCTGTGGTTGTTTCTTTTGATAGCAAAAGCCTGATTGGCTCCTTTCTTCTTGAATGCTAATGATGCTGTCAGGAGGTTCGTGGATCCCGTCTGAGCAGTAAGGTCATGGATGATCTCCATGCTCTCAGCTGGGGCTGTTGATGCAGAACACCCAACATCAGTTCTGGCACTCTAGTGACACAAATCCTCTCTGTCCTGGACTGATTCATTTGGACTGCCAATTTGACAGGATAGAGAGTGTCTAAGGGATTGATAAAGCACACTGTTAGAACATTTCCAGGGAAGATGGGCATCTGAGCGGGGAAAGGCCTGCCCTGAAAGTGGCCAGCATCTGCCTATAGGCGCTCTCCATTCTACCTCAGGAAAGGAGAAGCAAAGGAAGAAGCTAGCTCAGTCGCTCACACCCACCTTTCCCAACCAGACCCATCAGACTCCTGCTTTTGACAGTAATTTGTACTGCCTGCTCTCCACAGGATGTCCAGGTCTTCTGCTTTAGTCTAGGGCTGCATATGGCGCTTGCTTTCATTCTAAGACTTCTGACTTGTAGGACTGGGTAGTCTTTCTAGCTCTCAGCCTGGAGATGAGCACTACTGAACCCTCTGATTAAGTGAGCCTATAATATTATATTATATATCACATATCATATATATAAATGTATACATAGCATGATATATAATATATCACATATTTTATAATTATATATGCTATATTATATTATATAGGCACACATATATATAAAATACAATGATAGCATACAAATATATTCTACTTGTCTCAGACATATACTGGCAATTGCAAATAAGGGAAACCATGGGACCTATGTTTCTTTGGGCCTGGCTTACTTCAAGCAGAAACGATTAGATAAGTTGGTGTTAGGTGAAATGAACCCCAAGATAAGGATTCAAATGTTTTTTCTTTCTTGCAATTGTTTCAAACATATTTATAAGATGATTTCTTTGTTGCTTTGTATGTCCCTCCCCCACAGTATAACCCCTGTTTTCACTGTATTTGATGTTGGAGGGGAAGGGGTAAAACAAATTGTTTAAATAGGGATACAGGTGGACCCATTGCATCAATGAGATGTACAAGTCGTTATGTCAAAAAATGAACTTTATAACTTTGGCTGGGGGAGAGGGAGGGGGAAGAGGGAAGGGGGAGGGGAGGGGAGGGGGAGGGGAGGGAGAGATGGGAAGAGATGGGAAGGGGAAACAAAGGAGGAGGCAACAATGCTTGATAAGAAATGTACTCATTACCTTGCCCATGTAATTATAACCCCTCTGTATGGTATTTTTACAATTAAAAAACATATATATATATATGTATATATATACATATATACATATATATATACTCTATTAATTCTGCTTTTTCCAGAAAAGCCTGATTATTCATCTTTCTCAGTCCCACACTCTCCTCTCTCTCTGTATCTCTGTATCTCTGTCTGTCTCGCATCTTCTCCACCACCAACCCCCCCCCCCACACTCTCTCCATGGAGTCTCATTCTGCAGAGCCTCTTCTCTTGGCTCAGGGTTTCTCACACACAGTGGTTTTGGGGTGGAACTACTGCGGATTTCCAATTTCCAACAGAGGTAACTAGATTGGTTAAGAGGACTGGTACAGCATTGCTTCTACTCTCTTCTATTGGTCAAAGAATTCCCAAGGCTCACCAGAGCTAGGGGAGCAAAGATATAGATCCAAACCTGTCGATAAGAGAGCCAGGTCACATTGGAAGAAAAACACACAGAACAGGAAGTGCTGTTGTAGCCATCTTTGAGAAATGTGATGTATGTATATATGTCTGCGTGTATGTGTGTGTGTGTGTGTATGTGTATATATTCTATTTGTTGTATGCTATATTGTATTATACATATTGTATCAGTGTCTGGGGTCTCACTCAAGGAGTTAATCAAAGGTTCTGCGTTCAAACCCCACTATCATAAAAAAAGTTCATTTTCTTCAAAGTTATAACGTTTTTAAGTTTAAGAACTATACCTATGGATTGGATAACAAATTTTTCCGCAGCAAACCTTTCCAGGTCTTTTATTATCTACTTTTCATTGTAGCTACCTTGATATTCCTAACTAATCTCTGTAAGCTGATATTTCTGATAGGTCCATTTTAAGTATCCTCTATTAAGTCTTTATATAAAAATAGAGAACTCGGCTGCCTGTGTGAGGTGAGGCATTACATTGGCTTTGGAGAAGCAGTGTACTCAGATAGCTTGTAGTAAACTGTAAGAATCCAATAGTAGGCCTCGGCCATACAACTCAAAGCACAGATGCTTCTGGGGAAGTTTCACTTTGTATCCAAGAATTGATGACAAATAGATGCCTTTCAAAAGAGAAAAAGAAGAGAAAACCCAATCTGAAGGTTTAAGTTCTTAAACTCTTTGGGGGACCACGGTACCCCCTTATTGAAGCTAGATGGCAGTAAAGGCTATCAAGCTTCCTGAATAATGATTTTCAATGAGAGGAAAAGATTCAAGCAGATTCAACAAGGACAAAGGATGCTCCACCTCGCTGGAAGGGAGCACCATTTCATCCTGAGTCTGGCCTTCCTCCTTTGGCTGCTGATACATGGCTATGCTCTCTGAACTTCTCCACATAAATTCAAGAACTGAACAACAACCCATTATACTGGGAGCAGGTGAGAAAAGCTAGGGCAGGTTGACACTAGCCTGAGGCATGGGAAGAGAAGGAAATATAGAGGGGGAACTGTTAATGAAGAGGGATACTATCTCAGAGAAAGGATCCGACTGCTGTCCAGGGACTTTGCATTACTAGCTATGCGATTCCCAAAAAGAGTTCTTCTAGTCCTGAGCTTCAGGTCAAACAATCCTTCCAAAGACTCTGAGGGTAGAAGGCTAAGGAACTGTTGATATCTTTTGACTGTGAAACTCATGAAGGGAGTAATGTAAGAAAAAGTCCAAAATCAGCACAAAGATCCAATTCTTTGTCTCTACCCAATGGTAAGAACTGAGCAGGCCTGAGGATGCTAATAAAATAAGAATGCTCCCAACATTATAATTAGTTACAGCACATCCACATTGACTATTAAGAATGAAATGCATAATTCATTCACTCAAGGTGCTTTTTCAACAAACTGGAACTTTCCCCAGCCCCACTTAGAAGAATCTTCCCAAATGATACTAAAATGGAAGTCTGAATGGACCACGTGGTACCATTTTTCTCATTGAAATCAGTGGACACAATCTCATAGTCCTTAAGAAGACCCGTTATGCAAATATCAAAAGCATGAGTGGCTTGCAGAAGGGAGCCTAGAATATTGACAAACATACGCTGAAGATGTTTTGTTAAAAGCAATGGGAACCAACTGTGGGTAATGTAAGGCAAAAAGGAATGTGTGGGGAGGATGTGGGAGAGCTCACAGACTTTTATAAACAGATGACAGCCAGGCCTCAGGAAGAGCTTGTGAATCTCCTCACTAGGCCACTCACACAGATGGCAGCTTCATTCACAGTGGGGTGGGGGAGGGAATCAATTTGGCATTGGGAGCCATGTGGCCAGAAACAGGTGGGGGGGGAGGGGGAGATGGGAGCGTTATTAGTAGAAAAGGGGAGAAGAGGTACTGAATATAACCCATAGACGATCCAGCCCAAGTCTGCTCAAATATTTCCTGTCTTGATTTTCCTCCCCATCCCCCTCCCCACCAGGGAGCTTGAACTATGGGCTGGCTATTTCTGTGATTAATTAGAGATAAGAGTCTCACAGACTTCCCTGCCTGGCCTTTAGTACTCAGATCTCAATCTCCTGAGTAGCTATGAGTACGGGCATGAGCCACCTGTGCCTGGCCCTCCCTTTACTTCTTCAGATTGTAGATCTAGTCCCCATGTACAGTGAATAACTATGAAATAAATAATATCTAGGGTTTGCCTCTGGTGTTAGCCAACCTGGATTCCAATCCTAGTCTCATCCTAACTATAGGTCTCTGCGTGTTTGCTACAGGATCAGTGTAGCTTCACATTCTCGCCCGTCTGAGATTTGGTTTTGTCAGCAACATGGATGTAGAGTTTCTGTACGTCAGTGGGTACACCTTTGGTAATAGGTCATGAAGGCCAAGTAAGTAAGGGAAATGCAAGTCTTATGTCATGCTAGGCTTCAGTGGCTGCGGTGGAAGACTCCCCTGGCTTTCAGTGATGGCTCCAGTGGCAACTCAGCCATCCACTACATGTAAGCTTCCTTCCATGGTCTGCTCTGCCCTGTGAACCGTCTATCCATTCTCAGGCTGCTGTAATGCAATGGCAAGATGGCTGCAAGAAGCTTGCAGGATGTCATGTGTACTCATTTATATTCAAGACACGAAGGTGTCTAAAAAAATTATCCAAATGCCCCTGGCCCCTTTTGGACCATCTTTGTTTGCAGACCTTCAGACACTTCAACATGTAGGATAGCATCTCCACATGAGAGCAGAACATGATGGGAAATGAAAGGAATGGATACTGGAAGTCAACCACAATCCCCAAGTCCCTCCCATGGAAAAGACTCCGCAGGTATCTGGCCGATGGCACAAGTACATGGGAGAAGAGGGAAGAGGGTCAGAGATCGAGAGATAGATGAGGAGCTTGAGATAGCCATAGCGTCCCCACACTAAGATTTCATAGAAGCCCTAAACATAAATAGTTTACACCTGGCATTGAAGCACACGCCCAAAATCTGAGCACCCACACACTCAAAACCAGCCTGGCTTACATGTTGAATTCCAGGGCTACATAGTGAGACCCAGTCTCAATAAAAATGAAATGAATGAAAACCATGTGACTATTATTTCCAATATATGCTCTGAAATGAGTACAAGAGCATCTAATGATGCCAATTTTTTCCTCAGGATGATCGTTTTGATAAGGCTTTTTAAAATGTGTTCATTGCCATATCTTTCGAAAACAATTTTTGCACCACCACTCAAGCAGAGCCTAATCTGCCAATTGATAACCCAGAATTGCGTGCATGGGCAGATAGATGATATTTAAATGTACAAACAAGATCAATTTTTGTTAGCATGCAGTCCACAGGTAGAAAGGAACTCTACAACTACTCTTCTTCCAAAGATAGATGAGAGAATTCTGAGACTGGAAGGGACTACAAAAATCATTATACCAGCCACTTCTCAGGTGAGGTTAAAGAGACCACATGCTAGTGAGTGAAAAATGCAGCAGATAGAAGGCACCAACAACCTTCAGGGCAGCTCAGCCAGGCCTTTCCTGATCACATTAAGTTACTTAGCAAATGGCATCGTCAGAAATGGTGCAATGATCACTTCTTCCTAATCTCTCCTAAGAACATTGGCACAATTTGGGGCTTATTAAAGCCCAGATAGCATAGACATTTTCACTTGTTTGGATCACCCACAGTGAGACAGTCAAGTTAGGAGAAAATTTTACTTAGCCCAAGTTTCCCAGAGAAAGGCAGGAAGACGGAGGAGATTTTACTGCTGATGGTGTTGCTTGTCAATAAAAGCAAGAAACAGAATGTTAACAAGCTAAGGACAACTGTGACTTGTCATTTCTTTTTCTCTTAAAAGGGCCTGGGCTGTAAATCATGCCCAGAAGAACTGATTCTTTTCACAGTCTAGCCAGAAGTGTGTTCCCCCAGGGAGGACCCAGCTTTAAAATCGCTCTGGAATGAAAAGCTACCTTAGGTATGAAATCTTCCATGAAGCAAACCCTATAACCCACTTTTCTTGAGTGCACTATTATTCTCACATCTGATATGACCACAAATAGCTTTTTAAACTGGACCAGGTACAGAAACCAGTCAAAGCAAACAAGAGGATAAAATGTGGGAAAGCCTGCCATCAATATAATTTAGCCGCCAAGCATAGCACCCAAACTTTAATATTCAACAACTTGGGCAGAATTTCTCCCTCACTCGAGTTGCCTTCAGTGAATTCTGTGTCAACTGACTTCCCACAAAAACAGTAGACCAAGAAGGGACCCCACAGAGCAATGCCTGTCCTAGATAATCATACCCAAGCAGCTTAGGTCTGATGTCAAAAAGCCCAGAGACAAGAGAAAAGAATTCACATACTTCTGGAGCCATTTTTCAGTGGAAGGTATTTTGCTCCTAGCCAAGCCAAGTAGCAAAATCTGCTGATGGGTCCCTTGTCCCTTCACTGTCATCAGCCTGCCCTTCCAGGGGACATTGAATGTCCTTTTTCTGCTGTAAGGCAGACACTGAATTGCCACATTGTACTCTCTGACCTCCCAGAACCCTGGTACAATATCAGAATGCCAAACTGGATCTGAAAAGGGCTTTGTGTGGGATGAGACAAGACTCTAAAGATAGTAGAGCTGCTGAATCACGGGGGAAATGACCATGAATAGTACCACGCGAAGCATCCTGGGTAGAAGCCCCCTGTACATCTCTGGGCTAATTATGGAGGGTAGAAGGGTGACAGTTAGAAGCACACATCACACTTAACACCAAGAGCAGGAAGCTAAAGGGAAGCAAACCCAAGCAGTAAGCCCTAATAAATAAAATTAAAATATATTAATTTACTAAAAGTATATTATCATATGACAAGGTAGTTTGCCCAAGGAACAGGTGCATTGCAATTTAAAAACAAACAAACAGAATTTCACAATACATGGCAGTCTGGAAATACAATGATGTACCCTGGCAGAATGTCAGATATAATGATTTTTTTCTCTCTCTCTCTGTAAACCTTCAATCAGTGGGAAGGAAAGTTCTGCCAAAGCTGAGGAACCCAAGCTGGAGGCGGCGAAGCTCCCACACAGACCACGGCCACCTGCCAAGACTTTCAAGGCCAAATCGGAAACAACCACATTGAGTTCATTAAAAGGACCGAATGATCAAAGGCATGCAAGCCGTCACAAAGGCAAAATTAATCTGTTTAATACTTGGCTAAATTTTCAACTGTTGAAGTAAATTTGAAATGAAATTCATCAAACTCTCCCGCTTCCTGTGGAAAAATCCTGTGAGTTCCTCCAAGTGACCAGCAGGTGGCGGAAGAGTTCTTTGTGTCAGACCACAGCTGCTGCTGAGTCTCCCAAATGGATAGAAAATATATACATATAATTAACAAAGTGAACAATAAAAAATGTATTTCCAGGATATAGGGAACTACATTCAAATATGTCTAGGCCTCACTGCCATAAATCTCAAAATGACTCCAGGAAATGGTGACTCAAACCTGTAATCCTAGCTACTCGGGAAGCTGAGACCTGACAATCATAGTTCAAGGCCCACGTGAGCAGGAAAGCCCATGAGATTCCATCTCCAATTAACCACCAAGAAATCCAGAGTGGAACTGTGTTCTAGTGATAAGAGTACCAGTGTTGAGTGAAAAAAAGTGAGAGACAGCATCTAAGCCCCGAGTTCAAGCCCCATGACTAGCAACAATCAATCAACACAAATCTGTAAAAGATTCATCTTAGCTATCAATGAAGACCTCTAGGAAAATGATGTCTCCAGATGCTGTTTTAATAAACCTGTCTTTACCTCAGTGACCCTCACCATATCCACGATACCTTGCCTTCATTCCCCTTCTTTCTTATTCCTTAAAGTTGTCGATACCTCCCCGAGTCATCTGAAATCTATGGCCTGACCACTAAGGTGAAGAAGCTGGTGATAGGCCAGCAAATCCTCTCTACGTCAGTGGCTCACTGAGCCTCAGTTTCTGCCCAGGTGAGCCTCAGTAAGCAGCGCAGCTACAGACTCGATTCCATGCCCTGAAAAAATTGTTTCAGATCTTAGATTCCTCTATTTCCTGGGAAGACATGTAAGATGTTTATACATTCCATCACTAGGAACGAAACTCACTAGAAACACTGAAATCGTGAAAAGTCTTCCACTATTCCTTTCATGAGGTGAGAACGTGTATTCCCAGCACATCGAGGGAGGGGGAGAAATATATTCTATTCTATAACTCGGATTTCACACACCTTCATATGAAATGAATCAACAGTAACTAGAAGGAGCTCAAAGATTTCCTTTTCAACAGTAATCAAATTGTCAAAACCTATTGGGCATGGTGCTGGATGTAGCTTGTAAAATCTGAAGTTGGTAAATTATGTATTTCCATAGTAATCCTTTACAAAACTAATAGGAAGTACTAAATTAGGACAAATGGCTTCCAATGGAATCCAGATGCTACACCCCACCCACACTAGGTAGAAAGTGTGAGGAATTAGGAATGGTACTGACTCTCTCCCTGAGTCTCCAGAGGGAGCCCGAGCGCTTTGGGCCTGGGAGGTAAACACCTAGGAAGGTGTGTTCAGAGGAGCAGTGCCAGCCTCCTGAGTCCCAGCTGTGTTAACACCAGGATCCCAAATTCCCAAGCCTGCAAGGGAAGCTGGGCCTGTGAGGCAGGACCAGGAGCCTCGTGAGGCAGGCTGACTCCAAGGAGAACAGGGAGATGCTGGTTCCAGGCCAGTGGACTAGTTCTGGGGTGAGGTGCAGTGGATATAACAAAGCAGGGCACTGTCACTCAGATCGTCTGCTTGCTTCGTTCTCAGTCACATCTGAGTTCCAGAGGCAATGGAGAGAATCTTGAAGCAAGTCCACATGAATGATCTCCTTCCCAGTGGTGGCTGAGTCAGGAGTGGAGGCAACAATATAGATGGGTGGGGACTATCTGCAGGGACACAGTGCCTTTGGGGACATCTGTGACCCTGTTGTTTCTTTTGCCATTGCTAGGCAAGAGGCATTGGCAGCAAGTGAAGCCAGAAATGTGGTGACCCAGAGGCAGAAGAAGAAAATAACAGCTGGCCAGGTGCCCATGGCTCACGCCTGTAATCCTAGCTACTCAGGAGGCTGAGATCTGAGGATCACGGTTCAAAGCCAGATTGGGCAGGAAAGGTTGTGAGACTCTTCAATAAGCTACTCGGGGGGAAAAAAAAGCCAGAAGTAGTACTTTGGCTCAAGTGGTAGAGCACTAGCCTTCAGCACAAAGAGGCTCAGGGACAGTGCCCAGGCTCTGAGTTCAAGCCCCAGGATCAGCAAAAAAAGGGGGGCTGGAAAGGTGGTTCAGTGGTAGAGTGCTTGCCTTGCAGACATGAGGCCCTGGGTTCGATTCTTCAGCACCACATAAGCATAAAAAGCCCGAAGTACTGCTGTGGCTCAAGTGGTAGAGTGCTAGCCTTGAGCTGAAGAGCTGAGGGACAGCGCACAGGCTGAGAGTTCAGGCCCCACAACCGACAAAAAAGAAGAAGAAGAGGAAGAGGAAGAGGAGGAGGAAGAAGAAGAAGCGGAGGAGGAAGAAGAAGAAGAAGAAGAGGAGGAGGAGGAGGAGGAGGAGGAGGAGGAGGAGGGTGGTAAAGGCTCTGGTGAGGAGTTTGGCCCTGCGGCCTATTTTAATTTCTGATCTCCAGAGCTGTAAATAATAAACATGGGTGGTTTTAGGCATGTGTGGTCATTTGTTAGCGCAGCAATGGGAAATGCACTGGTGAAACACCCCTTTGAGAGCTTTCAGAAGGGATCTGGAGAAGACAGTTCTGATTCTCAGAGAACGAAGGGAGACAGAGCCAGGATGTCTGGGAACCATTCTCAGTCACTGTTTCTGCAGTGCAGTTCGAGAGGAACCGATCAGACCCACAGGCCTGCTTCTCACTCCATGTGTGCTAGTCAGAACACTGTGCTCGCTCCCACCTTGACACGACATTCCGATATCGGCTTCTGTTTCCTATGACACTGGCTCTCACAATTTGCCAGAATATTATGTCATCATTTGGTTTTCTCTCCTCTCTTCAGGAACATTTAAAAGGCAGACTGTGAGGGCTGGGGGGGAGGGGAGGCGCGGTTACAGCTCTATCCTTACCTTGTGGATATGGATTATTTAGCATTTCTCAGTCACGTGATCTAGATTTTCGTTCAATCTGTAAAATCATTCTGCTGGGGAGATATGCTGTAAATGTCATCAGAGGTTTGTCCTGGGACAAGGAAACAAAATTCAACCTACCCACAGGAGGCTCCACATTCCCTCCGCTGCCAGGTCATAGGTGTAGGTGGAAGGCATTTTCCAGAGTGCAGAAAAGTAGTGAAGGTAGCTGAAACTCATCCAGAACCTCTTGACGAAATGGATCAGTTGTTTCCTGTCAAAAATCATTGTGGGGGCTGGGAAGGTGGCTCAGTGGTAGAGTGCTTGCCTTGCATGCATGAGGCCCTGGGTTCGATTCCTCAGCACCACATATGCAGAAAAAAAAAGCCAGAAGTGGAGCTATGGCTCAAGTGGTAGCGCACTAGCCTTGAGCTGAAGAGCTGAGGGACAATGCCCAGGCCCAGAGTTCAGGCCCCACGAATGGACCAAAAAAAAAAAAAAATCATTGTGGTACATGTTTAACTTGTACTCAACTCTATTATCTCTGTGACTTGAAGGGTCAGAGAACACTCAAGAAATTGCCATTATCAACTATACAATTTCCAATTTGCCATTAGCTCTGATATCATTTATTCTAATCCTCATAAAAGAGTCCTCCATTGAAAAGGGGGAGAGCTAATAATAATAAGCTTGTTCCAATTGCTTTTAATATTTTCTCTGACTACTTTTTGGCCTAGGAGCGAACAGGCAGTCAGATGCTATAAAGGAAATAACAGTAGAGCAAAAGCAAAGCAAACACTTGACCACGGCCAGGAAGCTAGGCCACGCTCTTTCCAGTTAGACTTGTCCTGTGGACAAGTTATACAACTCTGGACAAGCCCCTACCCTTCTGATCTCTTCAGCTCTCTTCCATGAGACCCCTCAGGCAACGTGTTGCATGCTTTCTTCTATTTTCACTGAAGAAAATGCACCTTGTTTACACTGCAAGATCTAGGGTTCCTCCAGAGAGATGATGGCTTCCTCCAAAAAATACAGGGCCTGGGTTCCTCTCTGAATCCCCATGCTTCCTGTAGCCCACAGGCTGTGCATTCACATCTTCACTGATTCACTCCACTTCATCTTCTCGTCTCCTATTTCCTTCACCATTTGGAAGTACCCTCTTCTTCTACCAACTTTTCCATACCCTAAGTCCAGCCTGTTTCTCTCCTCCCCCATAAAGCTTTCCCTGACCACCGTCATACACAGACATCCCTGCTTGCAAATTCATGGCTCTCAGCCTCTGTGGTATTCAGATAGAATGCAATTGCCCCCTCTGTACATTACCTTGACTGTTGGTTAACTATTGTGTTATTTCAAAGTTGTATGTGTGCTTCTGATTTGCCAACCACATCACCAACGTCATAGAGATCAGGGGCCATGTGAGCTATTATTTAATACTGCTCACAGTACCCAGGGCTGTGCCTAACACATAGGAAACCCTTGCTCAGTTATCCATGCAACATCTTTTTATGAAACTACATGGTAATTTATGATTATCAAGTAAATGAGATATAAACCACCAAAAAGTGGAGCTATGACTCAAGTGGTAGAGCATCAAGTGGTAGATCCTGCAAGTCAGACATTTTCCTGCCATTATCTTTTTTTTTTTTTTTGTCAGTCATGGGGCTTGAACTCTGGGCCTGGGCGCTGTCCCTCAGCTCCTACAACTCAAGGCGAGCGCTCTACCACTTGAGCCACAGCGCCACTTCCAGTTTTCTGGTGGTTTATTGGCGATAGGAGTCTCATGGTCTTTCCTGCCCGGGCTGGCCTTGAACAGCGATCCTCAGATCTCAGCCTCCTGAGTAGCTAGGATTACAGGCGTGAGTCACCAGCGCCCCCTGCCATTATCTTTGAAGGGCAATTTCTCCCTTGATAGATTTAAACTGCAAACATTCTAAGCAGGTTGCAAGTACAAATTGTGACACAAAATACTATGCATTAATGAAGTGCTTAGATCAGCTATTGTAGACTTTGAAACTGGCATCATTACCAGGGTCCACAGCAATATCGTTACCTCCACAAGCTCACATTGTTAATACACATTAAATGAAAGCATACTTCCTTTGATGTAATCAACGTATATCTATAAATCATAGTTGCATGTGTGTTTGATTTCTTTAGGGCACAATAAAATAGGCATCCTGACTTTGCTTTGTAGCAGAAATAACATCTATATCTACCATCAATCTCAATTCTTAAATATTTAAATACTTTCAAATACTTAACTAATTAAATCAGATTACGTTCTAGGTTACCAACTAAATTATCAAACCAGTTGCTGATTAGAATATATCCAAATGGATTATATTCATTAAATTGCCTGCCTAAGGATGTAAGTCCCAAAATAATCCAAAGTTATTCCCTATTTTTTCACATATACTGTTAGAAGCCAGGTCCCTTGCAAGAGTAAATGCACTCACTTTTGGGGATGTATTGCTGCCTTTTCCTAAATCATCCACAAGGAAACTGGCGAATTGTTTCACTTCTTAATGAACCTTGGTGGAGCGCCACCTGGTGGTCACATAGACATTTTGCTGAATAGCCAGTCAAAAGTATCATTGATAATTACCAAAACTAAGTCACTATCACCAATCATACTTCACCCACAGTTAATCACGTGGAATATTGGACAACTAGGGGAAAATTCTGATCAGACTGATATGGGTCCAAACCTCAGCTCATTACCAGCTTTTTATCTTGAGTTAATCAACATATCATAAAACTGATTTAAAAAATAAGCAAAAGAAAGACATAAAGGTAATAAAATTATATCAGAAATATAATATGTATCAATAAATGATGCCCTTGATAAGCCAGGAAGCAATATATGGTAGCAATAATTGCTATTACTGTCATCTGCAGTATATGCTTGTGTATATTGAACACTTATTATATGCCAAAAGTATAGGCTTTAAACAAATTACCTCAGCTAACCTGTGACAGAACTCTATCAAGTTAGTATTCTTATCTACCAGTTTAACAATTAAGGAGTCAGTAGAAATTTAAATGATTGACTTGTAGATATGTTTATCTAATTTGGGGAAGGGCAAGAGAATTACAAAATGCTGAAACAAGGACACAGGATGACCCAAGGCAACAATGACACTCACAAGACACTGTTCAGAAATGAACTTTACAACTTGCGGGGAAAGGAATGGGGGAGGGAAGGGATAGTGGGAGAGATACAAAGGAGCAGGTAGCAATGTTTGACAAGAAATGTAATCACCACCTCATTTGTGTGGCTACAAGCCCTCTCTGGAGCATCTTCACAATAAAAAAAGACATTATGCAATAAATGACAGAGCCAGGTCTCCAACTTGGCTGTGACACACCACGGCCATGATGGTCATCGCTAGGGGACACTGCTGTGGTCATCGCAAATGATGATGACAATGATAGCAATGACAGCACAAGTATATCACAGATTCCCTTAATAATATAAAAGACATTTTCAAGCCATACACTGATGGCTCATATCTGTACTCCTAGATATTCAGGAGGCTGAGATCTAAGGATTGCTGTTCAAAGCCAATGTGGGAAGGAAAATCAATGACTCTTATCGCCAATTAATCACCAAAAAGTCAGAAGTAGAGCTGTGACTCAAGAGGTAGAGCACCAGCCTTGAGTATGAGCTAATCCTGGCGCACGCGCACGCACACACACACACACACACACACACACACACACACATATATTGCCCCCCCATTGGCACAAAGATCATTTGAGAGTCCATCAAAATATGTCTCTCCCTGTCTTCTTTTCTTCCAGTGTACGTAACATCTAACGAAAGCTACCATTATTCCTAGGATGTTAGTGCCTTGTCTCTTTGATAAATATTCTTACCTCCTGGTATGACCTCCCAGTGGAGGCCAGACTCATTTTTCTACTAGAATTCATTTAGGTATGTGTTCCCCAGTAGGTGGGCCTGATATATCCTTGAGTATTATCACCTGCATATCAAAGGCATGGTGTCTGGGCTGAGGTTGAGGAAATACCTTTCAGGTCTATGGAGCTAAGGCAGGAAACGCCTCCATATTTATGACATTTCCATCTCCTCAGGAAGCTGAAAAGCTTCCTGACAACCACAAGTGGGATTCTGAAATACACAGGGAAAACCAACAGAACCAAATCGAAAAATGTTCAAGGCTGAGCAAGGTGATATGTAGGATCCAGCAGGAATGGATACGGTGAGTATGAATACAAAGACTGTGAATCTAAACCCTCATCAGAAAGCTGCTATGTGTGTGGGCGGGGGGGGGGGGGTTGTCTATAAGCCAGCCAAAGGTCTGGAAAGCATAAATATAATGAATATTTGTGTGCTGAATATGCCGTTTTCACCACATAAATAAAGCACAAACCCAGGGGCAGAAATGGGATCTTGACCTTTAGCTCATCAGAGAGCCATGAGTAATGTTTAAGTGGCCAAAATACTTCATCTATCTTATTTAGCTATGTATGTCATAAGAGATAGTGCCTACTCAATAAACACAGCATTGGAGATTGGTGTGAGAGTGGCAGAATCGCTCCTTCTCATCTCTCTCAACTTAATTTCATCTTGAGTAATTAGTATTCCATGGGCCTCTTATCTACTGGACAGACTTAGCAGTGGCACACACCTGTAATCCCAGCACTCAGAAGATTGAGGTGGAAGAATCATGTGTTTAAGACCACTATGGACTACACAGCAAGACCCTGTCTCAAAAAGAAAAAAAAAAGTATTCAATTTCAAGGTCTCTGAAAGAAAAGCATCATATTGGAAGCCAGACTCCATTTCAAGGTTAAAACATGGAATCAAACACAGGATTTGAGATGCAGAAATGGCATGGTACTGCCACATGGACCTGCCCTAACCCAATTCCCATGGAGCAGGCAGGAGTATCTAGCAGTGTGGAAGTGCAGGACTGTTAGCAAACTATGCAGAGCCCAGGAACTATTCTGCCAGACCTATCTGACAGCACACAGCCCCCAGAGCAGGTGCCTTTACACATGCTGCAAAGTTAGAATCATCTCAGTTCTGCAGACCAGTAAAGATCTGCACCCCCACAAAGCACCAGTCCTAATGGCAGCAACTAGCTCAGAGTCACAACAAGAAAGATGGCGTAAGTTTAGCAAATTAAGAAATACTAGGTGAAGAACTGAAGATATACACCAGGTGAGCAGCTACTGCAGGCATGCAGTTAAAGGGTAATGAGCTTATTCACATATTGCACACTCAAATTGCTTTGAGCTAAATTTATCTATCGAATGAGCACTGTGGCCTGGGCGGTACCTTCGGTGCACTGGCAGGTGCATGCCTTACCCAACAGGGGCTACTTCTGATCCTCAGCCACTGGTGCCCAAGGTTGTACCCACCCAGGAAAAACACTGGCCAGGTCAGCAAAAGTCAGCATAGCAAGAACTTGGGGCCAGGTTGAAATGAGAGAGGCATTTGCCTTGAAGCAGTATAACCAGGCCCTCACTCTATGATGAGCTGAAGCCATAGCTGCAGAAAACGGGTGGCATCCTTATTTTCAACACAGAGGTGAGAAATAGCAAATCAGCACTGGTATTTATGTCATCTGTTAGTCGGTATTTCTTCTCACCTCATCATTACCTTGTGACCACTGCCTTCATGAGTCACAGACCGTGAAACCTTCACATGCTCAAGGAAAGCAGAACTAAGGTTAAAGAAATCCAACTCCTGGCTTTTTGGTTCAGAAAGACAAACCCATTAGTGAACCACAAAGGAAGGGACAGGTGGATCGCACCAGCACAGTTTGATCCCAGACTCACTAGTGAAAGAGCAGGTGGGCTTAGGCAGGGTGTGAGCAACATTTGACACTTATGTCCCTTGAGGGTGAAGTTAGGGAACAACCAAACACTCACACTCAAACTGTCTTGCCAAGAAGTACTATATGGGGCCTGACGTCACTACTTCCCATCTTAAGTTTGGTATCTCTAAAAACGTCAGTGGGTAATGGGATGCAGACTTCAGTTTCCACCAAGAGCTCAGCAAAATGTGCTTCCCAATGACTCAGGAGT
The DNA here is from genome assembly GCF_024711535.1 of Dipodomys merriami. Classification (NCBI taxonomy): domain Eukaryota; kingdom Metazoa; phylum Chordata; class Mammalia; order Rodentia; family Heteromyidae; genus Dipodomys; species Dipodomys merriami. The sequence continues at coordinate 80,492 of NW_027206258.1, forward strand.
TGCTTATCAAGGTTCTGGGGCAAGGGATAAGTGATGAATGGGAGACAGAGGGAGCTCAGCATAGGCCATGACTATAGACCAGAAAGGCAGCTTGCCTTAAGGTGTGGTGTCCATCTTCAAGGTCAGCTGGCTATGCTGAAGGGCAACTGATCCTCATGTTTCACTCTCACATGCAGCTGAGACTATAGCAAGGTGTTATTAGGCCTAGCTAACAATCGCCATCCTTTTGATATTGGCATGCTTGCATTTAGGGGAAGGGGAGGGAAAAATATTCTAAGCTTCATATTTAAAAAAAAGCATTATAGGGGCTGGGAATGTGACTTGGTGGTAGAATGCTTGACTAGCATGCAGGAAGCCCTGGATTCGATTCCTCAGTACCACATACCCAGAAAAAACCAAAAGTGGTGCTGTGGCTCAAGTGGTAGAGTGCTAGCCTTGAGCAAAAGAAGTTCAGGCACAGTGCCCAGACCCTGAATTCAAGCCCAAGACTGGCAAGCAATATATATATATATATATATATATATATATATATATATATATATAGAGAGAGAGAGAGAGAGAGAGAGAGAGAGAGAGAGAGAGAGAGAGAGAGAGAGAGAGAGAGAGAGAGCGCTCATTATAATGTGGTACAAAGCAAAAAGGCAAATCATAGGGAGGACTTTCTAATTCAAACTGGAGGAGCTCTGCCTAACTCAGCACATGCATAAATGGCTAGTGCTGTCATAAATTGTCCAAACTCTCCTAGAAATCAGTTTACCAAATCATAAGTACCTGGCTGAGTGCTCACCTGAGCAGCCTTGATACATTCATGTAATAGACAGCAGCAAAGCAGCCTAGAGGCTGTCGGGCAGAGATCATCTGCATGTCATTACTCTTCCTCTATGTCTCCGTGTTCTATTTTTCTACTATTTATTTGGCTTTGTCCTCTGATGGATGCTAGCAAAATATTGTTTTCCAGAGGAATAAGAGATGGCTATTTCCATGGTTAAAATGTACACTGAACATATTGTAGCTGAAAGAGTATAAAATACAGATGGACATGGGGTTGTGCAGCACAGCTCTCTGCATTGACCATTGGAATAATCATTGAAAATTCCCCCAAAGTGATGACATTAGGCAAATAAAACTCTAATGAACATCAAGCACAGGCAGTAAGTTGATGGATCAGGGATCTATCTCCAGAGACGCTGAGCTATGCTGATTTCAGGTGCCTCATTCATTCAGTACTCTTGTTTCTATCTATGCTTCTATATTAACCAGGATCAGAAAATGGTAGGAAGAACAACCCAGCACCCCAATCATTTCCCTATAAGGAACTTCTCTTGAGAAAATAACCCAGGTAAAAGAAAACATATGCAAATGTGTCCAATAATAGATGATTGAGTAAATAAATTATAACATTTCTGCTCAAATAATCACTATGAAGATTAGGTAGTCTGAAAAATGTTCATTATACAATCTTTAAAAGAAAGCTAAGTTCCACACATTTCAACATTGAAAAAATAAGAAACATACAAAAATGAGTTCTATTATGGCATATTTTCACATTTTTAAGAGATGCCCATACATATATTACTATTAAAATTAGTTAATAATCTTTGTTGTACATACTTCTTGTTTTTAAAAGAAATTTTACATAAGGAAATCTTCCTATGTTTTAATATTAAGGGCTAGAACTATGAAGGCAAATGCTAACACATAATTTGTGCATTTTATTTCAATCAATAATACTACCATAATTTTCAAATAATTACCTATTCAGAACTCTGAAAGTAAAATAGCCCTAGATCTTAAAGTCTTCAAAAAAAAGCTCTTAGTGCTCAGTGACTCCTCTCCCGACTCTTGGAGTATTGAAAAATTTGAATGTTCACACTGAAGGAAATAAGCAGTCAAATAAGTTGTACCAAATAAGTTGTACTTCAATAAAATCCAGTGCTTCTGTTTTGAAGAAAGAAGGCTTAGTCCCCAAGAGGAAGTGTTTTATATGCCAATGTTGTTGTTGTTTTTACATTGATCTGGAATTTGTTGAAGATCCAAGAATGGTGAATGCTTTCTTATCTCTCTTATACTTTTTTTGGAAGCAAAGTAAAGGAAAAAATTGCCACTTTCAGGCTATAATTGAAGTAGCAACCAAGTCCTGACTCAAAATTGTGTATTTTGAAAAAGCATGTATCCTGCCTTTTCTGAAGAGAAATATTCTACAATCAGGTAAATTAAAGCTTTCTATTTTTAAATAGTTCTGCTTTTCTTTTCCCCTAATGTATCCCACTTAAAACTAATAGATTGAGGGCTGGGAAGGTAGCTCAGTGGTAGAGTGCTTGCCTAGCATGCATGAGGCCCTGGGTTCGATTCCTCAGCACCACATAAGCAGAAAAAGCTGGAAGGGCGCTGTAGCTCAAGTGATAGAATGCTAGCCTTGAGCTGAAGAGCTGAGGGACAGCACCCAGGCCCAGAATTCAGGCCCCATGACTGGCAAAACAAAAAACAAAAAACCAATAGATTCATCTTGAACCATGATAAACCTACATGCCTATGAAGAGTATATGACTGTTCAATTACACACCAGCACTATTAAAAGGAATTGCTTTATCCCTCTCTCTCTCTCTCTCTCTCTCTCTCTCTCTCTCTCTCTCTCTCTCTCTCTCTCACACACACACACACACACACACACACACACACACACACATTTATGAGTTTGATAGTTTAGCTTAATTCTATAGTTGCCTTTTTGATTAGTAATCCTTCATACTTCTAGCAGTGAATCTGAAAAATTTTTTAAAGAATGTATTCTCCAGATTGTTTAGGCCAGAACTTCTGGCTACATTTATTGTTTTCTCCTATTTATATTTCTTAAGATGAAAGGAGAGACAAGAAAAGGATGACCATACCATCCTAGGCCCAAGTTGATCAATGTCTAAGGATTTTGAATCACAATATAGTGATTTTTATCAAAAATAACTCCTGGTTTTTCATTGGTGCTACCTAAGCAACATTTTTAGACCTCTAGCTTTTCCTTTTGCACATTAAAAAATTTATGTAACAGAGAAATGCAATATGATAGAGTGGATGACAGCTTAGAAGCTCCATTGTGACAGTCTCTGGCTAAATTCTGTTTGTAACTGGAAATAATTTATGACACCAACCTCATAATTTTGTTATGAATAAGTGAAATAGTGCACCTAAAGCACTCTGTGTCACGTTTAGAAAAAGTATGAGTTAATAAGCATTAGTTTTTATGTTGTTGATAATGATTGGTGATAGAGAAGAGATCAAAATGTATAGATGGGGGCTGGGAAGGTGGCTCAGTGGTAGAGTGCTTGCCTTGCATGCATGAGGCTCTGGGTTCAATTCCTCAACACCACATAAGCAGAAAAAAAGCCGGAAGTGGCGCTGTGGCTCAAGTTGTAGGGCATTAATCTTGAGATTAAGAGCTGAGGGACAGCGCCCAGGCCCAGAATTCAGCCCCCACAACTGACCAAAAAAAAATATATATATAGGATGGGAACCAAGGAGGAAGAATTATTTCCACAGGATGCAATGGCTCAGAGAAACACAGATTTAAAAAAAGAAAAAAACAGTTTCCAGGTGTACCTATGAGTGCTTTATTCCTACTGATGTAGACATCTGATAGCCCTAAAGAGATTATGGTCATCATGTCTAGAGATAAATGTCCCACCATGAAAGAGCTTCTGGAAGATTTTTGGTAATGTCTTTCAAATTAAAGAAAGCATAATCTTTGACAGAATAACTCCCCCTCATACCTTCCTTGTTTCACACCCTAATAATTTCTTGTATATTATACCAAAAATAAGTAATTTTTTGGCTCGGCACTGGTGGCTAGTGCCTGTAATCCTAACTACTCAGGAGACTGAGATCTGAGGGTCATAGTTCAAAACCAGCCTGGACAGGAAAGTCTGTTAGACTCTTATCTGAAGTGGTAGAATGCTAGCCTGTGGCTGAAGTGGTAGAATGCTAGCCTTCAGCAAAATACCCCATGGATGGTGCACAAGCCCTGAAAGCAAGTTCCAAGACTGGCAAAAATGTGTTTTTATTTATAAATTATATACATATAATTTTGGTATAAAGAATAGAATACTATATAATGGTGAAAGTACAGCTACTTTTACCAATGTGGACAAATATTAAAAATACAAATATGTAGGCAAATGATGAGAATAAGGGGGTAAAATGCAGTCAAAAATTCAATGCATATCCTATAAAATTAAGAAAAATTAGGGAAAGGGTGGATTGGAGAGATGTATTGTATTCATAAGCTGCTTTGCTGATGGCAACTCCCTTTTACAACTACTTAAAGACAATAAAAATATAAAAATACAAATTTGAAGGGTAAAAAACAAGTACAAATAAATACGAGCATCACATATAATTTAATACAAGGTTTAGGAGGCAATATGGAGGTGTGAACTCAGGACTTTGAACTGATTAGCCAAGTGCTCCGCAACTTCAGCCATGCCCTCAAGCTCTTTCTGTTTTAGTTAACTTTCAGATAAGGTCTCATGTTTTTACACCGGCTGCCATGGACCTCAGTTCTCCTACTTTGTGTTGTTTTTTAAACATGCAAGAATAATATTAAGTAATATGGCATAGTGCGACACTAATCAAGTAAAATAAAATTAAGGAATTAATCAAAAGGGTAAAAGAACTATTAAAGTAAGAACTATTAAAACATTAATGAGGGCTGGGAAGGTGGCTCAGTGGTAGAGCGCTTGCCTTGCATGCATGAGGCCCTGGGTTCGACTCCTCAGCACCACATAAGCAGAAAAAGCTGGAAGTGGTGCTGTGGCTCTAGTGATAGAGCGCTAGCTTTGAGCTGAAGAGCTGAGGGACAGCACCCAGGCCCAGAGTTTAAGCCCCACAACCAACAAAAGAAAAAGTAATAAAGGAAGTTAAATATGGTATAAATAAACATATCACATATTTGTGGAATTGAAGACAACACTATTACATGGCCAAGTGGTAGGCCAGGGATTGTAGCTTGAGAGCTTGTTAATCTTTCATGTTCAATCACCAGCACCAGAAAAGCAGTCAAATACTACATGTTCAATGGAATCACTACCAAAATCCCAATGACATTGTCGGAAAACTCATCCTTAAATTTACATGGACTTTCAAGGGAATGGGAATATCTAAAATAATTTAAAAAATAAAATTAGGAGACTCATACATTCTGAAATACAAACTTTTTATGACACCATAATAATCAAAAGCATACCGGCATAAAGACGGACGTATTATAGGTCAATGGAATAGAATATAACTACACAAACATATTTGATCAAGTGACTCTTACAAGAGTTCTGAGAACATTCAATTGGAGAAAAAAACAGTCTTCAACTAATGGGACTGAGAAAGCTGTATATTCATATGCAAGATAATGAATTTGACTCTTACCCATTACCATATACAAGAATTAATTCAAATGGGAAAAATGACTAACTATAAAGCCTAAAACCATGAAATTATTTTAGAAAGTATATTAATTGTAAAAATGGTTTTATTATATGTATTTAATGTATATATGAATATAATGTACTTTGATCAAATCACCTCTATTAATCTATTTTATTCTCTTATTCTCCTTGTTAACCAGTTTCAATGAATTGCAGTAATTCTGTTCATAGATGCACATAAAGTACTTCAATTATGCCCACGCCCATTACCCTCTTTTTTTGCCCACCCCATAGCTCCCATTGGTTCCTCTCCACAAAAAAAAAAATTTTCCTTGCTGTGACACATTATTCTTTTTTTTCTTAAGGTCTATACTCTGCATGAGAGAAAACATGCGATTTCATCTTTTTCAATCTGGCTAATTTCACTTACTATGATAATCTCCAGTTTCATCCATTTTTCTGCAGATAACATAATTTCATTACTCTTTTTGGCTGGGTAAAATTCCAACATAGATAGACAGATAGATAGATAGATAGATAGATAGATAGATAGATAGATAGATAGATAGATAGATAGATCACCATCTTTATCCATTCCTGGGTTAATGGGCTCTATACTGACTCCATAAATTGGCTATTGTGAGTAGTGTTACTTTCAACTGTGTGCAGAGATCTTTATTGTATGCTGACTGTATTTTCTTTCTATTTGCATTTATTTCTTTTTCTTGTCTTGGAATTTAAGCACTGTATTTAATAAGAGTGGAGAGAACGGATATGCTTGTCTTGCTCCTGACTTTAGAGTTTTTTCACTACTTATTATGATGTTGGCTGTAGGTTTATTATAGATAGTCTTTATTATGTGGAAGTATATTCCTTCAATTTCTGGTATCCTCATGAAGAGATGTTGGATTTTTGCCAAGGCTTTTTCTGCATCATGAGATGTTCACATTATTTTCACCCTTTACTCTGTTATATGTGCTGATATACAAATATTGAACCATCCTGCATCACTGAAATAAAGCCAGTTTGATCATGGTTTTGGCTGTTTTTAATGTAAAACTACAAAATTCTGGGAAGCCAACACCGGGCACAGTCTTGATAACACTGGTTTTGGCAGTGATTTTTTAGCTATGATACCAAAGACACAGACAACAGAAGGAAGAATTAGATGAAGTAGATTTCATGAAAATTAATGCCCTTATGCTCTCTAAATACTACCAACAAGACAAAAAGACAAGAAACAGAAGTGAAAGAAAATATTTCTTAAATCATAGATGTGGTAAAGGATTAATATCCAGATTCCTTGGAGAGAATCTAAAAATTCAACAACAATGGAAATAAACAGACTACTCAATTCAATAATAGACAAAGGACTTGAATAGGCATTTCTCCAAGGAAGAAATATAAATGGGCAATAAGTTCGTTTAAAAATTGGCCCAAATTGCTAACCATTAGTGAAATGCAAAAACTACAATGGATTGCCACCTCCAACTCATTACCATGCCTACTATCAAAAATCTGAAAGTAACAAGTGTTGTAGACAATTTAAAATGACTTAAAACCTTGTGCACTGCTTAGAATGCAAAATGAGATAGCTTCTGAAAAAAAAGCAGAATGACAGTACCTCAAAATCTTAATGTAGAAATACCATATTATTCAGAAATGCTACTCCTTGGTGTGCTAGATCTGTACAAAGCTCAGTGGCCAGGATGGTATTATTGGGGGAGGAAAAGTGGAACTTCTGGGAGGTGAGGTCTCATGGGGGGAAGATCATTGAGAACATGACCTTGAAGGACATTGTGGGTGCTCATTCTCCTTTTGCTACCTGGCTCCTGAAATAAGATGTCTGCTTCATTATTTGCTCCCAATGTGATGTACTGCCCTATCAGAGGCCCTGACTGGAACCTCTAGACTAGAGCTCCAAAACAAGCCAAACCTTCTCTCTTTATAAGCCAGTTGCCTTGGATATTTTATTACAGAGATGTAAAACTGGCTTAATACTAGTGTGTGTCCCCCAAAAAAAATTTTTTTGAAGGAAATAAGGGACTCAAATAGAAGTTTGTACACTTGTATTGATCTCAACATTATTCACCATAACTAAAACATAGGAGCAACTTGAGTGTTAATTGATGGATGAATGAATAGGCAAAATGTGATAAATGCATACTACGAGTTATTATTCATCATCTATTATTCATCATTAAGAAGAAAGAAAAGCCAGGCGCCGGTGGCTCACACCTGTAATCCTAGTTACTCAGGAGGTTGAGATCTGAGGATCGAGGTTCAGAGCCAGCCCGGGGCAGGAAAGTCCGTGAGACTCTTATCTCCAATAAACCCCTTGAACACTGGAAGTGGCACTGTGGTTCAAGCGGTAGAGCGCTCGCCTTGAGCTGAAGAGCTGAGGGATAGCGCCTAAGCCCAGAGTTCAAGCCCCACAACCGACCAAAAATAAAAAGAAGAAGAAGAAGAAAGTTCTTACATAAGCTACAATATGGAGGAAACTAGAGGACATTGTGTAAGTTAAGTAAGCTAGTCACAAAAAGACAAATACTGAGCGATTCTACTTCAGCTGAAAAGAAATCAGTATTATACTTAATCTTAACCAGAGGCTCAGAAGCAGTAGATGATCACACTTATCTAGCATAGTCAGAATCACAGAGAGAATGGTGATCACAAGGGGTGATGGGAGTTATTACTTAATGAAGATAGCCCTTTAATGGTTCTATAAAATGAGAAGTTTTGGAGATGGGTAGAAGCTATGATTGCTCATTATGATGAATTTCAATACAATGACATGTACACTTAAAAATTGTTAAATGAAGATGGGCATAGTGGCTCACGTCTATAATCCTAGCTACTTGGCAGATGGATATTGAAGCTAGTCAGAGCAAAATGAAGTTCATGAGACTCCATGTCAATTAATGGCTGGGTATGATGGCAGCTGGGCATAGTGGTTGGTGTCTGTCATCCCAGAGAAGCACAAGTCAGAGACTACAGCTCAGTCCCACTGGGACAGAAAGCAAGACCTTATCTCAAAAATAACCAAGTCAAGCCAAGTACCAGCGACTCACGTGTGTAATCCAAGGTATTCAAGAGACTGAGATCTGAGGATCACGGTTCAAAGCCAGCCTAGGCATAAAAGTCTATAAGACTCTTCAATTAATAATCAAAAAGCTGTAAGTAGAACTGTAGTTCAGGTGGTAGAGTGATAGTTTTATTACAAAAAAGCTCAGAGACGGCACCCAGACCCTGAGTCATGCCCCAAACTCAGTACAAAAAATATAATAACCAATTCAAAAAGGAGTGGAGGTGTGGTTTAAATTTCAGAGCACATGTTGTGCAAACACAAGGTCTTGGGTTTAATATCCAGTACCATTAAAAATGTTACATTTTACGTTAAATGTATTTTAATACAATTTCAAACTTAAGGAAGTAAATTATACATGCATCTACCATATGGTATATCATTAAATTTCTGGACATTTGCCCAAAAGAACTGAAAAAATAATTATATGTTATTGTTGTCAATTGACAAGTCATTTGCTACATCTTTGAAATATGTCCTCATCTGTGGAGATTTTGCCAATTAATACCCAAAATTTTTTTTTTCTAGGTCTGGTCGTGGGGCCTGAACTCCGGGCCTGGGCACTGTCTCTCAGCTCTTCAGGCTAGCACTCTACCACTTGAGCCACAGCGCCACTTCCGGCTTTTTTCTTTTTGCTTATGTGGTGCTGAGTAATCGAACCCAGGGCCTCATGCATGCAAGGCAAGCGCTCTACCACTGAGCCACCTTCCCAACCCCAATACCAAATTTATTTATCAACAATAGTGCATCATGATATCCATAAAGATTATCTTGAAACTTCATTATCTCAAACTATCAAAGAAACATCTACCAAAAGAGAGAGAGAGAGCAGGAAAGGAGAGAAGTAGTAAGCAGGGAAAGAGAAAAAAAACGGAAAAGAGAGGAGAGAAGACAAGACAGGAGAAGATGAGGGGAGAGGAGAGACAAAAAGATAGGAGAGGACAAGGGAGAGGAGAGAGAAGACAGGGGGAGGGGAGGGGAAGGGAGGGGAGGAGACAAAAGGGGAAATAGGCAACATCAAGCCAGGTGCCAGTGGCTCACACCTGTAACCCTAACTACTCAAAAGGCTAAGATCTCACGATTGTTGTTCAAAGCCAGCAGGAGCAGGAAGTCCATGAGACTCTTATATCCAATTAACTAACAAAAAGCCTGAAGTCGAAATACAGCTCAAGGGCTGGGAAGGTGGCTCAGTGGTAGAGCGCTTGCCTTGCATGCCTGAGGCCCTGGGTTCGATTCCTCAGCACCACATAAGCAAAAAGAAAAAAGCCGGAAGTGGCACTGTGGCTCAAGTGGTAGAGCGCTAGCCTTGAGCTGAAGAGCTGAGGGACAGCGCCCAGACCCAGAGTTCAGACCCCATGACTGGATCCAAAATAAATTAAAAAAAAAAAAAAGAAAGAAAAGATATATAGCTCAAGTAGTACAGCACCAGCCTCAGAAAGCAAAGAAACAGTGCCTTGACCCTTATATCAAGCCCTAGTACCAGTACAAAAATAAAAAGAATCTATCAGTTTTGATATAGTCTACTAAATAAAAAGATATATTTCAGGAAATTCTTCAACAGTTATGGTGACGATAAGAGCATCTTCAGTTTACTTCTCAGTTAACTAGCACTATTTCAATGTCCACAAAGCTCTGATTATTCTAGCACATCAGAATGTTGTAATAATAATCATAGCGTAGCATTATGTATTGTACTAAAATTAGATCATAATGTCAACATCGATGAGAAAAAATGTAACAAGACTTTGGGAGAAAAGAAAGACCTTAAATAGTTTCATGGATTTAATGCTGCTGTGATCTGAGTGTGTTACCCAAAGTCACGTGTTCAAGTCTTAATGTTGGAAGGTTGATCATCTAAGACATCCCTGGGGCTCTCACTGGTAAATAGATCAATGCTGCCTTTTGACAGACAGTTCATCTCTTCTTGCTAGTCTACAAAGCACCATCTTGGAAGCAGAGGGAGGCTACCCAATGCACTGATTCTGCCAACTTTGTGTGTTTGTAGGTGTGTGCCAGTCCTAGGGCTTAAACTCAGGGCCTGGGTGCTGTCCCTCAGCTTCTTTTGCTCAAGGCTAGCACTCTACCACTTGAGTCACAACTCTATTTCTGGCTTTTTAGGTAGTTTACTGGAGATACGAGTCTCCCATACTTTCCTGCCCACATTGGCTTTGAACTCCTGGAGCCTGGCTTTCTACCAGCTATTTAAAATTCAGACTTCCCAGCCTTCAAAACTTTGAGAAAACAAACTCCTACTTTATAAATCACATCCTTTCAAGTATTTTGTTATAGCTTCACAATGGACTAAGATAAATCCTATATTGGTATAATTCTGTGCTCACTCAAATTTGGAACAATAGGAATATCTGCAGAACTGGATGGCAAAAAGCAGCATGACATAAGCCATCAAGCCTTCTGCTAGGCATGACTGGAGAAAGCTGCAGCTACACTAACCTGAGTGAACATCATAGTCTTTAGAGAACTAAGAACCACATTCCTAGGTACCTGTCCATCTCAAAATGTGCTTTCCAAATAAGGTCTCAGGTGCTGCCACCCATCTGTGGGCTAATTCTTTTTGGGAGGAGGTTTAATTCCTATCTCTTTAGTCTGCACATTGCCTTTGGAATCTAATCCTGGCAGAGTATTCAGTTCTAAAGTGGTAGTATAAAACTAAATGCCCAGAATATGCCAGACCACCACTGAAACATTATCCTTCCTTAAGTAATAAAATTAAGTCATGTAGTATATAACAACATCCAAACAACTATTTTATTACCTCCAATACTTTATAGTTTCTCTAAGAGCTCTCAAGAGAGTTCTCTTGTCTTCTCAGGATGTATGAGAACTATAAAATTTTATTTGGTAAAGAAGGAATTTACAGAATCAATTGATTGCCATTTCAATAGTCAGTGACTCTTTTAGCATGAAAATAAACATCATGCTATTGATGAGCTAGCATACTGAAGTAGTTAGTTGAGGGAAAAACTGAATGGTGGCATTACAAATATGATGCAAATAATCATTACATTTGGTAAAATATACTTGAAAAGGTATTTTGCCATCAATTTATCAGAATAATTGGTTCATGCCATTAAAATGTAAAAAGAAACTTAGAAAAGTAGAGACATTTTGATCTTGAAACACAAAGACTGTGTTTGGATACTATATAGTGAAAGTTGCAATTATAAATTTTCTTGCCATATCAAGTACATTTCTCCAAAAACAAGCACTGTGATTATAAGCTTAGAGTTGCATATCGCATATTCCATTAATAATGATGTTCAAACTCATTTAGAAGGAAGAAAATATTATTTGGCAGCAAGAAGTAAAGCTCTTGAAATTTAGTTTAGGATTAATTCAGGAAATTAATTCATGTAAAATGCCAAGAGAACAGCAGAGAGAAATAGCAAATTGCTTCAAAGCATTTTCATCAAAATGGAACTTAACTTTTAAACTGTGCTAAATGTAAAATTATCTCCCTAAATATAAGGACAGCATTTCCTAAAACTCCAAGATCCTGAATCTTAGCTGGACATGGTAGCAAACGTCTATAAATCCCAGCATTTAGGAGTCTGAGGTAGAAGGATTAAGAGTTTGAGGCCAACTTGGAAATAACTAGAGCATGTTAAAAAAAATACAAAATAAAAATCTTGGCCGTGCCTCCTCCTGGTCTCTGCTTCCTGGCCTATTTGGTGACCCACACCGCCTGCCCCTCCCACCCTGCAACCTCCACCCTGCCAGACACGGCCTTGGCACCGCTGCCCTCCCCACCCCCCAGGACCCTTAACCTCCCCACCCCACCTCCATGGAGTAATGATGATGGCACTGAGATGAACTGAGAACTTCATACTTCTAGGCAGGTGCTCGACCACTTTAGCCACACCTCCAGCCTCATTTTTGCATTTGTTATTTTTGATATTGGAATCACTGGTGGCACAGGCCTGGATGATCCAGAAATGTTAGAAGGAAGAACTGAGGAATATGAGGATGCTCCATTTGGCAAGCCATCTGATGCCTTGATTTGACTAAAAAAGTTGATTTGTGTCCTCCTTGCAAAATACGGACGGCAGCACACCATCATACCTTCAAAAGTCAACCAGCAGCAAACACCTGGGCTTTGAAGGAAGTGGGCTGCACACATGTAAGGGCCACAGCTTGAGGCTTCTTGATGGAGAGTCAGCCTGGTGATATCACCATTATTGGTCAGTTCATCAACAAGACCTGGAGAAGGCCTCCTGCCTTCTATGATGGAAGTCATTCCTGGGCAAGAGGAGCGTGTCATATTCCAGTGACTCAGGCATTTCTCCCCCAAACAGGAGAGGTCCTTCTAGAGACTGCTAAGAAGCTAGGACTTCAGTGCCACTCAAGGGACAATGGTCAGAAGCGAGGAGCCTCATTTTAGCCCTCGAGAAGGAAGCTTCATGTTCTTCCACCTGTGGGGCAGATGTCATCAATATGACCACAGTTCCAGAGGTGACTCTTGTTCAGGAGGCTGGAATTTGTTAAGCAAGCATCCCCATGGCAACCGATTACGATTGCTGGAAGGAGCATGCAGAAGCAGTTTCAGTGGACCCAGTTATAACGAAGGAAAATGCCAATAAAACTAAAAGTTTACTGCATACTATGTCATACCTCAGATAGAGTCCACGGAACAGTCAGAAATCCTCCATAACCTGGAGAACATGACCCAGTTTTCTGTTTTATTAACAAGACATGAAAAGAAAGCAAGACTGCCTTCAGGAAAGAAGACTTTCTACTGCTCATCTTTTTGACAATTTTATTTAACTTGCAGAACAGAAAAGAACAAGAAGGATGTGGTAAGAAAGACAAGACATTGAACGTATTACAATACTCCACCTAAAAGACTGACACTGCTTCAGGACACAGAAGAGAAGCAAATGGCCAATAAACTGGGAAAAGCTTACATTTTTAGGGGGGGGAAACAAAAGAAGATCCTGTTTTTACCTCCTTCCATTAAATTTGCAACACTGAAGTTGGAGACAGTATCCTGTGTTCTTTGTTGACCAGGAATATAAGAAAGAAAGTGAGGCGTGGGCTGTGTTTTGATATGATTAAAAATTGAGGGCTGGGAAGGTGGCTCAGTGGTAGAGTGCTTGCCTTGCATGCATGAGGCCCTGGGTTCGATTCCTCAGCACCACATAAGCAGAAAAAGCCAGAAGTGGCGCTGTGTAGAGCCAAGTGGTAGAGCGCTAGCCTTGAGCTAAAGAGCTGAGGGACAGTGCCCAGGCCCAGAGTTCAGGCCCCACAACTGACCATAAAAAAACCACCAAAAAAAACACCTTATAATATGGTATTTGACAAAAAAATTGATACAATCTTTCTAGAGGTCAGTATGTTAAAATATATTTGGTGCTTGACAGTCATTATGCACTTTGTTGAGAACTTCTAGAAACTTCTCTTTAAAATTTATCAGACATATCACCAGGTGCTGGTGACTCACACCTGTAATCCTAGCTACTCAGGAGGCTGAGATCTGAGGATCACAGGTCAAAGCCAGCCCAGGCAGGAAAGTCCTTGAGACTCCTATCTCCAATAAACTACTCAAAAAAGCTGGAAATGGAGCTGTGACTCAATTGCTCACTTGAGCAAAAGAAGCTCAGAGACAGCGCCTAGGCCCAGAGTTCAAGTCTCAGGACCAGCAAAAAGAAGAAAAGAAAAGAAAAAATTAATCAAACACGTACAAAAAACTCTGTATAAAGAAGGATGTTAAGTAGTGTTGCTTCTAATAACTGACACTCAAATAAATATGAATATCCAATGATTGTAGCTAAGTTGAATTAGTTATAATTAGATTGTGAAACAATCAACTGAAGATGGCATTTTTATAATATTTACATACCTCATCATTATATTTACAAAATATTTAATGTCCTAAGGAAATGGTTAAAGTATGCAATTTGAAAAAATAAGTGTTTTGCAATACTAGCTTTATCAGTGTACAAAAAATCAAAGGAAAAATACATAATCTTTCATTATTATATCTAAAGGTCATGTACTGGATATTTTTTCTTTTCTTTTTTATATTATTGTCCTATGGTGAGTATAATCAAGTAATGAAGTTGTAAAAATTAAAATGGAAACTTGGCACTGGTGGCTCATACTTGTAAGACTAGCTACTCAGGAGGCTGAGATCTGAGGATTGTAGTTGAAAGCCAGCCTAGGTGGGAAAGACCATGAGACTCTGTTAATCAGCAAAAAGCCAGGAACAGTGTCCAGGTCCTGAGTTGAAGCCCCAGTACTGACGTAAGAAAAAAAATTAGATGGATTTACAAAAATTAAGGGTTGTTTTTTCGCTTTGGGTGTTTTATTTTGTCAGTCATGGGGCCTGAACTCAGCCTAGACGCTGTCCCTTAACTCTTCAGCTCAAGGCGCATGTTCTACCACTTGAGCCAAAGCGCCACTTCTGGCTTTCTGCTTATGTGGTGCTGAGGAATCGAGCCCAAGGCCTCATGCATGCAAGACAAGCACTCTACCACTGAGCTACCTTCCCAGCCCCGAAAATTAAGTTTTATGCAAACAGTTTTTGTTAATGAAGCAAGAATCTGATGGTAAAAGAAAAGTGTGCTATTTATGGAATTCCCAATGTTACTCACTCAATCACCGGTGAGCATACAGTCAGATCAAGTTTTCAGAGAAAAGCTATGTGTTAATACTGAGGTAGTTGAAAGTCAAACTACTTAAAAAACAATACATGCACTCAGATTTTTTTTTATTGTGAAAATACTGTACAGAGGAGTTACAATTACATGGGCAAGATAATGAGTACATTTCTTATCAAGCATTGTAGCCTTCTCCTTTGTTTCCCCTTCCCATCCTATCCTACCCCCACCCTCCCACCCAACCCTCCTCCCCCCACCAAAGTTGTAAAGTTCATTTTCGACATAACAACTTGTACGTCTCATTGTTGCAATGGGTCCACCTGTATCCCTACTTAAGTGATTTTCTTTTTCCCTTCCCCTCCACAAATTATAACAACATCAAATACAGTGAAAGCAGGGGTTATACCTTGGGGGAAGGACATACAAAGCAACAAAGAAATAATCTTATAAATGTGTTAGAAACAATCGCATGAAAGAAAAAAAACATTTGAATACATATCTTAGGGTTCATTTCCCTAACATCAACTTATCTGACCTTGCCCTGTCTGCCTGCTCCTCACTGTCATTTCATTCACACTGCCACACCACTTCCTTCAAAGTTTTGTTTTGAAAATCAAGTCCTCAGACTCCTCTGTACTGTAGCTATCTAAAGACCTCTACATCATCCCTAACATCTCTTCAAGAATATCAGCACCAAGCCAGTGTCACCTGACATGTTATTCCTAATGTGTTACTTGACAGTTTTGTATATGTGATGATAATTCTTCCAGTCTCTGGCTTGTCAATTCAGGTCTTTAGCCATTGCTTCCCAATCTCCTTCTCCACTGCACCTCAGTCACTTGTAAGAATCCCCTCACTCTCTCTTGCGACCACCACAGGCAGGATTTGGTCCCCACCAACTGCTTTTTTTTTTTATGTCATTGTGATCTCAAATCTAATGGCCTCATTCAACCTCACAATGGCATTTGATACACTGAGCATGTCTTCCCTTTATAATTGCTGTCCAATTAGCTTCAAAGATACCTCTCCCCAGCCATAATATTAGGCTGTTACTTTACCCATTAATTCTATGCCTCCTTTGCCTATCCGTTTGACACAGTAGTTGCCTCAAGATCATTACTATTATTATCACTCCCTACCATACTCTCAACTCCTTGACCCCTCTCTCTCCGCTCTCTCCCTCCTTCTTCCTTACAACTCTTTGTGAGGTAACTCCAACCTTGACCTACTCTGCACCTGTAGCTGCATGTGGGTGGAGAAGGAAAGCACACCACCTGCTGATACCTTCTCAAATAGGCCATTATTGCTTCACAACCCCACTGCATTTCCCCACTCCACTGACCACACCTCCTCCTTCGCCTCCAGCATCCTTCCTTCCCCAGCTCATGACCTATTTCAACAAGAAATGTCACTGTGAGAACTCCCATATGATTCCATCACCATAGTTGTCATTCTGGAAAGCATACAATCCATCCATGTGGATAGTTAGTGGGCAGCTAGCTCCTTTCTAAGCCCAGATTGTACATAGGATCACCTCCTCTTTCACCCACTAACCACACTGCCCTGGAAAGTGGCCTCTGCCTCTACCTCTCACTGCAGTATCATTCCATGAATATACACTAGTATACACTTAGTATACACTAAGGGTCTTATTCTTGCTACTAAAGTGCTTTACCACTTAAGCCATGCTCCCAGCCCTTTTTTTGCTGGTCATGGGGCCTGAATTCTGGGCCTGGGCGCTGTCCCTCAGCTCTTTAGCTCAAGGCTAGCACTCTATCACTTGAGCCACAGCACCACTTCCAGCCTTTTCTGCTTATGTGGTGCTTGAGGAATCAAACCCAGGGCCTCATGCCTGCAAGGCAAGCATTATACCAATGAGCCACCTTCCCAGCCCTCCCAGTCCTTTTTTGCTTTGTTATTTCTCAGATAGTGTCTTGAGGATTTGTCAGAGCCAGCCTTGAACGGTGATCTTCCTTTCTATGACCCCCATATCTTATATAAGAGCTGTGAGCCATTATTAAAAGCTCATTTGTTGGAGGTTTCAATAACCTATTTCTCAGCTGACCTCAAATTTGCAATCCTTCCAGTCTCTACCTCCTAAATAGTTGGAATTACAGGTGTGAGCCAATACTCCCAGTCCTTCATTCTCTCTTGACACCACTTCAGGCAGTATTTGGTCCCTACCATTCTATTGCAACTGTTTTTTTTTTCTATATCATTGGTGATCTCAAGACTAATGGCCTCATTCAACCTCACATAGCATGTGATTCACTGATCAAATCTTCCCTCTATAATTGCTTTCTCCAATTAGTTTCAAAGACACCTCTCTATCTTGATGTTCTTCCAGCCTCATATATGATTTTCCTATCTTGAAACTTCCTCTCTTCATGCAATTCTCCAGACATGCAATTCTTCATGCAATTCTCAAAGACTCAGTTGATGGTCCTCTTCCTTCTCCATTTACTCAAATCTCTTTAAGGCCTCATACAGTCTCAAAATTTTAAACCACAGGTATATAGCAACAAGTCCCACCTTTTCCCTTCTTCCTTGCTATTTCCCTAGAATTTCTACTGTATACAGCCATCTCCTCTTTGGATTCCACATCCAAACCTGTTATTCTCATTGTCTTTCCTATCCTAGTAAATGGCCACTCTGTTCTTTCAATCTTCTTTAAAACCTCAAAGAAATCTCCCCCCTTCTCTGTTCTAACATCTACTACTACTTTCGGCATTTCCTAATGTTTTAAAGTAGCACGCTAGGTGTGCTATATATAGGAGTCATCATATATGAACTCCTGTGTCTTTGCCTGTCCCTGTAGTCTGGCATTGCAGCCAGAAAGACTTCATGTCTAAAGAAAAATCAGATTGTGATATTCCTTCACTCAAACCTAAGAAGTGCATATACCATATTCCTCATGGTGGCCTTGCCATGACCTCTAGCACTGTGTTGCCCGATATCTGGGCTCTCTCTACCTGTGATCATACCCTGTTACAGGAATACTGTCTCGGCTCTCACATGTGCTGCAGCCTTACAGGCTCTCACTTACTGTTTTCTGTGGCTAATACATTCTTCTTCCATATTCAAAAAGCTTTCTGCCTCCGTTCCTTATCAACAAAGCCCTTCCTAAGAGCCCTGTATATACCAACCTGCCCCCAACCAAAGAGACTCTCTAACCCTTATCCCAATATTGATTTTCCCCCATAACATTATTATCACCTACCATTTGATATACATATCTTTAAATTATCATCCACCTTCCTGCCCTAGGATGTGATCTCCTCATGAGAGCTGCTGTAGTGGTTCTGGTCACCCATACCAGAACTTAGGAGTTGGTGCTCAGAGAATAATTATATTCATAAATTAACTTCATTAGCAATTGATTTACAATTATTGGCAATTTCCCATTACATTTCATCTTTGGACATTTTATCTCTTACTTGATATTTCCTTAGAGATATGTTTTCATTGTAACTTATTCTTTATTCTGAATAAATTATGCTTTTTATTGCTTCCAAGACACTTTGCTTTCCTATTATGCTTTCAAGATCTGAATAGTTTTTAAGCATTTCAGCAGAATGCTCAAAGTAGTTATTGGTTTGTAATTTATTATTTCCTGTTCTTGCAACTTTCTCGGGTACATAGGTAGTAGGTCATTTGTAAGTAGGACACCTTTGTGATATGATCTTATTTGAAGTATATCATTAAGCCAAAGGAGTGTTTACAACCCAAACAAACCAGATCATTTTTGGACCTGAAATTCTCAGCCCCTCATGAAATGAGTTGAAATCAGAGACATGTACTACAGAAGATGTGAGACCTAAGAAATAAATGCTAGCTGTTACTATTTCTGTGCAAATAAGGATTGGAGGATGAGGTGAATTACTGAAAGATTGTATCTTCTTTTTAAGGGAATAATTATAATGTATGACTTTTTATTATCTTGAACGGTTGTACAGAGGGGTTCCAGTTCAACATATCAGTTTATAAGTACAATGCATCTTGATCAGTGTTACCCCTTTCATATTTCTCTTCCCAACCTGCCTATCCTCTTGATTTTCCTCTCTCTCTCTCTCTCTCTCTCTCTCTCTCTCTCTCTCTCTCTCTCTCTCTCTCTCTCTCACACACACACACACACACACACACACACACACACACACACACACAGTTGTTGGGCTTGAACTCAGGGTGTGGGCTTTGTCCCTGAGCCTCTTTGTACTCAAGGCTAGTGCTCTATCACTTGAGCCACAGCACCACTTCCAGTTTCTGGGGGTAAATTAGAGATAAGAGTCTCATGGGAACTTCTCTGCCTGAGCTGGATTCAAACTGTGATCCACATAGCTCAGCCTCCTGAGTAGCTAGGATTACAGGCATAAACCATCAGCACCCAGCTCCTCCCCCCACCCACTCAACATACACATCCCAACTTCCAGCTTCCTCATATTCATTTTGTTAACCTATTAGTTGTTCAAAGGAGTTACACCATTACAATCCTCCCCTGAATATACCTACTTTAGATAACATAGTCGTGTTTATGTGCATATTATCCTGTATATGTTTACATGTACATTTATCATTTAGATTTAACTTCTACCTATGAGAGAAAACACGTGTCCTTTGTCTCTCTGAGTCTTACCTACTTCACTTACCATGATGTTTTCCAGGTCCACCCATTTCCCTGCAAATGACATAATATTCTTCCTGATAGATATATAACTTGTATGTGTGTTGTATGTGTGCTTGTATGTATGCTGTTCTTAGGGCTTGAACCCAGGGCCTAGACTCTGTATTTGAGCTATTTTGCTCAAGGCTAGTGCTCTACCACTTAAGCCACAGCTCCACTTCTGAGTTTTTGTTGATTAATTGGAGGTAAGAATCTCACTGAATTTCTTGCTCAGTCTGGCTTAGAACTGTGATCCTCAGATCTCAACCTCTTGAGTAGCTAGGTTACAGGTGTGAGCCTATAACTTTTTTTAACTTTTATTTTGTGTTTGTTTTTGAGACAGGGTCTCATTATGTAGCACAGGCTGCCCTCAAACTGCTGATCCTCCCCCTACTCTGCCTACCAGTGCTGGGATTATAGGCAAGCATCCCTATAGCTGACATAGAACTATAACTTTGATATCTGAAATACTTTCTGTGATGTTTAGGGTAAAAAAAAATTGGCAGACTAGATACAGGTGGTAAAAGTTGCTGGAAATGTGGAAAAAGTCAGACCTACCTATTAACTTCATTGTTTTGTTTAGGCTCAAATAAAGTAGGTAAAGAAGTCTTCAGAGAGATTAAAATGCAATTGAGTTTCCCGAGTATCATTTTTAATAGCCAAAGGTAGGATTTCAAAGTATTTTTTTTCGGGCTGGGAAGGTGGCTTAGTGGTTGAGTGCTTGCCTTGCATGCACTTGCATGCATGAGGCCCTGGGTTCGATTCCTCAGCACCATATAAACAGAAAAAGTCAGAAGTGGCACTGTGGCTCAAGTGGTAGAGTGCTCACCTTGAGCTGAAATGCTGAGGGACAGCACCCAGGTCCAGAGTTCAGGCCCCACAACTGACCAAAAAAAAAAAAAGTAGCAAAGTATTTTTTTCTTCAAAGACATCAGCTTCCAAGAAATGTTTTAGTAACAAATGACACCAAGTTATAAAATAGATCTTGTTAGCCCGTGCCAATAATCCCCACTACTCAGGAGGCTGATATTTGAGGGTTGCAGTTCAAAGCCAGTCCTGGCAGGACAGTCCTAAGACTCTACTCTCCAAATAACTAACAAAAAGCTGGAAGTGGAGCTGTGGCTCAAGTAGCACAGTACCATCCTTGAGTGAAAAAGCCAAGGAATGGTATCCAGGCCCTGAGTATAAGCCACAGTATCAGCATTCAAAAAATAGATCTTCTTATGATAAACAATGGCTAAAGCAATTTATTAATCATATGTACAAATATGTCCATGAGAACCAGTCCCCTGTTAAGAGGAAATCAGAAAATGTTATGTTTGGTCATAGGGGAGCTCTATGTGGAGTCTTTTGAGGAACCTCCACACTGCTTTCCAAAGTGGTTGAACAAGTTTACATTCGTACCACCAATGCTGTAGGGTTCCCTTTTGGCCACATCCCCTCCAGCATCTGCTGTTAATAGATTTCTTGATTCTAGCCATTCTAACTGGGGTGAGGTGGAATCTCAATGTTTTGATTTGCATTTCTTTTATGGCTAGAGAAGTTGGCCATTCTTATTTCCTCTTCAGAGAAGTTTCTCTATAAGTCTTTAGCCCACTTATTTATCAAGCAGTTGTTTCTTTGAGGATTTGCCACTTTTGGGCATTTACCCAAACGATCACAAACAAGGCTATACTAAAGCTGCCAGCACAACTATGTTTATCACAGCATTATTAGCCATAGCTAAGATATGGAACCAACCCAGATGCCCCTCAGTAGATGAGTGGATCAAGAAAATGTGAGAGATTTATATCTATATAGATATCTGTAGACATCTATATAGATATATAGATATAATGGAATTCTATGCCTCCATCAGAAAGAATGACATTGCCCCATTTGTTAGGAAATAGAAAGACATGGGGGGAAAATTATATTAAGTGAAGTAAGCCAGACCCAAAGAAACATAGGTCTCATTGTTTCCCTTATTTGCAATAACTAGTATATGTCTAGGACAAGCAGAAAAGGTCAAAAGCGATGTACATTTGACCATATAAGATGATGTTAAGCGAAATGAACCCCAAGATAGGGACACAAGAGGTTGTATCTTTGTTGCTGTTCTTCTTAATGTACTTATAATGTACTGTGTGATTTTTCTTGTTTCTTTTGTATATTCCTCCCCCACGCTATAACTCATTTCACTGTATTTGATTCCTGTGCCCTGCATCTTGTATATATATTTTTCTAATGTGGGAAGGGGAAGGGAAAAACCAAAATGCTTAAATAGGGATACAGGTTGACCCATTATAACAATGAGATGTACAAGACACTATGTTGAAAACAAACTTTACAACTTTGGCTGGGGTGGGGGTGGTAATTTGGAGAGGTGGGGAAGGAAGGGATGGCAGGGGAAAAACAAAGAGGAGGTAACAATGCTGGATAGCAAATGTACTCATTACCTTACTCATGTAACTGTAACCCCTCTGTACAGTATTTTTACAATAAAAAAAAAATATATATATATATATATATGAAAAGCAGAGTGCCTTTCCCCAGAGTTGAATGATCCTAAATAAACTATATATTCTTCATTTCAGAAAAGAAAAGAAGGGGGGCGGGGAGGGTTGGGTGGGGGGGCAGGGGGAGGATGGGAAGGGATGGGAAGGGGAAACAAAGGAGGAGGCCACAATGCTTGATAAGAAATGTACTCATTATCTTGCCGATGTAATTGTAACCCCTCTGTACAGTATTTTCACAATAAAAAAAAAAGAAAAAGAAAATGTTATGTTAAGGGAGTGTTTAAGCACACAGAACCTTGTGGTCACAGAGATCAACACTGGGATGTGAGGAAAGGAGAGGAGAGGTAAGAAGAGCAGAGGTTTCTGGTAGCAGATAGAGACAGGGTAACAACTCCCACACTGTATTGTCGGGCTGGCTTGGTCTACAGCAGCCCGTAAGAGACAAAGTGGTTTTATAAATCCTGTTCCTTTGTTTCAAAACCCTCCAGTGGGAGGTGCACCAGTGATTTTGCTCCTAAAGGAAACCAAGGATGTCTTTGTATGACCTCCATCTGACTGAGCCAGGGACTAACTCAGGTAGAAGTCAGACAACCCTTGCAAGCTGGTGAAGAGCTGACAACACCTGAGGCTGTCAAGACACTAGCAGACCCGGGACCCCTGACTGAAATTACCCTTCCCTGACCTTTCAACCCATACCTGAAAATGGTTCCCTTCTTGCAATGACAGAGGAGGCCCTTTCCAAACCCACCCTCCTACTGAGGACAATGGGAAAGGCTGTTGAAAGGCATTGGAAGGCTGTCTAGATGGAGGATTTACAAAACCTCAATCCACTCAAGCGCATAGGCTGATCTTTTCAAATTTTATGATTCAAAATTCAGCTACTGAGAAGCTGGATAAAGACTTTGTTTTGAGTTGTTATAATAAATATTGCTTTAAGCTGAACAGAGTTGAGATTGAATAGCTGTAGAAATGATTTCTTAGAGTTTCCCTAATCTGACTAATTACAGAAATCCCTGAGAAATGAACTTGGCCATAAATTCCCTTTTCAGACAGTCCATTTCCAAGAGAGATCCCAGGAGTAAACTTATCATCAACCTCTTTGGCAGAAATATAATAGCCATGAAACTTTTTTTCAAAAGACCATCCATACTTGTGGAAATAAATATCACAGACTGTGTCACACATTCTGCCTCCCCAAAATGCATTTGTGTTTCCTAAAGAAACCTATTTGTTCATGTAGGAGCCTTTATCTCTCCTGCCCTTTTCCCTGTGAGGTTGAATAGGTAAGCCCCAAATTCTAACTTCCCTTTTGAATAATCAGTGAGCAGATACAACCCCATGGGAAACAAAAATGATACCAGAGTCTCCAGCTAAGATATTAATGATATTGCCCAAACCACTTTCAAACAGATTCCCACCAAATTTGTCTACATAAGCATACTTTGGATTTTTCTCAGTTTCTGGTGACGTAGCATGAATTCCTCCTACTGCTTCCCTCCTCCCCCCACTTCCATTTTATTCCCACCTCTCCCTTAGAACAGGACATTAGATCAAGAGGGCACTGTTATGCTCACCTGAGAGAAAGAACACGGTGGTTTAAACCCGAAGTTTTGAACTAAACAGGTGCTTGGGAGATCCTTACAAGAATTGTGCTAATTTGAAAATCTGCCATCCTATCTCTCCTATTCTCTGTCCTGATTGATGACAGCCACAGGAAAGGTTAGTTCTCCAGACTCATGACCCCCACCCCTGAGAAACACAAACAAGCCCCAGCCACCAGACAAATGCACTGCCAAAGGAGTTCTGTCTTTTCCCTGAATGCAGAGAGTTAACAGGCATCTCAAACTCATGTCTAAAGTTGTGAAGGAGAAAAACAATTTAAATTTCTACCTTATTTGAGAGTCAGTAAAACTCACTCATGCCAAATGAGATGGGAATGAGATTCTTAAAGATTTGACACTAAAACTGAGACCTAGTGGCTCACACCTGTAACCCTAGCTAGTCAGTAGACTGAGATCTGAGAATCATGCTTGGAAACCAGCCAGCCAGGAATGTCCATGAGATTCTTATCACCAATTACCCAACCTCCCAAAAAAGCCAAAACTGGAACTGTGATTCAAATAATAACCTTTAATTTAAAAAAAAAAAGCCAAACTTGAGTGAGAAACCCTGAATTCAAGTCCTAGGACCATTAAAAAATTTAAATTAAAGTACTTTAGGAAAAGTAAATGGGAAAAAAATAAAACTAAAAACAGTGAGGCTTTCTTCCTCCCCTATGACTAACAAACTGTCCTTGGGGAACTTACTTAACCTTTCCAGCTAGTTTCAGTTTTCTCATGTAAAATGAGGATGATGGTGATTGGTAGCACTCTACTCTGGTTACCATACCAGGTCCTCTTACATGCACTTTGATGCAGCAGCCTGTGAGGTGGTTAGACTAATATTATCCCCATCTTATAAATGTTGAACAGAGATGTAGGAATTTTAAGTGCCTTTGTGAAGCTCATATAGCTGCTACATTGTAAGATGATATTCAAATATAATCTTAAAATCAATAGCTGTCCCTAAGCCCTACTGGGCTGGAGGATTTTCACTATGATTCAAAACCTACCACACTATGATTGAAATTCTAGCAAGGTAACAATGAATTATTGGTGAAATCACAAAAACTAAATCTTCAGGAGGTTCCTCAAAAAGGTAAACATAGATCTTCCCTTATGACCCAGTCATACCCTCCTGAGCGTCTACCCAGAACATCACAAGCCAGGAGATATTAAAAATACTTCACATCTATGTTCATTGCTGCACTATTCATAATAGATTCATTATGGCAACAGCTCAGACACCCTACACTAGATGAATGGATACAAAAATGGGTACCTTTAGACAATGGAATTTTACACAGCCATTAGAAAGAATAATATGTCATTTGCAGAGAAATCGATAGACCTAGAATAAATCATGTTGAGTGAGGTAAGCCAAACACTGAATGTTTTTTCACAGAAGCTAGATCTAAAATACACCAGGATTTGGTAAATTATATAGAACTCTAAGCATTCACTTACAGTGAGACCAAAGAAGAATGCTCTTAGAGGAGAAACACAAAGGCTCAATGCCTATGTACCTCTGATCATATAAAATAATATTCACCAAAAGAACTCCAGGAAATGGAAACAAGGTTTTTTCTTTGTTGTTTTTGTTTCTTTTGTCTTGTTTGTTCACTTATCTGTCGTTGGAAGGGTAAGGAGGAGACACAGAAATGGAGGGACAAAGGGTGAACAAATGCAGCAACTGATGAACTATACAACTTGTGGGTGGGAACAATAGGGGAAAACTGAGAGACAGTAAGGGAAAGGGTGTCCAAAAAGAAATGTATTCATTACCTGACTAATGTAACTATGACGCTCTCTGTATATCACTGCTATAATAACAATAAAAATTTAAAACAACTAAATCTTCAGTTTTTATTTTCTTATCTTTTCTATTTCATTCTTAGGGCAAAGCATAGAAGTGAAATGAGAATAAACTAGTCTGCAGAAATCAGAGGAAGGGCGTTGTAATTACATAGAAGTCAGAGGAGAGGAGAGATGGGGAGAAAACATACATTGAGGATACTGTGGTTCTTGTCAGATGCTGGATACAGAAGAATTACATGAGCCAAAAATTATGTAAGTGACACTAACCCATTCTCTTCTAAAGAAAGACGTCTTAAGTACTTTGATAAGAGGATATTTTTGTTTATTTTTCTCCACTCTCCATTCATTATTCCATCACAGACATTTCTGTCATTTCAATAGGAAATTCTTCAGTGACTGGAACTGTGAAACATAATCAGCCTCTCTAACTTTGCCTTCAGTTATAGTCCTCTGGGAATACACAATGGAAAGAAGATAAAATCAGTTGGTGAATTCTACCACATTCCTGTTCTATTTGTTCCAGAAAAGAACCAATATGTAAGATTCCTGAGAGTGGAGGGTAAGGGATTCAAGATCTCAGAGTGGGGGAAGTAAACCTTACATCTCCTCTGTGAATTTGTTTTAGCCACTCATTTATATATAAACTTGAATTTATAGATATATATGTGTGTGTGTTTATACATTTAAATGTATATAGTTAAATGTATTTATAAATGCATTTCTTTATATAAAGGCATATCTTCCTAAAAATAAATTTGAGGCAGCTCAGAGTAACAGATACAAATAAGCCACTAAAACTGAAATAAAGACAGTCTTTATTTTAAAACCCCAAAGCTCTTTCAGTAGTAACGTGCCTATAATCCCAGTATTCATGAGGCTAAGGCAGGAGGATCTCGAGGTGGAGTCCAACCTAGGCTACAACATAGTGAGACTCTTGCTAAATAAATAAATCCTCAGAATTTTATTACTAGTTTGACTAATTGCCTATTACATGAAGATGGCAATTTAGAGAGCAAATATTTTATTTCTCTGAAGCTATCATTGGTATCCAGTGTTAAATGTCTAATTGCAGAAATCAACATACTTAAGAATTATAGTTTTGTTAAGTTATATAGATCTGCTCTCCGTCACTATGGGCCTTCAGTATTACATGGAAGCAGAATAGGACTATGGGGCTTTCTTAGCCAGCAACAGAGTTAAGATTGGCCCTATAGGATGAGGACATAATTTTCATGGTCTTAAGATATCACAGATGGGCTATATTTCTGATTTCTTTAATAAGGGGAAAAGAATGTAGAATAGACAGTGTTTACCCAGTAGTGCTGGGTAAGGGAAGATTCAGAGATGGTGTTGGTCCTTAAAAGTTGCTTTTGCTGAGGAACACTGATGCTTTGTGTGGGCCCACTAATTAAGTGAAGGCAGGAGGTAGTGAGCTGATTTTGACACTCATGGAGAAAAGCAATTGACAATTGAGAATATATAACCAGGGCTACAAAAACAAAATCTGCCTGTAGCCCGCTTAGTCAAAGATTCAACCTGTCATTTTCCCCCTTTCTCCCCAATCTGAGTTCCCAAGAAGAACTATCTTTATTCTTCAAATAAACTAGACAACTACTTCCCTCTTATCTCTCTGTTATCACCTTAAGCTCTTGTCAAATAGGACATGCAACTTTAGGGATGTGGTATCAGTAAACCAGGAGATATGAAACCAAGATCACTTCCTGCTCTGGGATTGGTACCTCATCACATACTCCAAAACTACCCTCCTGGAATTCTCCTTTAAATACTGGGCATTTGTTCTCAAAAGTGGAACTACAGCCAGGCGCTGGTGGTTCACGCCTGTAATCCTAGCTACTCAGGAGGCTGAGATCTGAGGATCATGGTTCAAAGCCAGACCAGGCAAGAAAGTCCATGAGACTCTTATCTCCAATAATCTACTCAGAAAACTGGAAATGGCACTGTGGCTCAAATGGTAGAGTGCTAGCCTTGAGCTGAAGAGCTAAGAGACAGTGCCCAAGCCCAGAATTCAAGCCCCACAACTAACCAAAAAAAAAAAAAAAAAAGTGGGAAATACAGTTTTTTGAGGCATTAGCTCATTAAGTCCTCATTTTCCCAGAAAAATAAACCTTTATTTTTCTCAAAACTCCACACACTCATTATTTATAAAAAGATATTGAATTCTAGGCACCAAATTTCCAGCAATTAGTCTAACAGTGGGAGGCAGACAATATAATAGTCATTTATTTTTTGCTGGTAGAGAGAGAAGATGGGAAGCCAACATGGAAAATCTGCCCACCAGAGCCCAGCAATGAATCCCTCTTTTCAGTTCTTCCAGTTACACAATAGGATAGCCCTTTACATTTGCCCAAATAGTTAAAATCAAAAAGTCTTACAGCACCAAATATTGATGCAACACATTTTCAGTGGAGGTGGTTATTATTAGGAGGGGGTTGGAGTAACAAGAGAAATCAATATGGTTTAAGTAGATTGTTTGCATCTATGAAAAGAACAATAAAACTTGTTGAAATTGATTTGCAAAGAGGGGAAGGGAAAGTGATAGAGGGCAGGTGATGGGCTGGAATATATTGTAAAAGTGTTAAATGCAACCATGAAATACCCTCTCATATAACTTATATAAGCTAAGAATAATTTAAAATATTTGTGCATCTCATTACATATAAATTCTATATATAACTTGCATATAAATTCTTATAAATGTGCACCTAAATTTTATGCATAATTTGTACAAAAGCTTTACATGCAATGCAGTGAAAATAACAAAGATCTTCAGACAAATTTAGAATTGTGTAGGCTGTGCAGGAATTCATAATGATGGGCAGAATTATTTGGCACAAAAAAAACATTGTTGTCTTCAGCCTGCTTTGGAATGTAGCAAAATATGGATTTATGGAATAACAAGGGCAAGAGATGTAAACTAAGCCCCACAAAGGGCTAACTGTAGAATCACTGAAAAATTATTTTCCCTTTTTTTGTTTATTTAAAAGTTTTCATATTAGGCTGGACACCAGTGGCTCATGCCTGTAATCCTAGCTACTCAGGAGGCTGAGATCTGAGGATCTCAGTTCAAACCCAGCCTGGGCAGGAAAGTCTGTGAGACTCTGATCTCCAATAAGCCACTCAGAAAACTGGAAGTGGTGCTGTGGCTCAAGTGGTAGAGCACTAGCCTTGAGCTGAAGAGCTGACAGTGCCCAGGCCCAGAGTTCAGGCCCCATGAACCACCAAAAAAAAAAAAAAAAAAAGGTTTTCATATTAAAATGCCAGAGGATGTAGAGAAGAGGGGTATGGTGGGAAGAGCAAGATGGGCGTTCCCACCAGCTCTAGAGGATAGTCAGGAGGCATCAGAGGCAATGGCATTGACAAAATGATTCTCGAGTTGTGCCAGATGGACAGGATTTCACCACACAGAAAATTTGGTGAATACGTATACTTGGGTAGCTTCAAGTAGACTAGTGTTACTGGAGTATGGTATGTGGGAGAGACCGGGAGTGGGGTTAATATGATAGGCTAAGGTCAGATCACAGAGAGTGCATGCACACTGCTGAAGTTTTACTGTATTGGTTTAATCAAATTAGAGAGCAATTTTTTTTTATTTTGTTGTTCATGGGACTTGAACTCTGGACCTGGGCACTGTCCCTCAGTTCTTCAGCTCAAGGCTAGCACTCTACCATTTGAGCCACAAGCGCAACTTTCAGTTTTCTGAGTGGTTTATTGGAGATAAGAGTCTCATGGACTTTTCTGCCTGGGCTGGCTTTGAACCACAATCCTCAGATCTCAGCCTCCTGAGTAAGTAGATTACAGGCATGAGCCACCAGCACCCAGCTTCAGAGAGCAATTTTAACTTCAACATAGATTGTGATGCCATTTGCTTTATACTTAAGGAAGAAGACTGAAAATAGAGAAATGCCAGTGGAAAGCTTAGAGGTAGAAATAGGTGGAAATCTGGTACAAGAAACAGATAAGAAGCTACAAATGTTTGCTTTGAATTAAGATAATGGAACTATAGGTAGTAAAGAGATTTGAAAACTAAAGCTGAGCACTAAGGGCTCAAGTCTATAATCCTAGCCACTAAGGGAGCTGAGATCTGAAAGTCACGGTTTGGAGCCAGTCTAGGCAAGAAAATCGAGGTGATTCTTATCTCCAATTAACCACCAAAAAGCTAGAAGTGGACTGTAGTGCAAGTGGTGAAAAAGTGAAAAAGCTGAGTGAGAGAGCAAAGCCCTGAGTTCAAGCCCCAGTACCAGCAAATTAAATAAACAGTATAAACAAAAACTCAGGAGGCAGGAGGCAGGAAGATTAAGAAGTGAATTCAAATCTAGTCTGGGCCAGATAGCTACATCTTATCTTTAAAAAAAAAAATTAGTAATGGCTGAATGCTGGTGGCTCATGCCTGTAATCCTAGTTACTAAGAGGCTGAGATCTGAGGATCATGGTTCAAAGCCAGTCTGGGCAGGAAAGTCCATGAGACCCTTATCCTCAATTAACTACCAAAAAACTGGAAATGGTGCTGTGGCTCAAAGTGGTAGAGCACTAGCCTTAAGCAAAAGAGCTCAAGGACAGCACCTTGGCCCTAAGATCAAGCCCCATGAGCAAAACAAAACAAATCACTAATGATTTTAGGCAAAACAATGGTAACATAATGTATGTTTTTCTTAGAAATGGGGCAATGTTACTCTCTAAGATACTTATATCACTATCAGTGCCAAATGTCAAAAGCCACAGAATCTGGCCCTTAAATACTGGAGCACAGAGTGCTCCATTGTTTTCACAGTCTTAAAGGAGCAGAGTCTGGCTTTCTAAGCATATGTATTTTATTTTCAGAATAGGACTCCATTTGCCTGACAAATAAGAGCAATAATTGACATACGTATTTAGGAAAAATTACCAAGTGAAAATCTATATTTAAACAGAAGATTCATATTAGAGGATTTTCTTTTACAATGCAACAGAAAGATCTTATATTTAACTATGGAGTCATCAGAGTTCTAAAATGTAACCCAATTGACAACTCCGTTTCTATCAATCTCTCACAAACACATCTGTTCAACAATGTCAGGAATTCTTAGGTGGCTGGTTTTGATCTTGATACTTTAAAAAGCAGCCCAGATAATGCTAAATCATCCAGGCCTGGGGTGATCTGTTTAGTCATTGTTCTAGAAAGAGATGACATAATTCATTCCAAGTTCCTGACTCCTGGGATCTAAACAGTAAACTCTGAAGTCTCTCCTTGCCAGAATATGAATTAAAATATCATATAGAGTGCAGGAAAGAGGGACTTGGCCAACACTGCGGACTCTAGTGTTGCTGCAGCGTTATTTTCAAAATGTTTAATTAAGCATTTAGTCAAACCAAGGCTGAGCACCGGGAATTAAGCCTTCCCCAGACCTTTTATTCTTTAAAATAAAAGACAGGAATGAAAAAAAATTCAGAAGATGAATAGTCGAAGCCTTTTATCAGGTAAACCTTTTATGTTTCTTTTCTTTTAACCTTACCTTTCTAGGTAGCTGTAATCAGCAAGAGCTATTGAAACAGCATGACTTGCATATAGGAAAGGATATGAATGGTGCCAAGTTCAATAAGTTATGCTATTATAAAATAACCATCTGACTGAAAGGAGAAGGGCCAGATGCAAGACAAAGGCTGAATACACACAAATTTCATAATGGACTGAGAGTCTTATTCTTATGGCTGAACTCAAAACATAATGATGCTTGGAACCTATTAAAGCAAAGCCTCTAAGTTCTGATCTTCATTCCCTTGAAGTCCTTGAAATCTATTTTTGAGTTTTGTCTCTTGTCTGAAATCTTTCCAAATCATTAATGATATCCCACAGAAAAGAACATATGTGCCAGAAAACTGAAAAATGCCTCTATTGTTTCCCTAATTTTCAAGGAAGAGGGAGTATAAATTAAATTAGTGTAGCCACGGTGGAAAGATCATGGAGATTCCTAAGAAAACTAGAAATAAAACTACTATATGATTCTGCTACACCACTCCCAAGCATGCATATCTGAGAATATAACTGCTTAGTTATATTCAATAGAGATATACAATACATATACAATAGAGATATCAGTGTACCATATTTTTTGCTGCACTGTTCACAATAGCCAAACTATGGAATCAGCCTATGCCCATCCTTTTACTAAATGGATATATATATGAATGTTAATTAGCCATAAATAAGAATAAAGTTACATCATTTACAGGCAAATTGATGAAACTGGGCATTATCATGTTAAATAAAAATGCACTGGTCTCAGAAAGATCAATATTGCATGTGGAATCTAAACCAAGAAAAGTGAGAATGACATAAATATAAAAAATCAACCCAAAAAGCTCAGTAGATAACTTATATACAAAAAGAATTGACTGAGAAAAAAAATCAGGAAAAATATCATTTACAATAGCCTCAAAAAATAAATTAAATACCTAGGTATAACATCTGCAATGGAAACTGTAAATTCACTGAAGAAGACACAAGAAGATAAAAAGACTTCTCAGACTTACAGACTAGCAGAAATAATATCATGGGAATACTAATAATACTACTGAAAGCAATCTCTGGATTCAATGCAATCTCCATTGAAATCCCAATGCCATTCTTAACAGAAATGGAAAAATCAATCCTAAAATTCATATAAAAGCATGAGAGACCCCAAATAACAAAAGTAATTGTGAGTAAAAGGAATAATGCCAAAGGTATCATAAAACTGAATTTCAAATTATACTATAGAACCATAGTAAAAAAACAGCATGGCAGGCATACCAAGAGTAGACCTGAAGACCAACAGAACAGAATATAAGACCAAAAAATAAAACCACACAGTACAGTCATCTGATTTGTTGAAAAAGGAATTAAATGCCTACACTGGAGAAAAGATAACGCTGTTTACCAAATGGTGCTGGGAAAACTAGTTATCTACATAAAGAAGACTGAAACTAGACCACTGTTTCTCACCATGACAAAAATCAACTCTAAATCTATCGGAGATCTTATTGTAGACGTGCAACTACTGTGGAAAAACTCTAGATATTGCCCCAGGTAATTATTTTGGGGAAAAGATCCTAATTTCTTAGCAAAGAAGACCTATATTTGACAAATAGGAATTTCGGCATCTTAAAAAGTCCTCTGAACATAAAAAAAAAAAAATGCCAGAATCAAGTGACAACCCAGAAAATAGAAGCAAATCTTAGATAGCTATTCAACTGACAAAGGATTAATATCTATAATATATAGAATTCAAAAAACTGAACAGTAAAAGAATAGCCCAACTGATAGCTGGGAAAATAGCTTGAACAGTACTCAGAAAAAGAAATATAAACTGCTACTGGAAACATGAAGAAATATTCAACATCTTTTGCTTGAAGTCAAAACTAACATTAAGATTCTCACAGCAGTCAGAATGGCAATTATCAAGAAAACAAATATTGATCAGAATCGCAGAAGCTAGGATTCCTTATATACTCTTCATGGGAATGTAAAGTAGTGCAAACATTATGGAAACGAGTATGGAAACTCTTCAGAAAAGTAAAAATATACCTACCTATGAATCCACCATATCACTCTTAGGAATATAACCAAGGGCATCCAAATCAATATACAAAAAAGACACTTGCATATCCATATCTATTGTAGTTCTGCTCACAGTAGCCAAACTGGAATCAGCCAAATTATCAAGCAACCAATGACTTTATTAATTGTTTATATACTTATTATATATGTATATTAATATACAGAAATACATATATATGTCATATATGTTTATATATACATTATAATGATATATGTATATATACATTATGTATACATATGTCTATAATATATATACATAGATATATAATGCATAAGTATATATGTGTATATAATCCATGTATATAAATATATACACACATATATAATATGTATTATATAATTGTATGTGATATGTATATCTGTATATAGCACATATATACATGTATATAATACATGTATACTTATATGTATATATATTGTCTATACATATAAACATATATAGACATATAGACACATATGTATATGTGACCATATATGTATATAAACACACATATATACATGTATGTGTGTATACATATGTGTATATGTATATTGTGTGTATATGTATATGATTATATGTATGTGCATTCATACACTATATGTGTATATATGTGTAAATATATGCATATACATATATACATGTGTGTGGTTGTATGTATATTTGATATAAGCATATATTATATGTGTATATGCACATTTCACGGAATATTGCACAAGTATAAAGAAAAATAAGTTTACATTCCCACCAACAGTGTAGTAGAGTTCCCTTTTGCCACATCACCACCAGCACCTGTTATTAGTTTTCTTGATAATGGCCATGCTAACTAGGGTGATATAGAATCTCAATGTTGATTTGCATTTCTTTTATGAGCAGAGATGTTGGACGTTTCTTCATCCTTATGGTCATATAAACTGTATATTTATCAAAATGAACTCCAAGAAAGGGAAACAGGAGGTTTTGGTGATTTTTTTTTCCTTTGTTGCTGTCTTTGTTTTCTTTACATTTTGTATTGATTGTAGGTTTATCTGTTTTGGAGAGGATAAGGGGGAGCACAGAAATAGTAGGACAAAGGCTGAATAAGTGCAGTAGTGATACTGACTAGACAATATGTTGAAAATGAACTATGCAACTTGTGGGTGGGATGGGAGGGAAAAACAGAGAAAGAGAGGGAAGGGGTAATACTGTTCAAAAAGAAATGTGCTCGGGGCTGGGAAGGTGGCTCAGTGGTAGAGTGCTTGCCTTGCATGCATGAGGCCCTGAGTTCGATTCCTCAGCACCACATAAGCAAAAAGAAAAAAGCCAGAAGTGGCGCTGTGGCTCAAGTGGTAGAGCGCTAGCCTTGAGCTGAAGAGCTGAGGGACAGCGCCCAGGCCAAGAGTTCAGGCCCCACGACCGGACCCAAAAACAAAAACAAAACAAGAAATGTGCTTGTTACTTGACTTATATAACTGTAACATCTCAGTACATCACCCTTACAATAACAACTTTTTAATTCTTTACATTAAATTTTTTGAAGTTCTTTTTTTTAAGAAAAAGACCATAGGAAGTGGCGCTGTAGCTCAAGTGGTAGAGTGCTTGCCTTGAGCTGAAGAGTTGAGGGACAACGCCCAGGCCCAGAGTTCAAGCCCCACGACCGACAAAAAAAAAAAAAAAAAAAAAGAAAAGAAAAAGAACATAAAGAAGAGGAAAAATGAAATGATCCAGGTGCTGGCATCTCATGTCTATAATCCTAGCTACTCAGAAGACTGAGATTGAATTATCACAGTTTGGAGCCAGCCCAAGAAGGAAGATCCACTAGACTAAGTCTGATTAAGCAGCAAAATGCTGGGCTGAGATGTGGCTCAAGTGGTAGAGCACCAGCCATGAGCACAAAAGTAGAAGGAAAGTGCAAACAGAAAGAAAAATAAAAATAATAAAAAAAATAAAACCAGTAAAAAAAAAATGGATGAAACTAGAGATTCTCATATTGAGTTAACCCAAGTTCAAAAACCCAAATATCACATTGTTCTAAAAGATACACATATCCACTGGCATATATGTGTATGTATACACACACACACACACACACACACACACACACACACACACACACACACACACACTTCAGGGGAGTATAAAAGAGAATAATGAGAACAACTAAGATTATCGTGGTTTGTATGCATATATGAAACCCATTCAAAATTGGTTAACAGGAGAGAGGAGGAACAAGACTAATAAGGGGATGAATTTGATTCAAGTACATTATATGCATTTATGAAACTATCACAATGAAACCCAAAATAAAATCATAAAAGTAGATGGCAGACAAACCTACCATTTATTATAGGGGAAAAAATCAACAATGGATGGCTAAAAATCAACAATGGATGGCTTAACCTATAGTAAACAGAGTAAACTGTTAACCATAAGGAATTACTGAATTCAAGAACACTGTGTGAATGTTTTCTTTAAGATTGGCAATGTAAT
Source organism: Dipodomys merriami (assembly GCF_024711535.1). Lineage (NCBI taxonomy): Eukaryota > Metazoa > Chordata > Mammalia > Rodentia > Heteromyidae > Dipodomys > Dipodomys merriami. The sequence continues at coordinate 116,219 of NW_027206258.1, forward strand.
AGTAGTCTCAGATTGCTATAGAGATTATAAATCTGCATTTTAGCCATCGCAATATCTGTGATGGAGATGGATAACTGTGAAATACTTACAAGTATAGGAAGACCTAACAACCACCGGGGCCGATAATCAGCGTGACCCTGAGGCCCCGCCTGCTGGAAGGGGCGGGGCATCAAGAGGTGAGGCTTGCTGCTCCACAGACCAGGCCACCCGAGGGGCGGGGCATCCAGGCTGACGTCATGACCCCACAGGGAGTGCCGCTGGAGGGGCGGGGCATGCTGCCGAAAGGGGTGGGGCTTGCTGCTGTAGGGGGTGGGGCGTCAAGCCCCACCAGCTGAGCTGCCTCTTGGGATTGGACAGGGGGCAGTTTGGAGAAGGGTGCACCCTTCATTCTGTATCTAGTATATCTCTAATGCAAGAATGAACAGCCTCTTGCCTGGCTTCATTATAAGAGAAGAGAGGACAAGTCCCAATCACGTTGATATGTTAATATCATATATGACATATCATATATATATATCAAATATATCATTTACTACATATATCAATTCTATGTTGATATGTTAATAATCTTCCTCTCTAGACTGTCTTGAACTATCTACTTGTATAATGATTGTCTAGATATAATTTCTAAGCATATCTGAAAAACGTGTGATTTTAATAGTTACTATTTATTCAGTGTTTGTTGTGTGTCTAGTACAGAGCTAGTAATTATAGATAATCTCTAAACTTCACCTATACCTATCCAATATAGTAGATATTATACTTCCATTTTATGGACAGCCTCATGGGCACTTAATGTATCTAAAGATATGTGTGCTCAAAGAATCAGAGGCCAAGAATCTAGATGACCTATCTTCTCTATGTAGTTAATCATCCTCAAAATATTAGCCATCTTGGAATAAAAGCCCCCACTCTGAGCCCCACCAAGTTGACTGCAATTTTCTAATCTTAGTAGAATATTTTCACAGATGTCTTTCACACTTTATCATCTCAATGCAGAACAATCATAGCTTTGCCAAATCATTGAGAATCACCAGCCTCACAAGTTGATACATGTCACAGGCTTTCCTAGAAGACAAAGAATATCAGAGGGACATCATTACCTGATAAAATCTGAGCAATTTGGAAGAAATACTAGCAAACCAATTCTATGAAGCCAGTACTACCCTAATAGCAAAACTGGGTAATAATGGAACAGAAAAAAAGAAAGTTATTAACCAATTTCCTTGATCAATACAGATGCAAAGTTCTTAATAAAATAGTTTCAAATCAAATCCAACAATGCCTTAGAGCATTCATATACTATTATCAAGTTGGTTTCATTCCACAGATGTAAGGATGATTCAACATATACAAATAAATCAACATAATGCTTCACATAACCAAATTAAGGACATAAAACATATGATCATCTCAACTAATGCAGAAGAAGTCTGACAAAATTCAGCAACCTCTTATGATAAAAGCTTTGAAGAAATTAGGAATTGAAACAACATGCCTCAACATAATAAAGACTATATACAACAAGTCTATAACTAACATTGTACTGAATGGAAGAAAACTGAAACAATTTCCTCTAAAATCAGGAATGTGCCAAATGTCTATTCTCTCTACCCTTGGAATTCCTAGCCAGAGAAATAAGGCAATAAAAACAAAGAGCCAAGTGCCAGTAGCTTATGCCTGTCATCCTAACTACTAAGGAGGCTGAGATCTGAAGATCTCAGTTCAAAGCCAGCCCAGGCAATAAAGTCCATAAGACTCTTATCTCCAATAAACCACCAGAAAACTGGAAGTGGTGCTGTGGCTCAAGTGCTAGCCTTGAGCTGAAGAACTGAGGGACAGCTCCCAGGCCAACCAAAAAACATTTTAATTAATTAATTAATTAAGGGGATTGGAATAGAGAAGAAAGAAGTAAAATTATCCCTTTATACAGCTGATATGATTCTATACATAAAAGACCCTGAAAATTCCATTCAAAACTCCTACAGCTGGTAAACATTTTTGTCAGTGCAGCAGGATATAAAGCCAATATATAAAATTCAGTAGTCATTCTATGCATCAACACTGAGCAGACTGGGAAAGAAATAAGCAAAACATTCACAATAGCCTAAAGTATAAAAACCTGGGAATTAACTACAGAAAAACCTCTACAAGAAAAATTACATCACTGAAGGAAGAAATTGAAGAAGCCACAAGATGATGGAAAAACTTCCCATGAGCATGGGTCAAGAGAGTCAATACTGTACAAATGGCCATACTAATGAAAGTAATCTATACATTCATTCCCCATCACAATTCGAAAAAGGACATTCTTCACAGAGACACAAAAATTAATCCTAAAGTTTGTATGGAAGTGCAAGACACCTCAAATAACAAAGCAATCCTGAGCAAAAGTGGCAATACTGCAGGTATCAGAATACTGGACTTCAAACTATATTACAGAACAATATTAACAAAAACAGCATGGTACTATAAGAGAAATCATGCACGTAGACCGATAGAACAGAATACAGGGCCCAGAAATAAAGCTCACACAATCCACGGCCACCTGCTTTTTGACAAAGGCACCAAAAACATACATTGGAAAAAAGATAGCCTCTTCACTAAGCCTCTGAAAACTCGGTATCCATGTATACAAGACTAAAACTAGATCCCTGCCTCATGTTGTATGCTAATACCAATCCAAAGTGGATCAAAGACCTATGGAAGACTTGAAACTTTGAAACTCCTATAAGAACTCATAAGGAAAACAATAGAACAGGTAGGCATAGGCAATAACTTCCCGAATGGAACTCCATTAGCTCAGCTAATAAAAGCAGGGATTGACAAATGGGATTGCATCAAATTAAAAAGCTTCTACACAGCAAGTGAACAGTTGCTAGATGGAAAGAAGCCTACAGAATGGGGCAAAAGATCTTTCTCAGCTACACATTTAAAAATAAAAAATAAGCTGTTTGATGAGTCAAGCTTGTGAGGTACTTGGGAGGTGGGAATTAGAGGATCGTGGTTCCAAGGTAGGCAAGGCATAAAAATTCATAAGATTCTAACTCAATAGCTTGTCACAGTGGCATGTGCCTTTTAATCCATTACTGGGGAAGTACGATGGTCTGGTACAGTGTTTACCAGCCTATCATTCCCAGAAACTTGAAGAAGCACAGGTAGATGGATCACAGCCCAGACCAGCCTGGGGGGGTTACATCTAGAAGACCTACCTGAAAAATAACCAAGGCATGCCAGGCAGTGGCAGGCCATGTGTATGATACTATCAACTCAGGAGACTTAGATCACAGGATCATAGTTCAAAACCAGCCTAGGCAGAAAAAAAGTCTGTAAGACTTCATCTCCAATTAACTAGCAAAAACACTGGTCTGGAGGTATGGCTCAAGAAGTAAAGCAACGAGAATGATGAAAAAAAGCCCAGGTACAACATGAGGCCAAGTTTGATACCAACTTGTAAACACACACACACACCAAGGCATAACAGGGAGAGAGGCATGGCTCAAGTGGTAGAGAGCCTAACTAACAAGTTCAAAGCTGTGAGTCAAACTCCAGTACCATCCAAAACAAATGTTTTTAAAACTTAAAAAAGAAACCCTAAAACCTAAACTCTCAAAGAATCAACAATGTAATTCCTAAAGGGGTAAATGAACTAAACAATTCTCAAAAGAAGATCAAATGGCCAATAAATATATGAAGAAATGCTCAACATCCCTAGCAATAAAGAAAGTGTAAATCTAAAGAAAGTGTAAATCAAAACAACATTGAGATTTCATCTCACTCCAGTCAGATGGCCACCATCGAGCACACAAACAACAACAAAGGCTGAGGAGGATGAGAGGGGAAAGGAATCCTAATACAGGGCTGATGCAGCCACTGTGGAAAACAGTGTGGAGGCCCCTCCCCCATGGAAAAAAATTAAAATAGAATTCCATATGACCCAGTGATACTACTCTTTAGATGTTTACATCGATAGTATACATACAAAACATGATTGTAACTGGGGGACTATGTGAAGGGAGGGGGGGAGAAGGAAGGGTGCAAGAATGTCAGAGATAAGAAATGTACTCATTATCTTGTCCATGTAATTGTAACCCCTCTGTATTTTCACAATTGAAAAACAAAAACGAAACAAAAAAGAATGTCAGAGAGTACATAATGAAATGAACTGTGTCTGTGTATGAAGATGACATAAAGAAACTCACAGAAAGCTATGGAATAATAGAGGGATATGGAGAGAGTAATAGAGATAGTAGACTACGAATCAGTGGTCATCTTGTAAAGTATAATAGATGCATGTGTGAAATACTACAGTGAACCCTCTGAAAGACAATGAATAAAAAATATATATTTCACAGGGTTTACTGAGGGATGGGTAACAGTGTCACCGGACAGAGGTGAGGTTTAGTGAAGCTCCCCCTTAAATATAGGAACTCTTCACTTAGGGTTCTTGACTTCGATCACAGAATAAGAATTTCTGGACAAGTCACAATCGTAAGAAAACTTGGCAGAGCTTTATTAAGTAAACAAGCAAGGAAACAGACAAAAAAAAGCAGACCAACAGAAGGGCAGGAGCACACTCTAGCAGAGTGTGGGTGCTCTCATAAGGACACAAACAGATACACACACACACACACACACACACACACGCACGCACGCACGCACGCACAAGGACATACAGCTCCTTGAGCTGTTGAGTATTTATAAAGTAAAGGCAGGGGGTCCGGCTTTAAGTTAGGTGTTTTGCCTTTGCTTTAACTACACCTGGTGTTATTCTCTGAGTTCCAGGTAAGAATGCATCCTGCCATAAAACAGATCCTTATCCTTGAAACAAGGAGACACCCTGCTATCTGCATTTTGGGGCATTCTGTCAGGCAGTTGTGAATTCTTGGGCGAGAAATGCTTCCCTTAGGAAAGAATGCATTAAGTTGCCTCTCTTTGAAGCAAAGATAGCATTTCTAAGTTTCTAGATACCGTATTTCTGAGTTGCCTATACCAGGCCTCAGTTTTCATGTTATCCTACTTCACTTACAATCCTAGTTACTCAGGAAGCTGAGATCTGAGAATCACAGTTCAAAGCCAGCCCAGGCAGGAAAGTCCTTGAGACTCTTATCTCCAATTAACCACCAAAAAAAACAGAAGTTTCCCTGTGGCTCAAAGTGACAGAGCACTAACCTTGAGCAAAAGAGCTCAGGGACAGTACCGGGGCCCCAGATTCAAGCTCCACAACCAACAAAAAATAAGTAAAAAGATAAAACTAGAAAGAAAATAGCAAAAAGAAACACGTTGAAATTGTTTTTAGAAGGGAGATGTTAGGTTTTTTAAAAGAGATAGCCGAGTAAGAACAGCACCACGCACATCGTATTCAGGTAAGGGGTAGGTTTATTCATCGTTCAGGCTGGCACCAGGCCATCTTGGTCCTCCACGCGGTGGGGAAAGGCCTGGGAAAGAGAGAGCTGGGAAAGAGAGAGAAAGAGAGAGAGCTGGGAAAAAGAGCTAAGAGAGAGCTAGAAAAGAGAGAAAATAGCTAGAAAAGAGAAGAGCTAGAGAAGAGCTAGAAAAGAGCAGAGAAGGCTGGGAAAGAGAAGAGAAGGAGAGAGCTGAGAAAGAGCTAGAAAAGAGCAGAGAGAGAGAGAAGAGAGCAGAGAGAGGGCTTCTGGGCCTGGGCTAGTCCTTATCTAGGGTATGGGCGGAGAAAGGTGTGGCCACATCAAATTCAGAAGTGACCTCAGCGGATGCAGATGTGACCTCTTCCAGGTGTGCCAGTTGCCTAGGTAACGCAGGTACTGGGAGGGTGGAGTCTGCTAGCCATCCAGGAGCGGACCTTACAGGGGAAAATTGGGAGAAAAAAGATGGGGTGACATTATATGTTCAATGGAAATATCACAATGAATCCTTCTTGTACCACCTAATGCTAATAAAAACAATTATAAAATAAATGTGTAAATAAAACAAAAATGTTGGCAATAGTTTTAAGTAGAATATATATTAAACATCACCAGGCTAAGAAGCTACTCCCCACGTCCCTGGCAGGCAGTTTCTATTGTCCCCCAACTCAGGTTTCTCGCCATCTTCCAAAGATCTCTCTTTCAACCCCTACTTTTTCTAGCTGTCAGCATCTGACCTTCAATTTCCTTTAACTTTTCTGACACAAAGAAATCCAACCACAGCTTGTGGATTATGCCCTGGGGAGAGATAGATGAAAAGAGAGGTTTTACCCTTCCCATATGCTTCAGAACAACAACAACAAAATAAATCCCGTCCTGTGTGTTGTGGATCACATGCAAACAGCAGTTTGTTCTCCTTAAGAACTGTTTTCTCATTCCAGTCAGCTGGTGTTTGTGGGAAAACAATATGCAGAATGAATTGCTAACGACTACCCCTAAAGTGAAATTCAAACACTGTCATTAACACAGCTTTGGGAAAATGTTGCTGAAAATTCAAAACAAGTAAGCAAGCAATCCCCGCACAGTCAATAGTGAACAAGCAGAAAGTGAGAGAAGTCACACATGACATAAAACAGCTTTCAGATATGTCTAAGATTCAAAATGAGAAAAGGAACTTTGAAAGTACTTCAACAAGAGGGACCATTAACATTATGCCCACTTTGTTCCTCAGCTCCACCCAGACCTGAGCTCCTCCCTGCCCTGGAGTTTCTGCCCTACAACCCGCCACTCCCTCTCTCTGCCCAGACCCACCTGAGCACCCACCTAACTCACTTCTGGTCCTCAGGCCCTCCTGCTACCTGGATAGGGACAGATGTCATGTGCTCCCTCTGGGAAAAAATATGGCTCCTCTTACAATAATCTTTCTCCTGTGCCTGCTTGCTTCTGGGTGGTCCCTTAGGATGGATGTGAAGGATCCTTTCATTGGTGGCCCATATGGGAATAGGTTCCCCGGTGGATTTGCTCCCTCCTCCACTTCAGATGGGGGTCCAACCAACTGCCCCAGGACCTAGCCTGTCACCAGAGGACCACCAAAGGTAACTTTCTCCTGACTGAGCACTCTACCTGCTGCCCATCCAACACTGGCTAATTAAGTCCTACCCCAGGTAAGTGACCAGTTGACCAGAATTCCAGGTTTCTGATTTCCGGATTCCTGTAGTAAGTCCACCTAGACCTTCATGGGCTAACCGAGCCACCACCACCCCTTCCCCTAGTCTGACTGAAATCTTGGCCAAGTGCCCAGAATTCACCACTAGGGCCTACCTTGGCCAAGGGCCCCCGTGGAGAAAACACGATGACATTTCCCACTGGTGGGGGCTCCTCACTGATATGAGCCAAATTCCACTGCTGAAGACTCTCCGCAGTAAGCTTTTGGTTCCAGGTCACTTACCATGGAAAGGACACGACTAAATTTCTTTACATTAAGGCCACATGGGCCTTGGTGGGCTGCTGAGCCCCCATCAGAATCAAATTTGGCCCCAAATTTAAAATTTCACTTCTGTGAGAGCTCGGGCAGGTAAAATTCTCTCTCTCCTCTCCCCCTCCTCCCCCACCCTTAAACTCTGTCATGTAAGGGCTAAATAATAGCTTCTGGTAACCTCTTCCTTCTTCCTACTAAAGGTACTCAAAAGGTCAATTGATAAGTAAAATTCTCTAGACAATTGGGACAAAACTAGATTTGAGTACTAGGTCGGTCAAATTTGGACTCCAGGCAAACCCCACTCAGCATTTTTCAATACAAGTATTTAATATGCTAAATGCTAAAAGCAAGGCCTGGAAAAATGTAGCCCAGCAATAATTTGTTTATACTCATTGAGATTTTTTAAAAAATGAATGAGTTTAACCCTAAACTCCCAAAAAAGGTCAACAAGTTTGGATATTATCAAAAGTGTAAAACAATTATTACATTGTTTTAAGGAAAAACTTTAGCTAAAAGGTTTTTGGGTCTTATTAAGCATGGAGATGATTAAATTCTGTTCAGTCTTCTCTCTGGCATTGACCATGTGGCGGATGCACCATCTTGGCATCGTGGCAGCTCAGCTGCTGTTTTGAGCCAACTCAGTTTCGTACCAACTCGATTTGATTCTGTCACCCTCCACCCTGGCCTGACCAGCCCAAGCACCATTATGCCATGCCACAAGTCTGTTCACGTTTTGTCTCCTCTTTACTAAAAGGTTTCTTGTTGTTAGCAAAGTTTTGTGTTTTAAACTGACCATATGGTTACATCATAATTAGGCAAAGTAATACTGCTAAAATTCCAAAAATTTTAAACTGCTGACTTTAAAATCTAAGTGCTCTCTATGATCTGTGCACAAACATGTCTGTCTATTTGTCTATATGTAAACGGTTATGTATTCTGCTTGCTTAAAAAAAAAAATCGTTGTCAATGTGCGGCGAACGCCTTCTCGACCAGCGAGGAAGAACGACCACCACACCAGGAGTCTTCTCAGATCACACTTTATTGGAGAGCCTTTTTACTTGTAGGAGAGCTTGAGCGCGATAGAGCGTGCACCCAAAACATGGCCGCTTATATAGGGAATAGGAACATGGGTCGTTCTATCATTGGTCGTCTGCCTTTCACCGTCACCAGGTGCCACGGGATTGGCTGGGGACTCTACGTGGCTCGCGCATGCGCAAAGCCCAGGACCCACCGTCCCGCCAAGCACTGCCTAATATGGACCTCAAAGCTGCAAGGGAGTGGGCAGAGTCTAATTGCGTTCGCCCTGGCTCCCCACATCAATGGAAGCTGTGATTTAATCTGAGTTGTTTTAAAAAAAATTTTTTGAGACCTGACTACAAGCCAAAGCTTTAAAGGGCCTTGGAAAAGGAGTTAGAAAAGATGGTTTCCTTTGCAAGGTAAATAAAGTTGGTAATTAAGTTGGCTCTGATTTATGTCATTCCTTATTCCTGATTCCTATCTATGCTAAGAGTTAAATATTATACCTCTGACAACAGCTGGTAAACTAAGGCTAAGATTTTGTTTCTCCATTTTCTTCCCTCTGCACTGATCAACTCCCTTTAAGATCAAGGGACCAGAGTGACTCAAGATGCAGTTTGTTCTTGTGCATGAGAAATGCCCAGGAAACAGAACCAAGTTTTCACGACTGCCTAAACCAGTGGCACCAGCCTGCAAAAGCCAGTGTGAACAGGGTATTTAACCAGTTATATAGAATTTTGCAGGTAACCAGCGGGAGGTGTGACAGTCCATACATACTTGGAGATGCCACAGCCTCACCCAGACTCTGGCCTTGCTCCATCACACATGACCAAAACCCTGATAATTTAGGGAAAAAAAGAAAAAAACAGAAGCCACTTCAGATATTTGTCTCTGTAATGTTAATCCCTACAACTTAGACCATAAGGGTGTGTAAGCAAAGGATGTAAGTTGACTTCTATGCTATTTTACAATTGGATGTATTTCTAAAGGAAAAGAGATACTAAGTCTAGTTTCTTGGTACAGTGCTAGTGCGTTTTAAAAAACTGCTAATTTCCTATAGGTAACTCAGACTGCAAAAAAAAAAAAAAAAAAAAAGTGGCTAGTTGAAGCCTTCAGCCAAGAGGTAATGGGTATTTCCCAGTGTTTCAATGGGACATCTAAATGCAAATTAAAGTGACTTTAGAAAAAAGGGATTAAAAATGGTGTCCCCTTTGTAAAAACTTTTGGGAAGTAGTGGAGAGTAGCTGGCCTCCCAGGCAAAGAAAAGTTTAAAAGGTAAAATTGTCCTAAATGTTTGTTTCAAAATAAGAAAAAATAGGATTAGCAAAATGATTTTTATTCTTGTTTGCCTTTATAGGTTTTTGTAACAGTTTCCAGCAGGCCCACAGTAAAGGACAGGACAAATTTGTCAGATGTAACCTTGGCCCTTAATAAGTTCCAGGTAAGACTATGCTTATAAACTACTTCCAATAGCCATATTTGTTGCTTTTAATTGGAGTAAAAGTGGCCCATAAGTAAAGATTCATTGATCTGAAAACTGGTTTGAAGCCAGACCAGGCAGAGAAAATTCCCTGTGAGATTGTCATCTCTAATCTGCCAGCAGAGTACTCAAAAGCGGAGTTGCCTTGGAGTTCAAAGTGCCAGAGTGCTAGCCTTGAGCTGGAGAGCTGAGGGACAATGCTCAAACCCTGAGCTCAAGACCAAGGACTGACCAAGGACAATGCCAAAGATGCATTTATCCCAGCATGGAGAAAGGCCCTCTGGGGGCCTGGTAATAATGGAACATCCAGAGGCAGTTATAAGCAACTGCTTGGATGGCAAAATGGTGTCAGATCCTGGAGTCACTTGTGCTTCGCCCTTCAAACATTGATCAGAGCCAGGAGGTCATGGGAAGGTAGTTTGTAAGCATGCCTAATGCCCATGTCTGTCTAACTGGGCAGGAACTTGCCAGTCATCTGTGATAGCGGGTGGTAAAAACTAAAGTTGTAAAATGTGAGGGATAATTTAAATCCCATATCTGCTCAAAATCCTAATTGGCAGTGACTTGAGCTGACAGTAGCCACATAAATTCACCTGCTAAGGAAAAAAGTTTGTAGAACTGAGATTATGTACCTACCAGAGTGCTTAACAGACTATACTGCTATAGCCCAAGAAAAGGTCTGTACATTTGTTCAAAGTGATATATGTGTAAGCCACTTTAAACAGGATGCCCAGAGGCAATGGGTGGTACTTAGAGTGCCAATCAGTTGCAGTTTAAAAACATCTACTGGGTTTTGCTATTACAAAACTCTGACAAGTAATTGTTAGTCAATTGTTAACAAGTTATAGGTAAGCTCTATCTCCATTGATCTCCTTGTTGCTTTAATTGGTAATAAAAAGAGTTTCTGTGACAAAACTCCTTTTTGCCACAGTTGAAAGACACAAAAAAAATCCCTCTAAAACTCCATCTCTAAGCTAGTCAGCAAAGAGCCAGGCTGGAGGCATGGCTCCAAACTTTCACCTCTTAAGTATCCAGCCAAAGGCTAAAAGTGACATTGTGAGACTCTAAGTGGTAAAGCACTAGCCTTGAGCAAAAGTGCTCAAGGACAGTGTCCAGGTCTTGAGTCCAAACCCAGCAAATGCCAAATGGGACAAGCTATCCCAGCAATGGACGCTGAGGATGCTGCCCCCAAGATGAAGTCAGTCTTGACAATGAAAAATCATGGAGAGGAGTAAGAGGACGTAACATCCTAAATGGAGTCACTTTACACTTGCCCTTTCAAAATTAATCAGAGCCAGGAGATCAAGAGAAATAGTTGCTTGCCCACCTACTGTCCATACCTGTCTACCTTCTAACTGGACAGAAAGCTACAGTCTTGCCTTTGTTACCTGCTATTTGTATTTATAGCAGCCTCTGACTGGTACTCCCAACCAGTCCATTACGCTCTCCCCTACCCAGTTGCCCAAAAGACCCTACACACCCCCTTCCTGCCCTGAGTCCAGTTATTCCTCCTTCCCTGTAATGGGCCACAACTGAGTTTATGCTCCAAATGGAACTTTTCTGGAGGAAAGCATTTAAAGGTACCAGAGCCAACAGGTGTCATGGGCTCCTTTGACTACTTCCTGCTTTTCCGGGGGCATCAAGGAGTTCCTGAGCTGGGGTCTTTAGGGTTCCAGTCTGTGCTGGGCAAGGCAGGGCAGTGTAAGTGACTTGTTCCCCGGTGGGTCCTGGGTGGGACCCTGGGATGGACGTGAAGCATCCTTTCAGGGACTTTACAAAAAAATATTACTGAGTAGAAAAGACTTTCTAGTATGATATAGAATCTAGAAATATAAAGAAAACAAGTTTACCTGTGAGTATTAAACTTCCATCTAACAAACTATCAAGTCAAAAAAAGGAGGAGTACAACACTGTAACACAGAAAATAGATTGAAGAACAATTTCTTCAACAATTAGCTCAGATCAAAATGAACAATGATTTTAACAAGGTAAATAAATATGAATAGGCAGCACACACACATATACACATACATACATATATGCATATACACATATACCCATACATACATGTACTCATACTAACATATACATATAAGCACATACATATACATGCATGCACATAAACACCACACACACAAATGGCCAGTAAAGCTATAAAAATACTCCTTACCTCATTTAGACCTAAATAAACATTTTTGAAAAATGTTTTCCACATCATATATTGGCAAATGCATAAAAATTGAAAATAGCTGGTATCAGTAAGAAGAATCACCATATTCATCCTCAGTTGGCAGGTAACATGAAATTGGCTTGAACATTCTGATCATTAGGCAATAGCTGAGTCAGAAACTTCACTTGCCAGAATTTTTCCTCAGAGGTAGGATAAGGGATGTTTATTTGCAGCAATGCTTATCACTGAGGCATGATAGAAGAACAGATGAGGTAACAAGTGAATTAGAAACCACAGAGGTGGGGAGGTGAACTTAGACCTGATTCAGAAATGATGGCATTCACATACACTTTTAAATGTTTTCAAATGTGGAGAGGGTGTTGTGCATGCCCCAAAATGGATTCTTTAACCAGAGGGGAATGACACACCTACTCTGTTTTTAATAATAGCAAGTTTACAAGGGTAAACTCAGTGATTGGGGCAATAATAAGACCCCTAAACCATGCTTGGGGCAATAAACTCACCCTAAGCCATTGTCTCCAGGCTTGGGAAACTTAGCAAAATGATTAAGGGTTGTTAGGAGAGATGACAGGTGAAGATTCAAACTGGAATTCCCTCAACTCTTGAAGCCTAAATACACCCAGGACACAGACTCACCCTCTGCTATTTCTTTTTCCTCTTCTCTTTCCTTTGCTCCACTTTACTAAATTAATCTCTGCTAAACTTCCACTTGGTCATTTCCTTTTCAAGAAGCCTTTCAAAATGTTTCTTGGCATGGATCCCAAGTTTCTGTGATGTTTCATGGACACTGGGTAGCTAAGTGGAAGATGTCTCCCTTCTCTTTATTATGGAGTCTTCCTGTCTTTTCTCTGATAACATTCATAACAACATAACTGTACACATGCTCATCATAAGAGGGGCTGAATAAACCATACTGTATTCACACAATAAATTTAAGAATAAAGTAGGTAATTGTCACAGTTACAGAACTAAGTGGAAAAAGACAGTGATATTATTTGTATAAAGATAAAAAGCTTACACAGCAGTTCTGAATCTCAGTTCCTCACCCCCAAACCCCAAGACATATGTAGGAAAAAAGCTTACTTCATCTCACTAGAAATATATGTCTATTCTGTTCTTTCAGAAGGTGGCAAAAGTGTTCATCTTGTGTGTGTGTGTGTGTGTGTGTGTGTGTGTGTGTGTGTGTGTGTGTGCGCGCGCGCGCGCGCACGTGCGCCTGGGGCTTGAATTCAAGGCCTGGGCTTCTTTCACTCAGGACTAGCACTCAACCTACCCCTTGAACCACAGCTCTACTTAACAGCTTCAAATTTTTTAATCTAACCAATTTGTTGCCCCACTTTCCCCAAGGCTATTTGTTAAGATCCAAGGGGCTTAGAAATTGGTAATACATCTGAGAGGAGAGCACATCTACTCTCCGAAATCGTCATCTATGCATGCTGACTTCCATGACTCATTCTTTTTTCCATCTGGTGGTCCCAATCATTTCACCAAGGACTGATATCTAATTGGCATGCACCAGAGTCACTGGTGTAATATTTTAACTGTCACACTTCTAAGCAACAGATGCTGCTCTGAAATCTCCACTCCCCCCACTAGACAGGGCCACTCCAGCTCTCATTCGCTTGGGAGCCTTCCAATCCTCCCTATTGCTAAGTACAGATTGGTTTCCAGGACTCTGTTTCAGTGACACAGCCAGCTCATCTTCAGCAAGGCAGGGAGGGGCCTTATTTGCTATTGAAATCCCCACTTCCTACTTTCTATCATCACCTCAAATACCAGCAAATTATGAATTGTCAAGAGTCCTCATGATCCCATCACTTTCCAAAACTGATTTGCCATCCTTGGCAACTAAGCCTCCGACATGTAACCTTTGAGGGGGCATTTCAAACTCAAACCATAACAAAATTTTAAAAAATGGTATGGACGGTCACTTTGGAAAAGTTTGAAGGTTTCTTATATAGTTAAACCTGGACCTACTATATGACCTAGCAACACCATTCCTGGGTATGTATGCAAAGGAACTAAGAGCCTATGCGTGCATAAAGCCTGTGTGTAAATGTTTATAGCAGTTTTATTCCAAAACTGGAACTAACTCTTCTGGCTCATGAAAGGAAAAGGAAAAGGAAAACCAAACCTATTGCTACATGCATTATGGATGAACACTAAGACAACTGTGCTAAGTCAGAGAATGTAGATTCAAAAGGCTATATACCATATGATTCTGTTCATAGGACATTCTGGAAATGGTAAAAATTGAAATCAGCTATTTCCAGAAGATGGCACTGGAGGAAAGGTTGATAACAAAAGGAGATTAGAAACCATGTCAGGTGATGGAATTGTTCTATATTGTGATTTTAGTAGTGATTATGGAATCTGATGTGTTTATCAAAACTCATAGAGTTACCTTTTCTGAATACAAATTATATCCTGAACTTGACCTTTGAAAAACCATTTGGCAAGGAGTAGTTGTAAGGAATCTTTTTTGGAGGTGTCTAAGGAGACTGGCTCTTTTCTATTCCTTACTTCATCTTATTCTGTTGACAAATACAACATGAAACAGAAGCACACTAATGCAATTTCCACATCATTGTTGATTAAGTACAGTACTTATATTTACTCGGGTGAATCATTTCATATACAATCTGCAAGGTTCTATTTGAGAACTTCTGCCTGTACCAAGAAGCAAGAGGTGCAGAGATGATCTTCATTTGATTCACAAATGTCTCCCAGTCCATTCCTGAATCTGGAGCCACTCCCTGCCATTCTATTAAAAGCTTCTTTGAGTTTTGCCAAAGATTTGGTCTCTTAGGGTTTCATGGTTGCCAGGATTTTTGTGAGCAAATACTATCTATCAGGCATAATTATCAGTCAGAGTTTTTTCAGCTTCATTGTTATCACTTTGTGCATGAGTTCCTACCTTTATAATAACTGTTTAGGAAGTATTAGAACACAAATTTCTGAGCATTTTAATAGGGCTCTCTACTGAAGTTAAAAATGCTTGTTGTATGCAAAGCATTCTAAAACTGTAGACTTACTCAAAATTATATTAACCACTAATGAATAAGAACTTTTTTCTCTCTAATGGACAAGTTCCAATGAGCCCAACTGGCTCTGGTTTTTTTTAATCTGGATTTTTGTATCCAGAAAAGGGTCATATTCTAGAAGTGAGTGAGATCTGTTATAGTCTATCCTATCAGACAGCTTGTTGTTTCAGTTTCTTAAGGTAAACAGAGTACTTTTTATATGAAGCTGAGGGGAAAAGAAAGTAGCAAGACTCTCCATCCAAAGAGGAATCCCTCGTGTTTCAGTTTTGATGTATGAACTATCAACAAACAAGAGTTAATTTGGACAGCTGCAGGTGGCTCACACCTGTAATCCTAGCTACTCAGGAGGCTGAGATTTGAGGATCACCATTCAAAGCCAGCCTCGGCAGAAAAATCCCCATGAGACTCTTATGTCCAATTAACCACTCAAAAATCTGAAGTGGAACTATGGCTCAAAGTGCTAGACCACTAGCCTGGAGCAAAAAGATCTCAGGGACAGCTCCCAGGCACTGAGTTCAAGCCCCACAACTGACAATAAAGAAAGAAAAGAAAAAGAGTAAGTTTGGATTTTCTAGAGATGTCCCAAACAATCAGTGTAGGACCCAGATAGTTCATGAATTAAAGTTGAACAGTCATGAGTTTTTTCCTTCTTCAGGTAGTGGAAGAATTACAGGATTTAAAATAATATAAAGATAAAGGAGAGA
Organism: Dipodomys merriami; assembly: GCF_024711535.1. Taxonomy (NCBI): domain Eukaryota; kingdom Metazoa; phylum Chordata; class Mammalia; order Rodentia; family Heteromyidae; genus Dipodomys; species Dipodomys merriami. The sequence continues at coordinate 132,017 of NW_027206258.1, forward strand.
AGGTAAGAGGATTTCACAACAGGTAACTCTGTTGTATATTCTCAGTGAACCTCAGAGCATTTCACTAGGGTACCTAAAGTTTCAAGGGGATCCTAAAACCTAGGCAACAGAAACCTGTACTAATTTAACTCCCGAACTAATTTAACTCCCAAAGCTTAGAAAAGGCGAACACATTTGGCCACTGTGTAAGCAATAGGTCTTCAATAACTAGAAGTTGAATAATACATCAAAGGCTTGTCCAGATCTCTCTCATTGGGATCACGGGGACATGGTTTGGTTATCTATGATTGAGTTATGTCATACAGTGGCTTGGCAATTCCAGAAAAATTGGAAGCACATGACTCACGGCAGGTACCTAATGAGGCTCAGGAATCTCCTTAAACTTTTATTATTAATTCAGGAATTTTTTGGACAATTTGTAATTTATTAAGAGTCAGGAATTTACCACCTTTGAACAAACCAGGTGGTATCTAATAACAAAACTGGTAAATTTGAAATGTTATAGAAATCATATGTCTTTCTTAACTGAAACAGTAAATTCATTCACCTTTAGGAAATAACAAAATAACAGTCATTACTTGAGAATAGAATTATAAGCCTTGATTGGGGACTTGAGAAATATATGGAGAGGATCACAATAAATTGCTGTTGCCTAACAAATTGGGTATATTACCCATTTTCACAGGAGAAAGCAAACAAGTATTGACTATTTTGGCCCAAAGGCATGCTAGAGAAAGCAAAACAACCTCAAGTTGTACTATTCAAGTTGAAATAGAGTTTGGATTTGCTACTACAGGTATAATAAAGAATTTGGCCGGCTTGCTGGGTCCCAGTGGCTCATGTCTGTAATCCTAGCTACCTACCTGGAGGCTGAGGATCAAAGTCAGGCCAGGCAGATAAATCCAAAAGAACTGTATCTCCAATTAACCAACAAAATGCCAGAAGCAGAGGTGTGGCTTACATAATAAAACACCCGCAAGACACTATGTTGAAAACGAACTTTACAGCTTGGGGTAGGGAGGGAGAAGTTGGGGAGGTTGGGAGGGAAGGGGTGGTAGGGGAAAAACAAAGGCAGGGGTAACAATGCTCGATAGGATATGGACTCATTACCTTGCTCGTGTAACTGTAACCCCTTTGTACAGTATCTTTACAATAAAAATATATATTAAAAATTTTTTTAACTAAGGAAGAGTGTCCCATGAGGCCTTGAGTTCAAGCCAATAACAGTACAAAAAATAAAATGAAATAACATTTTTTAAAACGAATTTGAGCACTGGGATATAAAGTAGGAAGGTCAGGTCTGGCCAGCACCATATTGGCCACATGGTGAATGGTGGGTAGGGTCTGACATCTTGTCTTCATGCTGGGGAAAAGTGACACCCCGCCTCCCAGGTGATGGGTGAGCCCGAATCCCTGGAGGCAAAGGATGGGGCTGATGGGTTACTGGACCACTCAGTCCAGTGCCTGGGGCTAGGACTTTCCTGTGACCCTGCTCCCTGCCCTGACCATATTTAGGCACAGAACAGTGTAGGCACCATTACACCATGTCACATGTCTCCCATCCTGTCCTGTCTCCTGGCTCTTCTCTGCTCACCATGGTGTCCCAGTTTAGCTTTCCACCGGAGCTAAATTTTTTTTTAGTATTTTTTATTGTAAAGATACTGTACAGAGGGATTACAGTTACATGAGTAAGGTAATGAGTACATTCCCTATCGAGCATTGTTACCCCCTCCTTTGTTTTTCCCCTACCATCCCTTCCACCCCGTCCCCCTCCACCAAAGTTGTAAAGTTTGTTTCCAACATAGTGTCTTATACATCTCATTGTTATAATGGGTCAACCTGTATCCTTATTTCAGCATTTTGTTATTTCCCTTCCCCTCCCCAAATCAGAAAAATGATATACAAGATGCAGGGCACTGGAATCAAATACAGTGAAAACAGGGGTTATACCATGGGGAAAGAATATACAAAAGAAATAAAAAATATCACAGAGTACATTATGAATACATTAAAAACAACAACAAGAAAGATAAAACCACTTGTGTCCCTATCTTGGGGTTCATGATTCATATGGAATAACAAAAGATCCTGAATAGCAAAAAAATCCTTAGCAGAAAAAACAGTGCTAGAGGAATATCAATACCAAACTTCAAACTCTACTACAAAGCCCTAGTAATCAAAACAGCTTGGTAGTGGCACAAGACAGACCTCAGGACCAATAGAATAGAACTGAAGACCCAGAAATGAACCCACAGACCTTTAGGCTCCTAATCTTCAATAAGGGAAGCTAAAAAAAAAATAGAATGGAAGAAAGACAGCCTCTTCAGTAAATGGTGCTGGCAAAACTCGTTTAACACCTAAAGCTAGATCCTTATATATCACCCTGTACCAGAATCAACTCCAAATGGATTAAATTGGTTTGTTGGTAATTTTTCTTTCTTTCTTTCCTTTGGAATTGTTTATCTGTTCTTTCTTTGCTTTACTACCTTCATGGCTCAGTTTCTAACAATACTAAGTGTATTTGAGGTTGCAAGATTTGGGAGACATGTGTCTGCCCATAGTCACTGGCTTTTCACTAAAGACTCCCTCCCCCCCCCCCCATTCAACCTCTCAAAATGTGGCTTCTCTGTATCTCATGATCAAATTCCTGTATAACATTATTGGATGAGTTACTACTGAGTAAATGGGATTCTAATAGTGTACTACTATCTTTTGGCTTCTGTTTTCAGGTTATATGGGCTATATGGAATACTGGCATAAGTTAGTAAGATTATAATACTGAGATGATAGTCAAGTACATTGGGAAATTAAAATTTTCCTATGCCTGCTGCTTACCATTGGCTATTCCAAATATTAAGTATATGAAAAGAATAATGGCCAAACCCAATAGGTAACCTGTAGCATAATAAAGAATTTCACTGGACTTTATCCTTGGTTTCTGGGATGGAAACCAACTTCTTGTGATTTTTTTTTAATTGTTGTTATTCATGAGGCACCTGGATCACATTTGAGTTTCATGCAAGGAGATGAGATGACTCAGGATGGAGGCTGGACACCAGAAAGACCAATAATGTGATTAATGGTGAGGATTTGAGATAGCAGGTCCCCGGGAAGAGGACAGGACTACAGACTGAGGTTAATCACTGGGTTAACAATTCAGCAACTCATCCTACATAAGAAAACTCCAATAAAAACCTACAACCTCGAGGTTCAGTGGAACTTCCTGGTTACTGAGCACATGCAGATTACTGGGAGGGTGTCACATCTGATTTCATAGAGAGGGGCTATGGACATCTCCCTTGTGTTTAGTACCCTTTTTTACCTCACTCTACAATATGTTTCTATTTGGCTTTGTAATAAAACAATCCTCCTAAATTCTCAAGGTCACCCTTGAGAATGATCAAATACAAGGAATATAAGAACCCTCTGGATTTGTAGCCAGTTTGGTGGAAGTGAAGTGTGGGTGAGACTGGGTCCTGCCTCACTGACCATGAATAAAGTTTGATTGAAACACACTGTATCTATTATTTATATTGTGTTTAAAGGTGTTTTCTCAGGACAATGGCAGAGCTGAGTGATTGTAACTGAGGCTACATGTTTCTAAATCTATAACATACAGAGTTCGTAGATCTTCAGTTTCAATTGAAAAAAAAAAACCATCAGAGTCTGCCATTCTCTAGCCTATCAGCTAAATTTGGCTATATCATGAAACTGGGAACTATCTGTACAATGTTTTTGACTGTCTGGCCTACTGATACTGCTATCACAAAAGACACTTGGTAATCCTGTTTGATAGCTTCTACATTCCTTCCAAGCATAGGAATCTGGTATCGTTGAAGTTTGGAATAACCTCTTCTATAGTCTGAATGCCCTTTACCCCAAATTCATGTGTTGAAACTTAATTCACATTACAATAGTATTAAGAGGTTAAATGTTTAGGCACTTGATTAAATAATGAGGGCTCTGCTCTCTCATCAGTGACTTATCACTTTAAAAAAGAGCTGAAATAAGATCAGGAGGTGGTGGGATCATGCCTGTAAAGCTAGCTACTCAGGAGGCTGAGAGCTGAGGATCTTGGTTTGAAGTCAGCCCGGGCAGGAAAATCCATGAGACCATTATCTCTGTTATGCCAAGGTCACAGGACCCCCCTCCCCAAGAAGACCACTGAGAGTCAGACTCTACAGCTGTTTTATTTAAACAGGCTGCAGCTCTGGCCTGGTCCTACACTCTGACACAGCGGAGCCTAGGAGGAGAGCCCCGAGCTAAGGATTTGCAGGTCTTATATAGGCACACAATCAACCAGGTGTTTTGATTACCACCACGTGTTGCTTTGCTAGACAGAAACAAGCAACACGTGGTGGTCACTGCCTCAAACTTTAACCTTTCATTCTCCACCTTGACTTATGGTCCTGAGCCACAATCTTGTGGCTCTGGCCCAAAACTAAACTCCAACAGTTCTTGATCTTGAAAGGGTATACCAACAACAATCAGTCCATTTTTCTTTTCTTGAGGTGTATGTGGAGTGGTTGGGTAGGATGCTTGGAGACTTCCCATGTTTCCCCATGGTCATCTAGGACAAAGGGGTCAGCCGGTCTGGCATGGGAGCAGTGGATCCAAGAAGCAACGCCGTCCACCTTAAGGGCAGTAGGTGTAGCCAGTAGCACCATGTAAGGTCCCTTCCACCGTGGTTCCAGAGATCGCAAGTTGTGCCTTTGAACAAACACCCAGTCACCTGGTTTAAACAAATGGGGGGTAGGAATAGAAGCAGAATCATATAATGCTCTAAGCTGGGGCCACACTCCAACTAACCACTAGAAAACTGGAAGTGGTGTTGTGACTCAAAGCAGTAGAGCACTAGCCTTGGACAAAAGAGCTCAGGAACAGCATCCAGACACTGAGTTCAAGTCCCACAGCAGACAAAAAAAAAAAATGGTGAAATAAACTTCTTAACTTAGGCTCTTTTTGCCCTCCCACCTTCTCCCTCATGAGGACACAGCATTTGTCTCTTCCAGAGGTTGTAGCAAAAAAAAAAAAAGAAAAGAAAAATGCCATCTTGGAAGTAGAGAGAAGGCATTTACCAGACATTAGATTTGTCTGTACTTTGATCTGAAAACATCTTATGTGGAGCACATGGGCAGCAAAGATGGCGCTGGGAGGGGGTTGAGTGGGCAGAGCCTAATTTACTGTAGAGCACATGGCCAGCCAAGATGGCTCTGGGAGAGAGTAGAGTGGGCAGACCCCAATCGATCTTCTGATCAGTACCTAACCAGCCCATGAAGGCTCAGGTGAATGATAGGGTGTGACCTTGACAGTGATTGGTTCCTCTTCCTCCCTTACCATACCACCCACCCTTTTTGTCTTTAAAAGGGGCTGCTCTCTGTTAATAAACGAGTTTTTCTACCTGCTGGATTTGGCTCCCCGCTGTGTCTGATTGTCTCCTGGGCTGAGGGAGGCTAGGGAACGGGTGAGCGCCGCACTTACCTTTCTTCGGACCCCATCCGTCTTTTGTGGGACGGACGAAGACCCAACAGTCCTAGCCTCCAGAACTATAAGAAATCAATTCTTGATTATAAATTACCTATTCTTGTATATGTAATGTATCAGTACACGTACGTACACACGTACACACACGTACACACACGTACACACACGTACACACACACGTACACACACACGTACACACACACGTACACACACACGTACACACACACGTACACACACACACACACACACACACACCCTAATACAACTTACACAAAAGTCAGCAGCTCATTTCTTTCATGCATGTGTTTCTAACGCATTTATAAGATTATCTCTTTGTTGCTTTGTATGTCCCTCCCCCACAGTATAACCCCTGCTTTCACTATATTTGATGTCAGTATAACTTGTGGAGATGGGGAAAAACCAGTTGTTTAAGGATACAGGTGGACCTGTTGCAACAATGAGAAGTACAAGTTGTCATGTCCAAAACGAGCTTTACAACGTCGGTTCGGGGGGGGGGGGGGGGGGAAGGAGAAGGATTGGGATTGGGGGGGAGGGGGGAGGCTGGGAAGGGATGTGAAGGGTAAACCAAAGGAGGAGGGTGCAATGCTTGGTAAGAAATGTACGCATCATCCTGCCCAAGTAATTGTAACCCCTCTGTACAGTATGTTCACAAATAAAATTAAATTAAAAAAAAACCAATAGCAAGAAATAAAAAACCACTTGTATCCCTGTCTTGGGTTTCATTTAGCTTAACATCATCTTATATAGTCATATGTACATAGCCTTTGACCTTATCTTCTTGTCCTAGACAGGTACTAGTCATTGCAAACAAGGGAAACCATGGGACCTATATTTCTTTGGGCCTGGCTTACTTCACTTAATATAATTTTTTACAAGTCTTTCCATTTCCTTACAAATGGGACAATGTCATTCTTTCTGATGGAGGCATAGAATTACATTGTCTATATATACCACATTTTCTTGGTCCATTCATCTATTGAGGGGCATCTGGGTTGGTTTCATATCTTAGCTATGGTGAATAATGCTGTAAAAACATGCTTGGGCTGGTAGCTTTGGTATGACCTTGTTTGTGATCATTTAGGTAAATGCCCAAAAGTGAGGTTGCTGGGTCATAGGGGAGCTCTATGTGGACTCTTTTAAGGAACCTCCATACTGCTTTCCAAAGTGGTTGAACAAGTTTACACTCCCACCAACAATGCAATAGGGTTCCCTTCTGTCCACATCCCCTCCAGCATCTGTTGTTACTAGATTTCTTGATTATAGCCATTCTAACTGGGGCGAGGTGGAATTTCAATGTTGTTTTGAGAATCACTCTTTTTTAAAAAATATTTTTATTGTTCTTATAAAGGTGATGTACGGAGGTTACAGTTTCATAAGTCAGGTAATGAGTACAATATTTTTGGATAATATCACCCCTTCCCTTGCTCTCTCCTGTAGAGAGCTGGGAGAGGCCGCACCTGGAAGATGGCGCCGGCTTCCGCCCTCCGCCTTCCCGATGGCCAATCTTTTCTGGCAATAATGCTCCTGTCTGCCCCAGTATCCAAAAGGCCCAAAATTTTCTTATTATCAACATTGAGTTCAAGAACTGGTCTTTGGTCCAAATCAAGAGACAGGAATGTTAAGTCTATTCCCATGGATCCAAAACCCCCCTTTCCTCTTAGCTTGGGCTGAGCCGCAAAATGGTCATGTAAACTGGGTAAAATCAAAAGCTGAGCAATTCTATCTCCTGGGGAGATGGCTAAAATTCCTTTAGAAGATTCAACCATAATCTTTACAATTCCAGTATAGTCTGGGTCAATCACACCAGGATGCACCTTAAGGCCCCGCAGAATTGTGGATGACCTCCCTATCAACAATCCCACCGTGCCAGGCTCAAGGGGTCATTGGAAGTCTGTGTCAACTAACTGGACCCCCATTCGGGGAGTTAATACGAGTCTGGTGGTGGCACGGAGGTCCAGTCCTGCTGAGCCCGCAGTGGCTCTCTGCGGTCCTTGGGGTGCCGGAGGGTCGGCCACTGTTCTGGGTAGTAGCTCCTGTCCTGGTTCTCGACTGCCCCATATATTTGCGGGCCCTTAGGGCGGGGGCCCTGCTGCCCGTTTTTTGAATGGGCCTGCGTTAAGGTTCGACCGTTGATGTCTTTCACAGATCGGCATTCAACTGCCCAGTGCTTCCCCCTTTTACATCTAGGGCACAGCCCAGGCTGCTTAGGCTGTTGTCCCTTTCCTGTTTCTATCACACTTCCTCTTTCAGGGCAATTACGCTTTATGTGTCCCATCTTGCCACATCTAAAGCACGCACCTGAGCCTCCCCCTTTCTTCTGGGTTAATTGCACCACAGCAGCAGCTAATCCAGCATTAGTTAGTGGTCCGCCCAGCTCTCTGCAAACTTTCATCCATGCTTCTAGTCCCCTATTCTTATATGGGGTTATGGCGGCTCTGCATTCCTTAGTACACTGCTCGTAAACAAGCTGTTTAATTAATGGCATGGCTGCGTCTGGGTCACCAAAAATTCTGCCAGCGGCCTCGACCATACGGGCAACAAAGTCCGAAAATGGCTCCATAGAGCCCTGCAGGATTTTGGTGAGATTGCCACTCACCTCGCCTTTATTTGGTAAGGCCTTCCATGCCTTTATGCCAATTTTATTGATTTGTTCATAAACTTGAACCGGGTAGCCTATCTGCTGATTGGCGAATCTCCCCTGTCCAAGCAGCATATCTCTGTCCCAAGCTGGGTTCCTCGCAGCCTGATTGGCTGCAGCCTCTTCACTAGCAAATTCAATCAAAAAGGCCTTCCAATCTAAATACTGACCTGGGCTCAAACAAGCTCGTGCGAGCCCACTCCAATCACTGGGTGTCATGCAATGTCTGTTTAGGGCCTCCACCTGGGCTACAGTAAAGGAGGCTGTGATTCCGTATGTCCGCACAGACTCAGCTAAAGATTTTATAACCTTAAAATCTAAGGGTTCATGATACCGCTGTCCCTGTGGATCCTGAAATATTGGACAGGCTAGATGTAACTCGGTTCTGACTGTTTTCCACATGCCTGGGCTGAAAGAACAGCCGGGGCTGCCACTCCCAGGGTCCTCTGCATAGAGCGGAGGGGCTGAAGGTGTGGCGCGGTGCACGGAGGGCGTGCATTCGTCTTTATCTGGGTCCTCTCTCTCCTTCCCTTTCCTCCTCTTTCTTATCTTTGTTTTTTCTATTTGTTCTATGAGTGATTGTAGTTCCTCTAAGTCTGTAGACTCAGAGGTCTCTAGTTTGGCAAAATTGGGGTATAACCCCCCCCCTGCTCTCCTCCTTTTCGCTGTCTGCCCTTTCCGATCTTTCTTCCTGCAGCATTTCTAGGGCGGCCTGACCATTCTCTACCGCCTCACTGCAACGCTGGTCCTCAAGACAGCCTCTTATCAGTTTCCATATTGGTCTCACTCCGCTCTTAAGCATTCCTTGTTCAGAGGCAAAATCTAGGTCCCTCCCTAGTTTCTCCCAAGAGGCCACCGTGAGGCTTCCAGAGACAGCGAACCACGGGGCAACGATGTCACATTCATTCAAAAATCTCTCAAAGTACTCTTTTTTATTTTTAACTTTTTTGAGTGCAGTAGCTCATTGAGAGCCAAAAAAATTGGGTGCGAAGAAGTGCCCATGTTTTAAACAAACTTTTACTTTCACTTTTGGCTACTCTATTGACTAGCCCCGGGTTCTCGCTCTCTATCTGAGAAGAGCAAAAATCCCCCTGCTTTTGTTGCGATTCCCCTTTTACCTGGGGACTTACCCCCGCTCTTGTCGTGGATTCCCCTTTTACCTGGGGACTTAATCCCCGCTCTTGTCGTGGATTCCCCTTTTACCTGGGAACTTACCGGTGCACCACCCTGACTGCAGAGAGTTCTGAGTCCTCGTTGGGGTTATGGCTGAGTCCCCGTACGGGCCACCACGTGTCGCTACCACCTCGACCAGCAAGGAAGACGCGACACCGAACTCTTCTCTCTGCAGTTTATTCAGGACCTTTGAGTAATCTTCTGACCCCAACCCCTGGGAGAATTCCCCACAGCCTTAAGTACCCGCTGGGTAGCCAACCCTGATACGCCACGTGGGAACCACCAATAGGTTCAGGTACGCGGAAGCAAGCCAGATTCTTTTCCTTAGCCATATAAGGAGTTGTTTACCACAGAGAGCACTCGCCATCAGGAAGGCGGAGGGCGGAAGCTGGCGCCATCTTCCAGGTGCAGCCTCTTGCAGCTCTCTACACTCTCCTAGTTTTTCCCTGGGGTTCCCACCCACAAATTGTGTAGTTCATTTGCAACACAGTGTTTAGTGAATACCACTGTTGTGCACACTTTTTCCCTCCATTTCTGTGCCCCACTTTTAACTGCCCAAGACAGATAAAAGAACGAATAATGCAAAAAGAAAAGAAAAGAAAACAACAAAGAAAAAATCGTCTTGCTTCCATTTCCTGGAGTTATATGATCAGGGGCACATAGACAATGTAGAATCACTCGAAGCTTTCCTCACAAATAAAAATGCAATGGCACCTGGTACCAGTAGCTCACACTTTTAATCCTAGCTACTCAAGAGACTGAGACTTGAAGATTTCAATTCAAAGCCAGCCTGGGCAGGAAAGTCCATGAGACTCTTATCTCCAACTAACCATCAAAGAGCCAGAAGTGGGGTCTGTGGATCAGGTAATAGAGAATTAGCCTTGAGCATAAAAGCTCAGGAAAGCACTCAGACCCACCCTAGGACTGGCACCAAAAAAGAAAAAGAAAAAGAAAAATATATATATATATATATATATATATATGTGGCTATATTCAGGAAGAACACTTAGTTCTAGGCAACTTACACTAAACTGATAGCTAGTCTGTCATCTCCCACCAAATAACTATAATTTAATTCCATTCCATTCCTCTTAACCTTGTCCTGAAGGGCAAGCAGACTCGGCCTCAGCACTTGTACTTCCCTGGTGAACCACCAATCACATCTGATGTCTTTTCCATTGTATTCTCAGTCATTTTGTGGAGCAGATGAATATTGTCTGGTTAATAGTATGCTTTAATAGGAAGATTTGGACTGACTGCCCTCATGCAGTTCTGCCAAAAGTAAAGATTAGACAGTTATTAGAGGCGAACTAAGGCCTACCAGGTGGCATGGATTCCAAGTAGAGGCAATTAAAGCCAATGGCCCTGACAGACATAATCCTCACTTGTCAGAACCTAACAACTATAAGCATTTCCTTCCACAAAAAAAAAAAAAAGGTGAGTCTCATGACTGGATGAAAGCCAGCAATTAATTTGGCTCCTTTCCCACAGCATGGTGACTTACACCTTCAGAATGGTCACAAGAGACCTTTCAGGTTTTTTGTTTTTGTTTTTTTGTCAGTTGTGGGGCTTGAACTCTGGGCCTGGGCACTGTCCCTGCTCTCTTCAGCTCAAGGCGAACGCTCTACCACTTGAGCCACAGCGCCACTTCCAGTTTTCTAGTGGTTTATTGGAGATAAGAGTCTCACAGACTTTCCTGCCCAGGCTGGCTTTGAACCCAAATCCTCAGATCTCAGCCTCCTAAGTAGTAGGATTACAGGCGTGAGCCATGGGAGCCTGGCTGACCTTTCACTTTTTAAAGAAACACCACTTGTAGATCATGTAGCTCTTTGAAGACTGAAAAATCTCCCTAAAGTGAGGGCACGCTTGATGACTGGGAGTTTCTCCAGGAGGATAATTGTGTAACTTAGGTTCTGGAATCATGTATAAACAAAGACCAGATTGGCACTAATGGCTCACACCTGCAATACTAGCAATTTAGGGAGCTGAGACCTGGAAGACAATGGTTTGAAAACAGCCTGGACAGAAAAGTCCTCAAGACTCCAACTCCAACTAACTAGTAAAATGCTAGACTGGAGCCATGGCTTAAATAATACAGCACCAGCCATGAGCAAGTGATTATGAGGCCTCCTGGTCCTGAGTAAAGTAAGTAGAAGATATTTACTCTCTTCTTTTCTGAAAAGCTGTTTTAAAAGTCATCTCAGTCCATCATCACAGTAAGAATGGAAAGGGTAGATCCAGGTTAGAACCTAAGATAATACTCTGGAATAAGTACCTCCCCATTCCCAGGAAGAGTGTGAAAGAAATTTGAAAGATTATTGTGATCATCTTCTAAGACTATCCTAGACATATACTAATTATTACAAATGAGGGAAATAATGGAGCCCATGTTTCTTTGGGTCTGGCTTACTTCACTTAATATGGTTTTTTCCAAGTCTTTCTATTTCCTTGTGAATGGGGTAATGTCATTCTTTCTGATGGAAGCATAGAATTCCATAGTATATATATATATATATATATATATATATATATATATATATATATATCACATTTTCTTGATCTATTTCAGCTATTGAGGGGCATCTGGGGCCATATAAAATGAGGGTAATTGAAATGAACTCCAAGACATGGAAACAACAGGTCTCTTTTTTTTTTGGTTGTTGATCTTGTTGTTGTCAATGTATTGTATTCTTTCTTTTTGTTTTATTTCACTTTTCTTTTCCCCTTGGTTTATCCCTGGCAATCAATGTCTTTGATTGTGGTACTCTGTGTCTTTTTTGGGGGGGGGGTGGTTTCTGGTCGTGGGGCCTGAACTCTGGGCCTGGCCGCTGTCCCTCAGCTCTTCAGCTCAAGGCTAGCGCTCTACCACTTGAGCCACAGTGCCACTTCCGGCTTTTTTCTTTTTGCTTATGTGGTGCTGAGGAATCGAACCCAGGGCCTCATGCATGCAAGGCAAGCACTCTACCACTGAGCCACCTTCCCAGCCCCGTACTCTGTGTCTTGTATATACGTTTATCAGATTTGGGGAAGGAAAGGGGAATAACAAAATGGTGAAACAAGGACAAAGGGTGGCCCAAGGCAACAATGATACTCACAAGACACTCTGTTGGAAATGAACTTTACAAGGTCTGGATGTTGTCTAGGAGTGGGGGGGATGGGTGGGATAGTGGGAGAAAAATGACCGAGTAGATAACAATGTTCTCATGTACTCATTACCTTTCTTACATAACTGTAACCCCTCTGTACAGCATCTTTACAACAAAATAAAATTTAAAAAAAGAAATTAAAAAAGTTGGTATTTCCAAATATGAAAGCAAAAGGAGCTATAAATAACTGATAGATAACCTAAAAATTAAGAAAAGTCAGAGAAGGGTGGGGTGTGAGGGGTAGGTAAGAATATTAAAAGGGGTGACATTGATCAAGAGGCACTGTATTCATAAACTGCTTTGTTGAATGGCAAATCCTTTGTAAAACTAGGTAAAAAATATTTTTTTCAAAAAGAGCAGATGAGTCTGCCACAGACCATGCAATGCATGACAAAGGCTAGATCCTTGAAGCTACAAGAGAATGGCCAAAGCCAAGAGCAGGATGGACCATGAGTGGGTACAGGGCAGTAGTAAAGGCCACCAAGCTCCCCTTGAGCAATCCTAACTTTATTTCCAAGTCTAAAAACACAACATCAGTGGACATCAGTGAAGGAGAGTAACCACTACCTCAGAAACACACACACACACACACACACACACACACACACACACACACACACACACACACACACACACACACACACACACACACACACAGAGGTATGCATGCCAGTTTAAGGACCTGAAGTTTAAAGCAGCCCTCGAAGAAATGGAAGAAAAAAGGAGGAGGATAGACATCTAAACATTCCTGGGCCCTCAATTGAAGTTAAAAAAATAATAATTTCTGGGTACTGGTGGCTCATGCCTATAATCCTAGCTACTCAGGAGGCTGAGATCTGAGCATCGCAGTTCAAAGCCAGCCCAGGCAGGAAAGACCATGAGACTCTTATCTCTAATAAACCACTCAAAAACCAGAAGTGGCACTGTGGCTTAAATGGTAGAGCTCTAGTCTTAAGCTAAATAGCTGAGGGACAGTACCCAGGCCCAAAGTTCAAGCCCCATGAACCCCCATCCCCCATATACACACACACAAAAAGAAATGATTGAATAAATGTAGATAGCACAGTAAGCTTAACCATTAGTGGAAACAGAAGCAAGAGAAATACAATTATTGCACACTTGAGTTTTGTATCTGTGAACATTCACATGCATATGTCTCTATCTAGAATCAGATTTGTGACTTGATTCCAAATAGCATTTTTAACCAGGAAATAATAAGACCATAAAAGTGAATTAAAGCAACATTGCACTACTTGAGCAATATTGAGCATCTTCATTTCTGCTTTCTCAGCAGAGGCTGGCCAGCTGAAAACCAAGGAGCAAGGTCTCTGAAGAACTCCATTCTCCAGCATCCCCATTGTGGACTTCTAAGGACTTTACATAAAGGAAGTATAGCACCCAGTCTATGGTACTTTTTGGCAGTAGTCTAGCAAACCAGTGCCATTCCTGTTGGAAAAAAAAAAAAAGATGATGCTTTCAGGTATAAACTATTCTCACGACACTGAAACAGAGCTTTGTTCTTGTTTAGATGCCCAACACTCATAATAAAGTAATGTCAATAAGGTAGATACAGAGCAGGTGCTGCTTGGACATTCTGTTCATGGAATTGCTATGTACGGTAATGAACATCAAAACTCTTTTAAAGTTGACTTAATATATTCCTGGGGTTCGCAACTAAAATAATTCTAATGACTACAATAAATTTTGAGACTTTTCTGTGATTTTTTTTTTCTTTTCTTTTCTTTTTTTTTTTTTTTTTGCCGGTAGTGGGCCTGAACTCTGGGCTTGGGCGCTGTCCCACAGCTCTTCAGCTCAAGGCTATCACTCTACCACTTGAGCCACAGTGCCACTTCTGGCTTTTTCTGCTTATGTGGTACTGAGGAATCGAACCCAGGGTCTCATGCATGCAACGCCATGCACTCTACCACTGAGCCACCTTCCCAGTCCCTGGGATATTTTTTTGTATTTGTGTGGTAAGAGGGTACAGGGATTGAACATAGGATTTTGTATTTTCTGGAAAGTTGCTCTACCACTGGAACAATATGCCCAGCCCTTTTTGCTCTGGTTATTTATATATTTATATATGCATATGTATTTATATATGTGTATACATATATGTATACACATATATGTTATATATGTATATATGTATGCATGTATAAGTTTATACATGCATATGTTTATGTGTGTGTGCTTATAAGTTTATATGCATATAATGTACATATATGTTTATATATAAAAACATACATGTTTGTATGCATGTATATGCATATAGGTATCAGTGTATATATAACATACACATCTGTACACTTAAAAATTATATGATATAAATTTAATATCATATATGTTATATATGTATATACACATATATTCAGCATACAGTACTATATATGCATATATGTTATTTTGTATATACATTATATAGATCATACACACATATAACACACATACATATGTACATAATATTTATTTATGTTATTGGGTCTCACATTTATGCCTGGACCTGATCCCACTACTCTTCCCATAGATGGGATGATACGTGTTTGATACCACACCTCTTTTTATTGGCTGAGGTCTCCCAAACCTGGCCTTGAACCAGGACCCCCTCAATCTCCACCTTCTGAGAAGATAGGATTATAGATATAAATCCTTAACTTGGCCTCTATGATCTTTGGACAAAATAGTAAAAATATATAATTAGGTTTTCAATTTAAGTATGAATGAATATTAAAATGATTATGAACCACAAGACTATGAATTCTTGAGGACAGAAAATTATCTTGGTTTTCCCAAAATTTACTCGCATCAGTTTCATGTAACAACAGTGTTAAAATTAAATGTAGCATGATAGAAGGAGTTCCTGGCACTGTTTACAGTGTAGACAGAACACAATGATGAGTGCAGGTTTATGGCCTAATATCACTAACTGGCCATGATATTTCTCTAAAATGAGATCAGAAAAAAGCTCAGCAGTCTGAAGGCCTCTTCCAAGTAACATATCCTCTTATGTAAATTAAACATACTTTTCAAAATTACTTACACACTATTGGCTTCTTTGTGGGCATCATAGAAGACAAGTATCAGCTCTGGCTGGCTTAGCTTGGTATATCCCAAATCAATTTGCAATACCCCATTAAGCACTATTCAGCCCTCACCTCAATCAGAAAATCCCTATTGCTATGGTTAGTATGTGAAATGTTTCCCTGAAGACTAGTTTAAGGTGTGGTCCCTCATGTTCAGAGGTGGCACTTTTGGAAATTGATGGGATTATGAGGGCGCTGACCTTATCAAATTATAATCTCAAAATATGAGTATCAAACTATAATCTCATCAATGAACGTATTATTGATCTATTGATGAGATCATAATTTGATGGGCTATTCGGAGGATCTGATTTAAGGGAGTGGATCCTTGGAGGATGCCTGCCCTCTCTTCTCTTTCCCTTTTTCTTTCTCATCCTCATTTCTTCTTCCTCCTCTTCCTCTTCCTGTTTCTCTTCCTCTCATGTCCTCACCCCTTCCTCTTTCTCTCTCTCTCAATCCTGGGACCATATAACCATAGTCTGTAACCCCCAAAACTGTGAGCCAAATAAATCTGATTGTCTCAGGTACTGTGTCATAGCTGTGGGAAATTATCACACCTATTGAGATCAGAATTGATCATTATGCTGTGTTTTTAGCAGTAAGAGCTTCGAGGTACTTTTAGTTTCATACATCAAAAAAAATAAAGTAAGCATAAGCACTCATTTTCTTCACTGTCCAAGGTCACAAGGCTCAGGAGCACACTCCAGGATAATCTGAGCCAATGGTCCTCAGGCAGGTCAGGGTGGAGCCAAGGCTTTCAAGTAGCTCACAGCAGAATCATATGGAAGACTTGTTAAAATCACCTTAATAGGTCCATCTCAGAATTCCTGGTTCAGAAGATCTTGGGTGGGGTCCAAAAATGTGTACTTCTAGCTAGCCCCCAGCGGATATGAGCTTCTGGTTGTGGGGTTGGAATCTTACTTTAAGAAACCTCAAGCTAGAAATTTGAGCTCCAATACTTGGAGCCATGTTGTACTATCTCTGGGAGGCTGTCATATTGGAACATGATCGTATCTGAGATAGCAGGTGAAAAGAATCTCTATGTTTTCCTAGTGGTCTTCACTTTTCCTATTTTTAGCTTTCCTAGAGAGTTATCTTAAGAGCTTTCTAAATCATTAAGCATATCTTCTTTCAAAGTCCCATGGCATAACAGATCCATTGAAAGAGTCCTATTCCCTCTCACAGCATCTGTTTGATTGCCATGTAATGTGAGAAGAGTGCTTTAATGAAAGTTTGATGGAACTAAAGCCTTACATCAATATTGTATGTCGCATCTTTTATCAGTAGTGACTCCCCTCCTAGGTTAATGATAGAAATGTGGTCTTCTGACACCCTTTATGAGTGCCTGTGACACACAAGTACCACAATGGGGGCCGTGGGACATGGAGATATGTAAATGCACTGGCTGCTATGCATTTATGTGCTATTAAAGGGACAAAGGATACCAAGCTGGAGATGGCCTCTGGCATCATAAAGTATAAATAACACTAAGCATCCAGGGAAGGGTGGGGAGGTTACAATTTTCTAGAAAGAATCAAAGAGAGATTTGTAGTATGGATATTTTCTCCCTCAAGATTTTGAGTTTCTGATTCATTTGGTCCTTTATTATTTAATACATTTCACTGCACTATAAATGATCATCTAGCATCACTGTCACCTTTGTCTCTCTAAAGAAGAAAAAAGAGATTGCTGCATGGTGCAGAAAAAAAGTGAAGTATTCCCCAATAGGAAGCTGGAGAGTTATAGGCCATTACTGGATACTGGCAGGAATTCAGTGACTCTTCTCTTCCCCTTCTCTTCCCTTCCCTTTCCTTCTCTCCTCTACCCCCTAAATATATGCAAACATGCACACCTACAACTCACACTGCCTCTTTTTGGCCTGCACACAGACTACACTGGCTGCATAGTTGAAATTTCAGAAAGTACAAATAAGAAAGCTGGACATGGTGGCTCAAATCCTTAACCCTAGGCTCCTTGGGAGGCAGGGATGGGGGATTAAGGTTCAAGACCAGCCTGCACCAAAAGTAATACATGAAAATTCTTTTTAATCAATAACAGCACAGTGGTATGCACCAGTCATCCTAGTAACAGGAAGAGGGGGAAGAGTAGCATGAAGAGAGGGATGGCAGTCCCAAGCTTGAAGTCCAGACAAGCCTAGCCATGAAGAAAAATCCTATTTCACAAGTAACCAGTGCAAAAATGACTGGGGGAGTGGTTCAAGTAGTAGAGTACCAGCCTAGCAAGTATTAGGCCCTTAGTTCAACCTGGAGTACTCCCAATAAAAAAAGGAAAGAAAGAGCAAAGAGAAAAAAGACATAAAAAGATTGTTCACCTTATAAATCAGAAAGTTTGGAATAAAGGATTTTGTAGTTCCACTGGAACTTGTATTCCTATTTAACCTGAGGAACTTAGAGCTGTGTACTAATCTCTTGAATATTCTGAAACACACTGTGATGTAATTTTCTTCTCAATATGTACTTAGTTCAGTTAGATACAAGGTATAGGTCATACTTAAAATTGAGATAGAAGGAAAAATACCAAATTTTTAGCCATAGATGGAAGAGGAAAAGATACCTGTAGTGTGTTTGTGTGTGTGTACACGTGCATGCACATGCGCACACACACACACACACACACACAATTAAACCCAGAGCCACACATATGCTATGCAAGCACTTTAGCACTTGAGCTTTATCTTTTTGGAACAATATCTTGCTAACTTTGTAGAGCTGGCTTCCAACTTACAATCTTTCTACCCAGAGAGCTTTGGATTACAGGAATGCACCACCAAGCCCAGCTCCACATTACTATATTATAAAGATAATTTTGGATGTGCTCTCAATATGTCATGCTATGATTTTTAATTTTATTTGATGTATCTCATTTTAAAAGAGCAGAGCAAAATATATGTATTATGATGATTTTTTAATAAAGTGATATTTCAGTTTCCTTTTAATTCCAAATCCTAAAAGACTACACCAGTGAATTCCTAATTATATTTAAATGGTTGCTTAAGACATTTACAATCATAAATGACCTCATGATTTCTACTGGTGACTAGACATATTTATCTACTCTGAATTAAGCTTTTCCCTTGTCCAACATCAAAGACAAAATGTGGTTTATTTATTAACAAAGCAAAGGCTGGGAATATGGTAGATTAGCAGAAATATGAAAAGTCGCGGGGTATCATAAGCAAGAAAGTATTAAGTTTTGCTGCTAACTTGATGAGACTTTAAATATCTCACTTCAAACCTCTCAGTCATAGTTTCCTTCTCTACAAAAGGGAGAGACTGAACTGTGGGTTCGGAATGGATTGAGTGTATCTCCCAACAGTGTATGTGTTGAAATTCAATCCCCATTTTAAAGATAAAAGGCTATGAATGTAACAGGCATGTCTGTAATTCTAGCTACTCAAGAGGCTACAATCTGGAGGACCATGGTTTGAAGCCAGCCCAGTCAGAAAAACTTCCATCTGGTTTTATCTCCAATGAACCAGCAAAAAACTGGGTTGTATGAATACCTTAAATAGTAGAGAGCCAGCAAAGCAAGCAATCTAAGTTCCAGGCCCTGTATACAAAACTTGGTCCTAGGAAGGAAAATAAAAAGAGGGTACAACTTAAATCCATCCATCTTATTTAGAGGGGGAGAATCTTTGAGAAACAATTAAGGCCTTACTTCAGATCTTCAGGGCAAAACCCCCATGGTGATTTTATAAGAAGAGGAAGAGATCCAAGCACATTCCTTGTCTCTTGCCTGAGATCATTATCAGAGGCAGGCCTTGAACTTCCAGAACTATTAGCTACATAAATTCTTTTCCCCCAGAACTTTATACAACTTCAGGTATTACATTACAGTAACACGAAATGGACTAAGGCAGATTTGGTCATTGGTCTTGAACTAGAATAGAGATCAGACTCATCAGGAGTGCTAATTTAAAGCATTCATGCTCATCCCCTCCATACCAGTACCAACACTCCACACTACCCCATCAGACCTGGAAGATGAATTTCTAGGACCCCTTCTATATGATAACCTTCTGCAGTCTTATTCTCCCGCCCCACTTCCATCACCATCTAAGGGTCTTTTAGCTATATCTTTTTCTCTCATTTTGTTTCAAAATAGAGCAAGTAAGGAAAGTAGTTAAAACACTTACAGGGAAACTTAGGCATTAATTGAACAGGATGATTTCTCATGATCTGTTTGAAATCTTAGAATTTCAGGCTCCCAGAGGTGAGCCTACCTAAGTTTTTGAAACATCATCTTCTAGCCTTTTAAATGCTGCAAAATTCACTGGCCTCACCGTTGGTTCTATTTCATACTGGAATCTATTTTTTAACTTTGTTCAGGAAAAAAAGGTAAGCTAGAGCTTAGACAGTCAGTCATAATCAATAACATTTGTTAAATACCCTTTTGTACCTGATATAATGCTAGAAAAGAAATACAGTAAAAAGGAATCATTTCTCTGAAAATATGTTTGAAAATCAATAGCTTCAGTGCCAACCTAGAAGGGGTTTCATAGTTTGAGGTATAGGAATTTTCCTTGATCCATTGTGGAGTTTTCTTTCCCCTTAAAGAACTTAAAGAGTTACTTTTATCCATATGCTGCCCTGATACCAGAGGTCAAACCCAGGCAAGTGTTCTAATCTGAGCTACACTCATAGACCCAGATTGGTGTTTGGAAATACTAAGAAGGCATTTTAATTCTGATTCAAAAAAAAAGAAAGCAAATTTGATCTCTTGTCTTCAGTTCAGGAAATGTGAATAATCTTTGTAATCTCTAAACCTAAGACACTGTCTGATCAAACAACAAAAACAAACAAAAAAAAGGGCTCAAGAAACATTTGAATAAATGGATTGCTGTAGGAGCAATGGAGCTATAGCTCAGTGGAAGAGTAGAATAAATAAATAAACAAATAAATAAATAGATGCTCTGTCTCCTTCCTCTGACTAACTCTCAGAGGGGACAAGCAGCAGGCTGCCTGGATTGCTATGCATCTTTACATATGATACTAGAAAAGGGAGCAGCCATTTTCCCTCACTTGAGGGTGCTGATTTCTGTGCTATCTATTCAATAGTGAATAAATCAGGTGAGACACAGATTGTACAGCCACATATTTTATCTTCTTCATTGATTTTTACCTTCAAAGGTTCTTTTCACTGCCTGCTGGTTTAGAGGCAACCTAGCCCTCAACGGCTGTAACAACCACAATTTCTGAATAGTTAATAGCAGCTAACAGCTGTTCACATTTATCTTTTATGTGCAATATCTAACACAGGGCCTGGATTTAAGATCAGTGGGCTTCAAGAAACGTTTGTTAAATTGAATTGCAGAGGCCACTCTGTCTAAAAATGTGCTTGACTCCCTTGCCTACAGATTCTGATTCAATTGGTCTTGAATGTGACATTTTATCAGCATTTAAGTTTTCCAGATGATTCTAATATACAGCCAAGGCTGAGATATTGAATAGTCTTCACATTACCCTGTCCCTTATTTAAAAATTGAGATTAGAAGTTCATAAAAAGCCATAAAATGTTAAAGAGATGGTAGCACCTTAATAGGAGATTTCTTTCTGATGTAGTCAGAAAGCAAATCTGAAAAAAATGTGGGGCAGAGGCCCAATATTATAGACAGAAATGGACACAGTTGTCACTCCTCTTACTAAATTTTTCAATGGCATGCAATGCTTCTGAAATATGGTTTAAAATTCTTAGCATGGCCATGGTACTCATTGGACACTATGTTGAAAATGAATTATATGACTTGTAGGTAGGGGAAGGGAGGGAAAAACTGGGAGAAAAGGAGGAAAGGGGTGACATCATCCAAAAAGAAATGTACTCTTTACCTCACTTATGTAACTATAGCCCCTCTGTATATCACCTTTATAATAACAACTATAAATTAAAAGGCAAATTCTTAGCATGACCTTCAGCATGCATGGGTTTCCAACCTGAGCTGGTGCTATCTCCTCCCCTCAAACTAGACATTGTGTTTTCTCTTTGTACCCATCGACTAACTCTTTACAGGTATCATCAATGATTTATGTGGCTTAATATCTGTTCTCTCCCTACAGAGATGGGATTGGATCTGTCTTGTTCACCATACAGTTCTGCTATTGAGTCATCCTGTAACTTTGGATATATTATTCAATCTCTCCAAGCTTCAGGTTTCTAATTAGCAAATGGTGATATCATAGCAGCTAATGAAGGATTGCTGTGAAAGGAATTAATGAGATCATTCATGCATCAAGTTTGCAGTCTAGGGCCTACCACAATGTAAGTACTAAGAAAAGTATTAAGAATAATTATTCTGAAGAAGTCTTTAACTTAATGTTCCTTCCAAGCTCTATCTTACAATTGTATGTATCATGTCGCTTTGGAGATTAGGAACTATATAATAGCCCCATTCTTGCTTTCCAAAATTTTGTGACCAAGTCAGAAATAAAACACAAAAGGCAGAAAAATAAATATCAAAGCTATATAACCAATAGAGCAAATGGAATAATGTAGTTTTAGATATGAAGCCAATGGTGATTACTATCACCCTTCCTCAAATTAAATCTGTTCCTTGCAACCATTGTTATTCAATTGTTATTCAATTGAAGACAGGTCTTTATGCAGAAACTTTATCCACCCATATTATTCAAATATCTTTCTTCATGAGATGATATCAATGGTTTATATTAACTATATTTCTAGATTGCTTTACTTTATGAAAATTAAAGTTGACATCCTTACATTAGTCCTTTTTAATTTTGATTGTCAATTGAATCTACTCATAAAGAACTCATAGCTAGAAACTACTGAACTACGATATAAGGTCAGCAGGTAGAAAAATGTATCAGTTAAATAACTTTTACAATATTAATAAGTCTCCTACCACTGTATCCTTACAATGTGTCTTAATTGAAAATAAACATTCTACCAAGGTCCCATTGAGGGATTTTCACAGGGATCTGGAAAATTGCCCATAAGTTAGTCTTTGCACTGGGTGCTGGTGGCTCATGTCTGTAATCCTAGCTACTCAGGAGGCTGAGATCTGAGGATCACAGTTTAAAGCCAGTCCATGCAGGAAAGTTTGAGACTCTCCTCTCCACTTAATCACAGAAAAAGCCCAAAGTGGCACTGTTGCTCAAGTAGTGGAGTGCTAGCCTTGAGCAAAAAAGGGGCTTAGGGACAACACCCAGGTCCAGAGTTTAAGCCCCAGGACCTGCAAAAAAATTTTTTTTAGCAATTTTTTTATTGTGATTAAGTGATTACATGAATTTTACAAATTTCACAGTATTGTGGGATAGTGATACTTAGTTAAAGTCACAAACACATTCTAACCTTCATGGAGCAAATTGTCTTTATCATGGTCTATAAAGTTTATGAGTTCTATGAGCTTTGACAATACAGTTATTTCATCCACATCGGGTGATATGTACATTTCTTTCCTTTTGCTTAGTGTCAGCTATTCCCTCTTTCCCGCTCATTCCCTCCCTCCTATCACTGCCATTGAGTTGCTTAGTTTGTTTTGATCAATGACTAGTGCAGGTGATGGGTCCTGCTGTTGTATGTTTTCCCATTTCCCTCTGTTTCTGTGTCCTCCTTCTAGTTTCCTTCCCGATGTGTACATAGATACCATATATGTGGTCATCAGCATGGGGCCATTTAGTAATGATTCAGTCAGATGAGTGGAGGTCCTTTGTTTTCTCAAGTCTTGTTTACTTTGTTGTATCTCCTTACATTTGGATTTAACATCCACTTATCAGGGAGACCATGTGCCGTTTGTCTCTTTGCTCTTGGCTTACCTGACTCAACATGATTTCTTCTAGTTCTATCCATTTCCCTGTGAATGCCATTATTTTGTCCTTTCTAATGGCTGCATAATATTCCATTGTATATAGGTACCACAATTTTTTGGATCCATTCATCTGTGGTGGGATATCTGGGTTGTTTCCATATCCTGGCTATTGTGAACAGTGCTGCAGTGAACATGGAGGTGCATGTGTCCTTGTATACTGGTTCTTGTTCTTCAGGATAGATGCCTAGGACTGGTATGGCATGGTCATAGGGGAGGTCTATATTTAGCTTTCTGAGGACCCTCCAGACTGCTTTCCAAAGTGGTTGTATAAGTGTACATTCCCACAGTGTAGTAGGGTTCCTCCAGCATTTGTCATCGGCTAACTTTAGGATGTGGGCCATTCTGACTAGGGTAAAGTGATATCTCAGGGTTGTCTTTATTTGCATTTCCCTTACAACCAGGGATGGTGAACATTTCCTCATGTGTTTCTTTATCATTTTTAATCTCTTCTTCTGAGAAGTCTCTCTTTAGTTCCCTTGCCCATTTAGTACTTGGTTTGTTGGGTTTGGAAGGGATTCCTTTCTTGAGTTCCCTGTATATACTAGATATTAGCCCTTGTCTGATATATTGCTGGTAAATATTTTTTACCAGTTAGTTGGCTGTCTTTCTAGTTTGGTTGCTATAGCTTTAGCTGTGCAGAAACTTTTTATTTTAAGGTAGTCCCATTTGTCGAGTCTCTCTCCGATTTGTTGTGACCCTGGAACTCTGTTCAGGAAGTTCCTGCCTGTGCCTATAAGTTCAAGTGTCCCTTCTACTCTGTCCTGCAGTAGTTTCAGAGTTTCAGGTTTGATGTTAAAGTCTTTAGTCCATTTTGAGTTGATATTGGTGCATGGTGCTAGGCTAGGGTCCACTTTTAGTTTTCTGCATGTGGCTGCCCAGTTTTCCCAGCACCAGTAGTTGAAGAAGCTGTGCTTCTTCCACTGTATGTCTTTGGCTCCTTTGTCAAATATCAGCTGACTTTAAGCGTGTGGTTTTATTTCTGGATCTTCTATTCTATTCCATTGGTCTTTGGGTCTGTTTTTGTGCCAGTACCAGGCTGTCTTTGTTATTATGGCTCTATAGTAGAGTTTGAAGTCCAGCATTGAGATCCCTCCTGTGTTGTCATTTTTGCCTAGAATTGTTTTGGCTATTCTATGTCTTTTGTTGTTCCATATGAATTTTTGGACTGTTTTCTGTATTTCAGTAATGAATGTCATTGGGATTTTAATAGGAATTGTGTTGAATTTGTATATCAACTTTGGCAGTATGGCCATTTTCACTGTATGAAGTCTGCCTATCCAAGAACATGGAAGGTCCATTTCCTGGTGTCCTCTATAATTTCTTTTTTATTTAAAAATGTTAGTGAAAAAATTAAAAGATAATCTTTGCTTATGGACAATTATTCTGTTTATTTTTCTACACTGGGTAACATGCAATGGCAATTTATGAAAAAAAACTTGATGGAAATGTCCACTTGGCAGTGATTCTAATGGTCTTCGTTACTTGCAAGGCACTGCTGGACAAACCATTCATGACCTCAAGTGACATTAAACCTCATTTCTATTCTAACTAGACCTTATTAAATTGCTGCCACTCTGATGGTCACTAATGAGATGTAAACTCATTCTAAAATAATTTGTGCTTAAATAAGGAAATGAGAACTCATGCATTAAGGAAATGAGAATCCACATCAGCAAAAAACACCCAGAAATTTCATAAAGATGAACTTGAAAAGTCCCAGAATCCCCTAATCACTTATATTACAGCATTGCACATTAAAATAGTGATTCATTGTAGCCTTGACCATACCTAAGTGGTCATATTTTTTCATATAAATGTATATAGCCTTTTGCTTCAAATTAATGCATGGAGGAAAGCTTTTACTATTAAACCATCTGAGCTTCTGTAGTTCATTCTTCCAAGCCAGCCAGCTCTGAGTGTCACTTTGCTTTGAATGAACAAAGGACTGATGCCAAGGCCACAGTCCCTTGTCTGCCTCTTGATCTGCCTTCCCTGACAGCTCTGCTTGGAGAGAAACAGGGAGATTAAGGAGATGCCAGGCTGCTGGGAAAGTGACAAGTGACAGCTCCCATCAGCATATATCTCTTCTTGGCAAAAATGAGGGAATGTGGAAACAGGCCTCTTATGGAACATATTAATGATCACAAAGCATCCTGAGCTGTGCCTCCAAAGCCAGGAATATATGTGTATTATTCATCAAAGCCTGCCAACTGAGTTGCTAGAATCTGGCCATTTTTCACTGAAATAAGAGCAATCATCTGTTGACCAGGAGGTTTCTACATGCTACCTCAAATCATAATACTAAACTCTAAGATAATAGACAAACTGACATTGAGAAAAAAAAATGGTCATTTGTACAAGAAGCCAGGATTTCAACTCAGGCTTCTCTGGCTCTAAAACCCATTCTTCAGCCACTGAAGGCCTTTCAGTCTGCTTTCATTACAGCTCTGGCTTAAGAAAGTGGGCCAGATTTAGTACACAAAGACTTAGCTAGCCAAGTGCTTTAAAAATTAACTTTGCTATACCAGGGATCAAACCCAAGTCCATGTGCATGTCAAACAAGTATTCTATCACTGCGCTATGTCCTCAGCCATGGAACTTCCCTGGATTTCACTGTTCCGCTTCATCTTTGCCCACCTGGTTCAATGTCTCCTTACTATACTCAGCGAGTCTCACAACATTTATATCCTTTTAACCACTGCTCTTTGTTGCATCCAGGGCTGTGTTAACAAACCACCTTTCCAATGACTTTGTCTGAAGTGTTCCTCACAAAGAACCAATCCATCAGGGATTCTTCAGTTGTTTGACTGGTTGGTTTGTCCTTACCAGTTTTGCCAAATGTACGAATAATACACACATTAGTTTCAGTGCATCCATTACTCCTTAGTCTGAAGTTGGCTCATCATACCCTTTCTTCACCTCAGAAAAGTCTCTCAAGAAAGCTTTGTTAAGAATACACACACACACACACACACACACACACACACACACACACACACACACACACACACACACACACACACACAAAATGAGACTCACTAAATAAAGGAGGGAGACACTGAGCTAAATGTGCATAGGTCAAACAGGACAGTGAGAGCCTAGGTTAAGACCCATGGCTGGAGATACAGCTCAGCACTAGAGCACTTGTTTGACATGCACATGGCCCTGGGTCAGCTCCCTAGAATTGCAAAATTAATCATTTTTTAAAAGCACTTGCCTAGCGAAGTCTTTGCCTGACCCACTTTCTTAGGCAAAAAGTGGAATAAAAGGACCCAAGCATATTGAAAGATCTCAGAAGTTTATAACTTATGTACAAAGAATAAAGATAAAAGGTTCCATCTGAGAGACATTATCTAAAGATATCCTTTACATAATACTTAAGGAATGTGCTAAATAGCTAGTCTTGAAAATAGATTCTCAAAATAGATTTCAAAAATCAAGAGCCAGGATACTTCCATTGGAATAGATTTTCTAAGAAAACAGCAAAAAGACCACTTTCCTTTTCATGCCACCATGAAACTCTAATGACTCTGGATCAGTATCCTGAAGTCTACCACACACAACAAACACCACGCCAATGAACATTACCATTTCTGTTTTGCACCTCACCAGGGAAACCTTTGGCCTCCTCCTTCTTCTCAATCTGTCCGGATACCCAGGTATAACAGGTAAGTCTCTGGCTTCTCGCTTAACTTGATTCAGCCTCTGACAATCTTGTAGACACCCCCCCCCATCTCATTCTGTTACTTCCACCTCAGGGGCTACTTCTCTGAGTTCCCATCTCTTACTTGATTTTCCCCAGTATTTCAGGAAAATAGAAAATAATATTTTATCCTCCAGTTGCTCCAACAGGAAGAAAAATATTTTAAAAACGTCTCTCCTACAAGTTATCTTAAATTGCACCCAAAGATATCTGTTCCTTTATACTAAGTACTAACTTACCCAAACTGTCCTCTTTAAAAACTTAAATACTCGGGCTGGGAAGGTGGCTCAGTGGTAGAGCGCTTGCCTTGCATGCCTGAGGCCCTGGGTTCGATTCCTCAGCACCACATAAGCAAAAAGAAGAAAACCAGAAGTGGCGCTGTGGCTCAAGCGGTGGAGCGCTCGCCTTGAGCTGAAGAGCTGAAGGACAGTGCCCAGGCCCAGAGTTCAGGCCCCACGACCGGACCAAAAAAAAAAAAAAAAAAACTTAAATACTCTTACAAGACAGGAAATTTTAGTATAATTGAATTTATCTCAATATTCCCTTTAGGGCAGAAGAACCCAAGGTAAGGAAACACTTCCAAGAAGAAAGCATCAGAGAGAGAATAAGAAAAAAGAAAAGAAATATAGAAGCACCAAGTAACAATTGCCATTTTTAATTTTGCTAGTAGTATGGATTGCAGTGGACTTTTATAAACCATGTCCTATCAACGCTACATCTGTAGGATGAAAAATTCAAAACAGTTTGCCAGTTTATAACTGTTACCTTATTCTCCCAAAGCAGGGACTAAATATAGATCCCTTCATATTGATGCTGTGGGATAATATTTTGAGGTATTAATCTAGTTTCTGCCCTTACCTCATCCTTCTTTCATCTCCCTTCTTGCCCTCCAGCTCTGCTTTTTGAAACACCTAGTAGTTGCTAGTACCACTCAGCCTTTCTCTGAACCCTGGCAAGCAGGACATCCCTAGTCACTGACTCAAGGTAGAGCTTAGAAGACTTTTGGGCACTCTAATTCTCCCTGAGTAGACAAGTAAGAGAGAGAAGAAATGGTTGCATGTTTTTCCTCTTGCCCAGAGGGCTTGAGATCACATCATAGAATTTCCTATATGTCCCACTGTGGCAGTCAAACACTGTTCCCAATATAGATGACAGAGAGCTAGCTGGCCTGAATAGAGTTTGTGTCTGAAACAAGGAAGATTTAACAGTGACTCACTGATCAATCATGAAGATCACACAGGAATGCTGAGCATCTTGGCAGATGCTCAGAAAATGGTGATAATATAAAACAGATGCCCCAACATCTCCACCTCCATTCTGATCCTTGGCAAAGAGAAGCACCCACAATTCAGACCATGGGATTAATTTCAGCTATCTGGCAGAGTAGAGAAAAACTAGATGTTTCTTGTGTTATTGAATATGGGGCCTGAAATGTATATCTTCTACATAAGTTAATAGAACAAGTTGCGAAAGAGAAAGGTATTTTTATTCATTGAGAAGCTAGGACACACGGTATATATAGAAGCAAACTAAGAGCTTCTGCCTCTAGCATGTGAGTCACATGGAACTCATGCTTAGGTGGCAGGTATAAGGAATTTATCCTTGGAATCCCCTGCTGGCACAATGCCAATGTCCAATGCACCATTGCACATTGTCTAGAATTATATATCCTACAGTTAGCAAGAATTACAGTATATTTCTTTCAGACTTCAAATTCTGAAAATTCCTTTGCATGAACACTGAAGTCTGAACACTGTAAGAATAAGCTAGTACTGAAATTGGAATCGGAATATCAGTTACAAAAATAATAATGCAGGGGGTGGGGTGGGGGGGAGATGGGAAGGGATGAGAAGGGGAAACAAAGGAGGAGGCAACAATGCTTGATAAGAAATGTACTCATTACCTTGCTCATGTAATTGTAACCCCTCTGTACAGTATTTTCACAGTAAAAAAAAGAAAAATAATGCAAAACACAAAAGATGACATGTATAAAAGCTCTTTGCCACTCCTACTCTCTTCCATCCCAAGACACACACACATACATACATACATGCACACAATTTCAACAGCCTTAGTTTCCTCTATGTTAACACAATATACAAAAGTTCAAAATTAGTTGCATCTTGGTTGGGCTAATCATGGCATGCTAGATGCCTCCATTTGGCAAAATAGTCAACTTGAACTCTCAAGTTCTGTTGGCAGCTCTCCATTGAACTTGAGAGTCAGAAAAACAATCATAAAAGATCACTGCGAGGGCTTCGAAGTGGAGAGGGGGACATGCCTCAAGTGGTAAAATGTTTGCCTAGCAAGTGCAAGACCCTGTGTTCAAACCCCAGAATCACACACACACACACACACACACACACACACACACACACACACACAAGACACAGCTAGAAATGGCTTTAGATCAATTTCCTCATATTACAGATGAGAAAAGTCTGCTCTTATACGGTCAAAGTTACCCAGGGGTCACAAGGCTAGTCAGTGGTAAAAGGGAGTCTCAAACACAGGTTTCCTAATTCCCTGTCCCATCCTTGTTCTACTCTTTAATTCCTCTGGGCTGTTTTTAGCTGCCTATCTTGGAATTCACATGCTTTCCTGATCTGTATCAAGAATGTCAACTTTTTTCCTTCCATTTCTGTAAAAATGAAAAGTGCTACCAAGGACTGCCAGGACCAGTAAGGCTCACAGTAGCTCTCTATAAAGAGAAAGACACAGATACTTTAAACCAAGTAATTCTGTTTCCCATTTCTGGTGTTCCGCCCGGAAGGGTTCCGAAAAATAATTTCATGCAATAGCAATAAGAATTAAAAATTAACAAGTTCCTCACTTGAGTGAAGCTGATGAGTGACAGCAAGCCTTAACTGGGGAAAGGGTAGAGCATCATTGCATCACCATGTTCCTAGTAAGCTCTGGGGAACAAGGTTAAAACATAGGAAGTAAACAGAAGAAATCTGAGCCAGATTAAAGGAGTTTCATCAATGCTATTGCCAAGTAAACTGAATTTCTACTCAATAATTTCTTTGAAAAAGGAAACAACATTTATGCTCACTTAGAGTAAGACATCTTCTAAGAAGGTTGCAGTATTTTTGAGATAATGTATCAGAAAACTCTGCCCCTGGGGTAAAGCCAAATACAGCAGGACTTCTTTTGGTAGGCTAGCATGGGAAGGATCATTGCAAATAGATGGCTTTAAAATTGTTTCTTATATTTCACGGGCAATGAAGTGTAAATGGAAGTTCCGTAGTTCTTGCTGCCAATGCCTTTTACTATTTGTGGAAAGACAAAATTTCTTTAAAGGCACTTTTTTAAATTGGAAAATGAGTTACTGCTCTTGTGTGATACCATTTTATATAGAGTACCATGGTACGTGAGCTTATCAGGCAACAAGTTCTAGTGACAGGCAGCATAATGGATGAAAGAATTCAGTGAGTAATTTGATACTTTCATATAGGCTTTTCCATAGCCAGATCTCTAATAGCATGCCCGCATAGACCATTTCTGAAAATGAAACGGTCCTCATCCTTTAGGACTGCAGTAAGCAATCTCTTCTTTAATCCATCCTATACTCAACTGAAAATTCATCTTCCTTTTGAGACAGACAGACAGACAGACAGACAGAAAGACACAGAGAAAGAATAATTGTGTTGATGTTTCTATCCTGAAAAATATCTTTCAATGGTTTCATATTATGGACAGACTAAAATCAAGTCTCCTGAACATACCATTCTGAGGTCCCTGCACAGAACATGTGATTCTTGCTTTACTTTATTTTTTATTTTATTTTATTTCTTGTTTTTTCGATGGTTTTGTGTTTGTTTTTGCTTATGTGCCAGATGAACTTTTTTTTTTTGGTCAGTCATGGGGCTTGAACTCTGGGCCTGGGCACTGTCCCTTAGCTCTTCAGCTCAAAGCTAGCACTCTACCACTTTGAGCCACAGCACCACTTCTGGTTTTCTGGTGGTTTATTGGAGATAAGAGTCGCATGGATTTCATGGCCAGGCTGGCTTTGAACCGTGATCCTCAGCTCTCAGCCTCCTGAGTAGGTAGGATTACAGGCATGAGCCACCAGCACCCAGCCCAGATGAACTTCTTATCCCATTATTTAAACAATGTTTAAGCTTTTGTTACCTATTTTTCTAACTTTCTCTTTATAAGTTCTATCTAGTTCTCTTGTATAAGCTTGTACCTTTTTCCAGTCCATTACAGTTACTCTTTATTTGTTAAGGCTTGTGATAATCTTTATGCCTGACATATTTATGATACATTTTCAGAGTATGTTGATTATATTAAGTTATGAGTGATTTGAGAGTCAAAAAGTTCAGACTCCATTTCTAAGGTCACATTGTCTTCCACACAATTCCCATCTTGAATCTTTTATAAAACTGTTTTACCCTCTTAAAGTCCTTTCTGCTTCTGGATTCATACAAACCATCCAGAGCTTTCCAGTCCCAGGTACAGATGTGTTTCAGGAGGATTGGCTCAAGAATCTTCTAATGACACCAAAATCCATGAGTGCTCACGTCCCTATGTAAAATGGCATAGTATACTTGGCCTTCCATCTCTGTGGATGTAGCCAACCAAATATTTGGAAAATCAACGTTGCATCTGTGCTAAACATGTATAGATTTTTACCTTATCATTATTTTCTAAAGAACAATATCTATCTGCATCGCACTTACATTGTATTAGGTATTAAAAGTAATGTAGAGATAATTTAAGGTATACAGGAAGGTGTGGGTAGTTTATATGCAAATATCACACAATTATATAAGGGCTTTGAGTATCCTAAAACTTTGGTATCTCAGGAGATGTTTTAGAACCAATCTCCTGTGGATATTATATTAGCATATAACTGTATTTGCATATAACCTACATGTACTTCCACATCAGTATACTTTAAAGCTTTTCTAGATTACTTGTAATACCCAATACCATGTAAATGCAATATAATATAGTTTTATACTGTACTGCTCAGTGAGTAATAATAATAATAATAATAATAATAATAATAATAATGAGTAAAGGCTCAGTGACAAGACTTTACTTACTACTGAGCAATTGTTTTTCCAAAGCATTTTCTGTCAATAGTGAATTTGTGACATGCACAACACCCAGATACAGAGAGCTGATTGAATTTCATACATTGACATTGACTGACCCTGCAGACCTTTGCCAATAAGATAAACTATTGGATGTTTATTGGGTTAATGACAGCTTTTACCTTCTGGGTGGCAAAGCTTTCTTTATGTTCTAGGTGCCCTTGCTGGGTCTGAGCCTTAATATTTTTTGAAAATTGGATGTTTTCAAAAAACTAGTGAGATTGGGGGGAGGGGGGAGGCTGGGTAGGGATGTGAAGGGTAAACAAAGGAGGAGGCTGCAATGCTTGGTAAGAAATGTACGCATTATCCTGCCCATGTAATTGTAACTCCTCTGTACAGTATGTTCACAAATAAAATTAAATTTAAAAAAATCTAGTGAGAAGTGAGGATTGATTGTAAAGGCGCAGTTTTATACCAGGAGTGGAGGCTTTCTTTCTTCACCTTTGAAAGAGAATATTCCTTTGTTCTTGGAGAAAACTACTAACATGGTCAACCTTGCTAAGTGATTTGACCAGAGACGTTAGGTGTTTGAAGCTCTTCACATACTGTTCTAGGCTGGTTGACCTCTCAGACTCTATCTCTGAGACAGAGTTTGGAGAAGGGAAAAAAAACAGGAAACAGAAGGGGAGGAGCTGCCTCTGGAGACTGGAGATTGATGGGATAGACTGAAAAGGGAGCTCTGTGATTACACTGTAGGCAGAGCAGTGGAACTCTGGATTTCAGGTGGAAGCAGCAGCCCAAAGCTGAAGAAGAGCCACTATCTTCTCCCCATTCAGCCAAACATTGTCCTAGCACCTCAACAGGGGCATCAGCAGGTATCAGAAGACAGTTCCCTGGGCAAGGCCATGGCCAACATCATGAGGGAACAACACAAACTAGCCTGCAGTGAGGTTCCTTCAACCAGCCAACAGCAAAGTCCTATGAGTGAACACAACATTATAAGACCTGAAGAAAAGACAGAATGAAAATCATTGTAGTGGGTGGACCAGATTGTAAGCAGATATAAACTATTCTTTTGGGAACAACAGGGATATTTGAAAACCATCTGGGAACAACAGGGATATATGAAAACTATCTGGCCAGCAATCAAGTCAGAGGGATCTCAAAGTATAATTGGAGTAATAAAAATAATATGGTGGGCTGGGAAGGTGGCTCAGTGGTAGAGCGCTTGCCTTGCATGCATGAGGCCCTGAGTTCGATTCTTCAGCACCACATAAGCAAAAAGAAAAAAGCCGGAAGTGGTGCTGTGGCTCAAGTGGTAGAGCGCTAGCCTTGAACAAAAAAAAAAGAAAAAAGAAAAGGAGAAGAGCCATGGATAGTACCCGTTCTGGGTACTAGGACCAGAAAAAAACAAGGGCTCATGCAAAATACCAGTTGTTTTTTCAAAATACATGAGGCCTCCACAGTTTCTAATTATTGCTTTTTTAATAATCTTCATTTTTTTTAATTCTCCCATGACTTTGGATCAGTATATATGTTATTCTTTCTGCCTGGAATATTCTTTTGTACCTCCATCCTCCTTTTCAGTGACTTTCTATTTGTCTTTTAGGTTCGGAGTTAGGCATATCACTTTCTGGAAAGGCTTCCATGGCTAGTTGTACCCGTCATTGCTTCCAATAGCTTGGACATCCCTCTAAATGCTACCATAGCATATATTCAGGGCATCCTTAAAGTTCCTTTCAAGTTACAACTCCCACCTTTCCCATATGTCTGTGTTCTGTAAGAGTCAAGCTATTATTGTCTTTAATGTATACTTGGCTTCTATATTGTATGTATTCAATAAACTTTTGGTCATTCAAGTTAATCTTTTTTTTTTTTTTTTTTTTTTTGGTGGATCATGGGGCTTGAACTCAGGCCCTGAGTGCTGTCTCTGAGCTCTTTTGCTCAAGGCTAATACTCTTCCACTTTGAACCACAGTACCACTTCCAGTTTTCTGCTGGTTAATTGCAGGTAATAGTCTCATGGACTTTCTGGCTGGGCTGGCTTTGAACCATGATCCTCAGATCTTAGCTAGGATTACAGGCCCTGAGACATAAGTACCCAGCTTCAAGATAATCCTTTACCAGTCACCTCTAATAATTTATAACAATCAAGAGAGAAGTTATTTCAACTGTCTCTCATTCTCCAAGTAGGAAAATATTGCCTGACTATTATTTATAGTGGCTGAAAAGTGAGTGCTGAAAATAAAATTTTTTTGTATCTTTTTCTTCCTTAAGAATTATAATGAATTCCATGTTCTCATCTCTGACTTAAGACTATACTGTCATCAAAGCAGAAAACTCCAAGGTAGTTTTGCCTGCCTTAAAATCTAACTTAGCCGGGCACTGGTGGCCCACGCCCGTAATCCTAGCTACACAGGAAGCTGAGATCTGAGGATCATGGTTCAAAGCCAACCCAGGCAGAAAAATTCATGAGACTCTTATCTCCAATTAACTACCAGAAAATCGGAAGTGGCGCTGTGGCTCAAGTGGTAGAGTGCTTGCCTTGAGCTGAAGAGCTCAGGGACAGTGCCCAAGTCCAGAGTTCAAGCCTCACAACCAACAACAAAAAAAAAAATTTAATGGAGTTCTCACGGTTTTTGAAAGAGATGAGAAGTTTGTAGGAACCAAAGAATCTTGCCTCTAGATGCCTCAAAAGAATATTTCCCCAAGCATATATGAAAATTAAGCTAAATTTTAGTTCTGAAAACCCCATGGGTAGAATAATAGGTAATAAGAATAGAATAATAGGTAATAAGAATCGATTAATAAGTAATATGAAGGTCAGCAGTATTAAGTAGGGAACAGTGCAGAGTCACAACCAGGACTCCATGTGACCTAGAATTCCATTTCATGACCTGTCCAAGAAATTGCATTAAGCTAGGCATGGTGGATCATAACCTGTAATCTCCTGTAAGATTGTGGTTCAAAGCCAGCACGGGTGAAATTAGTGAGCGCTATCCCACCATCTCAACAAACAAGTCACACATGCTGACTCACACCTGAAATCTCAGCTACTCGGGAGGCATAAGTGGGACAATCACGTCTGACGCTAGTTCTGGGTAAAAGGTGCAAGTTCCTATCTTAAAAATAATTATAAAGCAAATGGGCTAGGGATATGGCTTAAGTAATACAGTATTTTAGCAATGCTGTAGAGCTAGGGGTATGACTGAAGTAGTACAGTACTAAAGCAAGTGCCCTCAATTCAAACACTAGTACTGCCCCCATAAAAAAATGGAGAAAGAGAGAAGGAAGAAGAGGACAAGGAGGATGAATAAGATGAGGAAGAGGAATTGCATTAAGATGGCAGAAGCTAAAAAGGGCTCATGAACAGCTCCAGAGAAGAGGATATGGGTAATTGTAGGCCCTTTGAGGACTGAGGTTGAGTTCCTTTCCCTGACTTCTATGTGCATTAGCCAAGAGTTCTAAGAAGAAGGTTATGTAACTAAGGAATCACAAGGCTAGAATGAAGTGAAAACAGATAAAGTACTTTACATTATCCATTTTGCAAGACTTATAGATGAAAGGAAACCAAGAACAAAAATGAAAGGAAATCTTTTAAATATAGAAAACCTATTGTACGTTTGCTGCCAGCTATAATAGGCAACATACACAAGAGACACCGAAGAGGTTTTGTTTTGCTTTGCTTTTCTGTTTTGTTTTTTATTGTGAAAATACTGTACAGAGGAGTTATAATAACATGGGCAAGATAATGAGTACATTTCTTATCAAGCATTGTTGCCTCCTCCTTTGTTTCCCCTTCCTCTCCCTTCCCATCCCCTCCCTCTGCCCCTCCCCCACCCAAAGTTGTAAAGTTCATTTTCAACATGACGACTTGTACATCTTGTTGTTGCAATGGGTCCACCTGTATCCCTATTTAAACGATTTGTTTTTTCCCTTCCCCTCCACAAATTATACCAACAGTGAAAGCAGGGGTTATACCGTGAGGGAGGGACATACAAAGCAACAAAGAAATCATATTATAAATATGTTAGAAATAATCACATGAAAGAAAAAACATTTGAATACTTAGCTTGGGGTTCATTTTGCTTAACATCAATTTATCTGACCTTTTCCGCTTGTCTCAGACATATACTAGTTATTGCAAATAAGGGAAACCATGGGACCTATGTTTCTTTGGGCCTGGCTTACTTCACAATATAATTTTTTCCAAGCCTTTCCATTTCCTAACAAACGGGGCAATGTCATTCTTTCTGATGGAGGCATAGAATTCCATTGTGTATATATACACCACATTTTCTTGATCCATTCATCTACTGAGGGGCATCTGGGTTGGTTCCATATCTTAGCTATGGTAAATAATGCTGCGATAAATATAGTTGTGCTGGTAGCTTTAGTATGGTCTTGTTTGTGATCATTTGGGTAAATGCCCAAAAGTGGGATTGCTGGGTCATAGGGGAGCTCTATGTGGAGTCTTTTGAGGACCCTCCATACTGCTTTCCAAAGTAGTTGAACAAGTTTACACTCCCACCAACAATGCAGTAAGGTTCCCTTCTGTCCACATCCCCTCCAGCATCTGTTATTATTAGATTTCTTGATTCTAGCCATTCTAACTGGGGTGAGGTGGTATCTCAATGTTGTTTTGCTTTGCATTTCTTTTATGGCTAGGGAGGTTGAGCATTTCTTCATGTGTCTATTGGCCATCCTTCTTTCCTCTTCAGAGAAGTTTCTCTTTAAGTCTTTAGCCCATTTATTTATTGGGCAGTTGCTTCTTTGAAGATTTGCTGTTTGGGGGATTTAATTTTTTGAGTTCTAGGCATATTTTAGATATGAAACCCTTGTCCGTTGTATGGCTAGTGAAGATCTTCTCCCAATCCATGGGCTTTCTGTTGATCTTGCTAGCTTGTCCTTTGCCATGCAGAAGCTCTGCAATTTCATGCAATCCCATTTGTCCAACCTTTCTTTGATTTGTTGTGTTTCTGGGTCTCTATTAAGAAAATTTCATGGGGCTGGGAAGGTAGCTCAGTGGTAGAGCGTTTGCCTTGCATGCATGAGGCCCTGGGTTCAATTCCTCAGCACCACATAAGCAAAAAGAAAAAAGCCGGAAGTGCCGCTGTGGCTCAAGTGGTAAAGTGCTAGCCTTGAGCTGAAGAGCTGAGGGACAGTGCCCAGGCCCAGAGTTCAGGCCCCATGACCGGACCAAAAAAAAAAAAAGAAAGAAAATTTCAGCCTGTGCCGAGGAGACCTAGGGTTTCTCCTATTCCATCCTGTAATGTTTTCAGAGTGTCTGTTTTAACTCTGAGGTCTTTGATCCATTTGGAGTTGAAACTCATTGCTCTATTTCATGCTAAATAATCTATATGGTCACAAAGTAAGACAAATATTATTGTACATACCTGATGCTGAATCTGAAGTTCAAAGCTCTCTAGCTAGTCTTTGGTAGAACTGAGAATGGAATCTAGTTCTATTTGTAGTTAATAATCTTATTACAATATGCTAATTAACTATATCAACATGGTCATGTGAAGAGAAGGCTTGCATGGAGAAATCTCTAATGCAGGTAGGCAGGGTCAATATTAATATAACTTTCTATTAAAAGTTATCTTTTAACTATACAAGTGGCATATAAATATATGCTTATCATTATAAAGTCAAAATAGAGAACTTAACATCTACCTTTATTTCCTCCATCCTATTCATAACAAATGAGCACTTTGAAGCTTAGCAATGGCTTACATATATGTACCAAAACACATAAATACAAATAAGCCACATAAACATATGTACATATACACCTATAGTTTTAATGTAAAAATAAAATCCAACAGAGATCATTGATCTGTAACTTGTTTTCATTTAATAATGTGTCATGAAGATTTCTGAGCCAGTATATGATTTTGGACTTGTCTTTTCAGAATATTCCATAGGCAGAGATGGACAATAGGTTATATAACTATTCAGATATTTTCACTCTTATATAAAGATATTTCCTACCACAAAGTGATTTTGTTTTTGTTTCTTTGTTGTCAGTTCTGGAAACAGAGATAATGTCCTCCAGATGAAAGTGACTTAGTACCAGTAACCCTTTGTGCCCCAAAAATATTTTATAGAAAGATATTTGAAGCTGGGTGCCGGTGGCTCACACCTGTGATCCTAACTACTCAGGAGGCTGAGATCTGAGGAACACGGTTCAAAGCCAGCCTGGGCAGGAAAGTCCATGAGACTCTTTTTTTTTTTTTTTTGTCGGTCGTGGGGCTTGAACTCTGGGCCTGGGCGCTGTCCCTCAGCTCTTCAGCTCAAGGCGAGCGCTCTACCACTTGAGCTACAGCGCCACTTCCGGTTTTCTGGTGGTTTATTGGAGATCGGAGTCTCATGGTCTCTCCTGCCCGGGCTGGCTTTGAACAGCGATCCTCAGATCTCAGCCTCCTGAGTAGCTAGGATTACAGGCGTGAGCCACCAGCACCCGGCTCCGTGAGACTCTTATCTCCAATAAAACCCACTAGAAAACCGGAAGTGGCACTGTGGCTCAAGTGGTAGAGTGCTAGCCTTGAGCTGAAGAGCGCAGGGACAGCACCCAAGCCCAGAGTTCAAGCCCCATTACCGACCAAAAAAAAAAAAAAAAAAAAAAAAAGAATATCCATAACAACATATCACACTTATCACTTAAAATTCTAAAGATGAAAATATAAGTAGTTCTCTTTGCCAATTCATGCTTTATCTCTTTGTTTACAAAGACATATCAATAACTAAAAATTTCATCTTTCTGAGACTGTGAGTCACATAACTAACCTTCCAAAAGACTCAGAACCAAATTGTGGCCCATTTGTCATTTCAAAATATATGAGATTTCTCCCAGAGCATTTCATTTCCTAATTTTTCTAATTTTTCTCCTTTCTCCAATTTTCTCCAATTTGTTATTTTGCATATGCTTTTATAAATTGCCTTAAATTTATTGGAACAGGTGAGAGGATGAATAAATAATTGGAGGGATAAGTAAACAAATGGAAAGAATTGAAGCCAAAAGTCACCTGTTCCTGAGTTACTTTAAAAATTACTACTTTTCAAACAAATCACTGCCTTTTGTATAGTAAACTTACAAAACCTTTTTACCATATCTTTTTTCTGTACTTGGGATACCAAACTCTTTAACTTATATTTATGTTCTTTACATTTACTACTTCCATTCATATATACAAAAGCTCCTCTAGTAAAAATTCACCTAGTAACTGTGTGTTCAACAAACTAGAATGTTACCATATTTGTAAATAGCATCTTTGTAGATAGTATTACTGAAGACAACATCACACTGTATTAGAGTAGATTTAAATCCAATGATTGCTGTCTTTACAAGAGAGCACTAGATTCTCAGAGTAATGGCAAATGTCGACAAAAGCCCCTAATGCCAGGAACACCTACAGTCAGTGGCTGCCGCCACCGGAAGAAGCAAGAAGACAGGCACAAAGATGTTTCTCCTTTAGAACCTCTTGGAGAAATCAACCCTGCTGACACCTTAATTTTGGACTTCAAGCCTCCAGAACTATAAAAGAATAAATTAATGTTTTGAGCCAGGGAGTTTATAGATTTATTGCAGCAATCCTACATCTTTATTTTTAACATAATTTTATTATTATTAAGGTGTTGTACAGAGGGGTTACTCTTTCATAATTCAGGTAATGAGTACATTTCTTTTTGGACAATGTCACCCCTTCCTTCGCTTTCCCCTAGTTTCCCCCTCCTGCCCCTGCCCACAAGTTGCATAGTTCATTTTCTACATAGTGTCTACTGAGTACCATGCCTGTATTTGTTCATCCTTCCTCCCTTTCTGCACCCTCCTTTGCCCCCACAGAAAGACAGAAAAAACAACAAAACAAAAAGCATAAACAGCAGCAGCTACAAAAAAAATCCATGTTTCCATTTCCTGGAATTTGTTTCCATAAATAATATTTTAGATGTTCAGAGGCATTATGCCTTTGGGTTCCTCTCCTAAGAGTATCTTTCTTTAATCTCACTGTTTGTGTGTGAATGTCTAAGGTCTTGTAAATTTTATCAGGCCCTGGTGTATTTTAGATCTAGCTTGGCTTGCCTCACTTAATATGATTTGTTCTAGGTCCATCCATTTCCCTGGAAATGACATAATCTTGTTCTAATGGATAAGTAAAATTCCATTGTATGTAAGTACCACATTTTTTTGATCCACTCATCTATTTCTACATCTTTATTGAACTTATCTTAAGTGGACTTGTGGTTCATCATTTCTAACCTGGAGCTATGGCTTGAATATGTTTTATCCCCACAATAATTCATGCTGTGGCTTAATTCCTCAATGCAAGAAATTACAAAAAACAGTAAGTTAATCCTGTAAGTAGAAAAAGACCAAATTTATCTCAGAAATCTCTATTGGAATGTATATAAATATTGGAACACAGCTCATTTTTCTGTTTTTTGTTATATTGAAATGAGAATTATATGGAAGTAAAAATTATGTATATTGTATATATGTAAGCAATATATACAATATATAAATATATAGAGATACAAACTTCTAAATCTTTCTCAGTACAATATGATTATCAATTACTTTTATCAAAGGCTCATTTGAGTTACAACCTACATACTTTAGGAACAAATAGGAGGTACTTGTGTTTTTGAGATAGGATCTTACTATGTAGTCCAAGTTGTCTTCCTGTCTTCACCTCCCAAGTCCTATGATTATAGGTATGTACCACCATGATCAGTCAAATATACACTCTCAATTTACCTCCCAGGTAAAAATCTTAGAAAACAGAAGTCACCAAATATAACTGCAGCAGACTTCCAGCAGTCCATGGCAATGGCCTAACTCACCTTTCCATAAAAAAAAAAAAACCAGGAATTAAGCCTAGTTTTATTTCTTGTAGAAAAAAGCTGATGAGAATTTTGTGGAATAAATCCAAAAATGTTGGTTTCCATTTTCTTTCATTTGACTATATACCTTCAACACCATCAACCTTTCTTTCTATATATATATATATATATATATATATATATATATATATATATATATATATATATATATATAATTTCTATTGGTATGTTTGCTGAGCGCAATTTTGTCCAGAGACCTTTTGCAAATCTGTAAGTAAATGTATTTGGTAAGGCTACATTTTAAATATTATTTTTGTTACCAAAACAACCCCCAAACAAAAGCATATTTCAAAAAGCACAAAACAAGCTAGGTGCTGGGGCTCAAGCCTGTAATCCTAGCTACTCAGAAGGCTGAGATCTGAGGATCACAATTCAAAGCCAGCCCTGGAAGGAAAGTCCATCAGACTCTTATCTCCAATTAACCACCAGAAAAACCGGAAGTGGTACTGTGGCCTAAGTGGTAGAGTACTGGCCTTGAGCTGAAGAACTGAAGGACAGCACCTAGGCTCAAGCTCCATGACCGATCAAAAAAAAATAAAAGCACAAAACACTTGTTGAATGAATAAATGGAAATATGAATGACTGACTGAATGAATGAAATATGAATGACTGTTATATCTGCTTACCAGGTCCCTTTGGATTGTATTTTGGTTTCCTCTATTGATCTGTCTTGGGGAGTGAAATGTGTGGATGTAGCTATCTTTGACTTACAATTCTATTCCTCATAGAAATGGAACGACTTGGCATTACAGTTTCAGTGTAGACTACATGTGAATGCTTCACTGTGGACCCTAGCAGCATGCCTAAAACCTGGTAGACACCTAATATATACCCAGTGGATATTCCCTCTTCCAGTCTAGACTGCTGTTCTATTTAGTCAGTGCATCAAAAGCACACTGGCATTTAAAGAAATGGGATAAATACTAACCCAAAAAAATAAAAAGTAAAAAGTAAAGCAAGGTGGGTAGCTTATCCAGCAGGCATGTAGCAAATGGAGGAATTGCAGTTCTTTCCTCTTTTGTTCATTTTAAACACACACATCTAGTGTGGTCCCTGAGCAAACCCTTTGCAAGTATGAACATGGGGTTTTGGCTCAGAATAAGTTACATGGCATAAGGCTATCCAAAACATTTTCTATAGGTGTGAACATCAGGAAAAAAAAAGGTTTAAGGGAGAAGGGAAAGACAAGATGGCAAGTAACCAAATTATGTAACTTCTGAGAGAGGGAGAGAGGAACATAGTCATTATTGTCAGAGACCTTGCTGGGTGCCTATTGGAGAAGGGAAGATGATAGAAAATGCCAATGAGCTACCTGTCTTTTGTAGTTACAAACAGCTGGCTTTACTTGTTTCTCTTGCCCATGCCAAGAATTCTTGTGGTTTGGTTGAGAATCATCCACCTGGTTTTTATAACAGCACAGGCCAAGGAATGCCTGAAGTCTGAATCCGTCATGCCTAATTTCCTAATGTGAAAGAGTCTTGGTCTTGGGTAGTTATTAAAATACATAGAGCCGGGCGTTGGTGGCTCACACCTGTAATCCTAGCTTCTGAGAAGGCTGAGATCTGAGGATCATGGTTCAAAGCCAGCCCAAGCAGGAGAGTCCATGAGACTCTTCAATTAACCACCAGAAAACCGGAAGTGATGCTGTGACTCAAGCAGTAGCGCCTGGCCTTGAGCTAAAGAGCGCAGGGCTAGCGCCCAAGCCCAGAGTTCAAGTCCCATGACGGCCAAAAGTAAAAAATAAAATACATAGACTGCTTTGTGTAGTGCTACAGACTTTCTGATGGTATATCTGTATCTGCTTAGCACATCAATAAAGGGGAAGGAACTACTCAACACCTGCTCTGGTAGGTGGGGAACAGATTGAAGACCTAGTCCCTTCTCCTTTTATTAGAAGTGTATAACCTGAAAA
Source organism: Dipodomys merriami (assembly GCF_024711535.1). Taxonomy (NCBI): domain Eukaryota; kingdom Metazoa; phylum Chordata; class Mammalia; order Rodentia; family Heteromyidae; genus Dipodomys; species Dipodomys merriami. The sequence continues at coordinate 174,971 of NW_027206258.1, forward strand.
GATGCTCTACAAAGCAAAAGAATGACAGTAGCAGGAGGCTTTAAAGAAAGGATGACTTCTTTAAAAAATATATTTTATCTTTAAGTAGCTATACAAAGGAGTTGCCACTTTACAAAGCTGTTTGTGAGTACAATTCATCTTGGACAAAGTCACCCCTTTCAACATTCTCCCCATCCCACTCAACCTCACCTCTCCTCTCACTTTTCTTTTTTTCTTCTTTTTTGGTCTGTTGTGGGGCTTGAATTCTGGGCCTGGGCACTATCCCTCAGCTCTTCAGCTCAAGGCTAGTGCTCTACCACGAGCCACAGTGCCACTTCTGGTTTTCTGAGTAGTTTATTGGAGATAGCAGTCTCCCGGAGTTTCTTGCCTAGGCTGGCTTTGAACCGTGGTCCTCAGATCTCAGCCTCCTGAGTAGCTAGGATTATAGACACCCTCACTTTTCTTAAGTCTGTAGGCTATTTATTGATTTTATGACTGCATTCTCCTCTTCCATTTTTTAAAGCTAAAACTGAAGTTGAGAAGAGCTTCTTCCTGTACTTTGCATTACTTGGCTAGGGAATAAAGGAAAATAAACACAGGCAGTCATAGGCAATTCAATATTATACCTTCAAATGTATGTTGCTATCAGCCTGGGGCCTTTTACTAGCTGTCTTTCTAGTCTGAGCTCACTTCCAATGGACAGCAGCAAGTTCCAGTCCCACAAGTACTAACATCTCCTCCCCTCAACAAAGTTCAGACCAAAACAGCAAGGTTTACAACATGTGGATTACAACACCTGAGAATCAACTCCTGCAAGAAAGATCATACTACTTAACAGTGTGGTCTATCCACTGCCAAAAGAAGATAATCTCAAAATAACCAGATAAGCAACATAAGTAGACAATGGAAATAGTCACTCAGTATAAGGCAAGGACTCTTTTCTTTAAACAGAGAAAAATATTCATTAAATAGGAATTGTGTCATCCTTAAAAGACTGGCTAGACACCCATATAATTTGGCTATGTTCTATCAAGAAACAGATATTTCAAGGCTCCAGTGGTATAGCACCTTTCTAGAGAACAAGGCTTTGAGTGCAAACCTCAGTTCAAAAAAAAGAGAGCGAAAATATCTTGAATGTAGTGATATCTCTGTTCTATCACACTGTGTGTAATGTATGTTTACTTATCTGTATCTACCACTAAACTGTAGGTAGAAGAATTTTTTTTTTTTTTGGTGATTGTGGGGCCTGAACTCTGGGCTGGGCACTGTCCTTAAGCTCTTCAGCTCAAGGCTAGCACTCTACCACTTGAGCCACAGCACCACGTTTTCTGCTTTTTCTGCTTATGTGGTGCTGAGGAATTGAACCCAGGGCCTCATGCATGTAAGGCAAGCACTCTACCACTGAGCTACCTTCCCAGCCCAGTAGAAGAAATTTATTCACTCCCATTCTCTTTTGTATCAAAAGCTAGCACAGATGAGTGCCAGTGGCTCACACCTGTAATCCTAGCTACTGGGGGACTAAGATCTACCAGAAAGGCCATAAGACTTTTTTTTTAAATAAGATTTTATAGTACTGGTTTTTTTTTTAATTTTTTATTGTGAAAATACCATAGAGGGATTACAATTACATGGGTAAGGTAACGAGTACACTTCGTATCAAGCATTGTTGCCTCATTCTTTGTTTCCCCTTCCCATCCCTTGGCATCTCCACCCCCCCCTCCCGCCAAAGCTGTAAAGTTCGTTTTTCCACATAATGACTTGTATATCTCATTGTTGCAATGGGTCCACCTGCATCCCTATTTAAATGGTTTGTTTTTGCCCTTCCCCTCCACAAATTATACCAACATCAAATACAATGAAAGCAGGACTCTTATCTCCAATTAATCAACAAAAGAGCCAGAAGTAGATTGGTGGCTCAAATGATACAGTGTCATCCTTGAGTGCTGTCCTTGAGCGATAAAGCTAGGGGACCAGCACCCAGGTTCTGAGTTCAAACCCCAGTACCAACATGTGCGTGCACGCACACACACACACAGAGTGCTCACATAGAGGTCCCTAGCACATAGGTGGACAACTATCAAAATACTATGGAATTAATGTTTTCTTGAGTAGTAAATAGCTCAAAGATAATAGCCAATTATATTCTGTATATCATTAATTATATTCTGTATATTATTAACTGAAACCTTGGAGAAATTGTAATGTAGATACTCAGAAAGCATCATGAATGGAAAAGTGGTCTGGTCTTAGATGCATCAGTCACTGTATATAATTGGGTAGGTTATTTACTGTAAGAGATTACCTAGTCCAAGGCACAAACTGGAGCAGAAAATCTAGTCCATGCTCCATTAGCCACACCATGAACCAAATCTGCCCACAAGAATCAATGCTTTTTTTTCAAGTTCCTGCAAAAATTACCCTATACACTAGAGATGGTCCTGATTTAAATAATAACTTCACAGTGATCTCTGACAGGTTACATCCCAGGAGTAAGAATATTTGCCCTACTGACCTGATTCCAGAAAGGGAGTAGGTAAAACTGATGATTGCTGTTCTTGAATGGAAAACCGAGGTAGAAGATTGTTTTTCTCTGAAATCTGAACATAGCGCCAGGCTAATAAAAACTTTTTATCTAACATAAAATATTAATATTATTTAATATAAAATAACTATAATGCCTCGGCATTCACCCTGATCCCAGAAAATGAATTATAGAATCAAAGATTCATTAGAAGAAAATAGAAGTCCTGCTGACTCAAATTTATAATCCGAGGTACTCAAGAGGCTGAGACCTGGAGGATCAAGGTTCAAAGCTAGCCCAAGAGACTCCATCTACAGCAAGGGCTGGAAACGTGAATCAACTGTTGCGTACCAGCCACAGCAAACCTCACTAAAGGCCCTGAGCCAAGCCACTTGAAAATTAAAAAAAAACAAAAACAAAAAAAGCACTATTAGAAATCTTACAAGATCCTACGCTTCCCTACTGAAAGGAACTTTATAGAGCTCATCTTCCAATAATCTCTTAATATTATAGACGAGGAAGCAAACGAGCCAAAATTAGGTGACTTGCCTGGAATTGTTAGCAAAGTTGAGTCTAGAATTATTTTCTGGCTTTCAACCTAGTCATCTTTTCACACTTGGCTGGGTGTGCAGTCAACGAAGATGGATTTGAGCACCCACTGAAAGGGGGAAAAGGCCAGGCATATGCACCTTGTTTCCACCAAGGCCCTCACAGTAAAAAGAAAACAGGAAATGGGAGCGTTGAACCCTGACAATGACACGAAGAGTCCCTGGAAGGAAGTCCAGTTGCCGCGTGGGAGTGATGACAGAAGGGAGCCTGGGTGGACCTGGGGTGGAGTGGCTTGTGTGGGCCGACAATTCAGTAGACACAAAGCAGGTGACCCAGTAGGTCCAGGTGAGACCGGTATCAAAGTCATGAACTTGAGCAAGCCAACTTTCTGAGCCCCTCCGGATGCGGAGGCCGGCGGGCTCAAGACCCAAATTGCAAGGATGCGTGGGGGAACGCCTCGCCCCAGCTGGGCCCCCCCCTTCCCACCCCCACCCCCACCCAAGCAGCAGTACAACTGACACGTGAAAGATCTCAGCAGGTTGTCTAGGAGGCCAAGGTAGGCCTCTGACCGGAGCCGACCCCGGGCCCTCGGAGGATAAAGGGCAAGGGTCTGCGCGCGCGCTCAGGGCCGGCAGAGACCAAGTTTCCGGGGTGACGGGCGGGCACGCGCGCGCGGCCGAGGGGGGGCGTGGCCAGGACACCAAGCCCCGCCCACGTCGGGTGCGTGACAATGGGGCGGGTCCCAGAACGCCGCTGCGGCGGCCGCGGGCCTCGGGGAGAGGCGGAGCCGCCGCCGCTGCCGCCGCAGCCCCGTTCGGGATTTGAAAAGATTAAAAACTCCCCGCGGAGAGGGCGGCGGCGTTGGATGTGTGGCGGAAGCGCTGGGGGCCACGGCTCGGCGCGCGGCCGGGCAGCCGGCGGCGTCTGGACACCATGAATTATCCGGGCCGCGGATCCCCGCGGAGTCCGGAGCATAACGGCCGGGACGGCGGCGCCTGGGACCTGGGTCCGGACTCGGCGCCGGCGTTCGGCGGCGGCGGCGGCGGCGGCATCTGCTGCTTCGAGCACCTGCCCGGCGGGGACCCGGGCGACGGGAGCGTGCCGCTGGCCCTGCTGCGCGGGGAGGCCGCCCTGCACCTGGCGCCGGGCGCCGAGGATCTCAACCACCTGGCGCTGGACGCCTGCTTCAGCGACGAGAACTACGACTTCAGCTCGGCCGAGTCGGGCTCCTCGCTGCGCTACTACAGCGAGGGCGAGAGCGGCGGCGGCGGCGGCAGCTCGTCGTCCCTGCACCCGCCCGCGTCGGCCCCGCTCGCTCCGGCCGAGTCGGGGGGCGGCGGCGGCGGCGGCGGCGGCGGCGGGAGCGCGGCGGGCGGGGGCTCCGGGGAGAGGAAGCGTCCCCGGCCCGCCGGCCCCGCCGCCCGCCACCGCTACGAGGTGGTGACGGAGCTGGGCCCGGAGGAGGTGCGCTGGTTCTACAAGGAGGACAAGAAGACCTGGAAGCCCTTCATCGGCTACGACTCCCTGCGCATCGAGCTCGCCTTCCGGACCGTACTGCAGGCCTCGGGCGCCCGGCCCGGAGCGCACAGTCGGGATGGCGACCCGGCGTGCGGCCGGGCCTCCAGCTCCGGGGAGGAAGACGACGAGGACCGCGCCTGCGGCTTCTGCCCGCGCGCGGCGGCGGGACACGAGCCCGAGATGGAGGAGCTGGTGAACATCGAGCCGGTGTGCGTGCGAGGCGGCCTCTACGAGGTGGATGTGACCCAAGGAGAGTGCTACCCGGTGTACTGGAACCGTAAGTAGCCGGGGCCCGGGGCCGCCCCTGCCAGGACCCCGCCAGCCAGCCAGCCGAGTTGGATGTAGGACTCGGCCGGGAGGCGCGTGAGGCCTGGAGCGGTGCGGTGTCGGGGTTGGATGGAGAGGAGCGTGCGGGGAGCGCCCGCGGGAGAGGGTGGAGGAGCAGATGGCCCAACCCAAGGCTGCCGGGGTGGGGGGTGGGGGTGGAGGGACGGGGGTGCTGGGAGAACGACGATGGCGGCTGCCATCCCCTGCGGGCGGTGGTCCTGGAAACGCAACCCACCCCACCCCACCTCCCTCCCTCAATCCCAAAGGTTTTCCTTTCGTTATCCGAGCCCGGTCCGCCACCTCGAAATCGGATTCGCTCCCGTTTACCCTGAACACCTACCTGTGATGGAAGTCTCCCGCGTGGCCTCTGCGGTGGGAAGGACTGGGGGCGGCTGCCGGGGAGTCCAGAGTCCAGTTAGGGACTGGGGGGGGGGGGAGTGCAGCCCCGGCGGGTTCCCGCCGGTGCGTTCCCGCAAGCCCAAAGCGGATCCGCGCGCCCTTGGCGGGGTGCTTCTTAGATCCTCATTGACATGGTCCTTTTTGCCTCTTGACCTTGAAAAATGACAAGCCCTGCACCTCCGGTTTCTCTTCTATACAATAGCGGTATTGTAAATGAGAAACATACACCTAACGGTCTTGGAACAGTGCTTGGCCCATGTATGTGATACAAGTGTGGCGGACAGTCCTTAGACAACAGCACAGTTAGGTTTGTAATGAGAGGAAGGAGGCAGGGGATGGAAATACCTGTGATCGCATATAGTAGATACTCAATAATATCAAGCTGTTGGCCACTGATAGTTCATAATATGCAGTATTAATTTTGCGAGACCCTGCGCTAAGTCAGGTGTCTTTGGTGATCATCATGACCATTCATCTCACTAGTAATTATATGTACTGATGGCTTAGATGCCCTTCAGTATGTTTTGTGGCTTATGGACAAGAGTCCATCAACTTATACCTTTGTACCGTCACAAGGTCTAGTACAGTAGGTATTTAATAACGCTTCGGGATGTAATTGCACTGTTGATTCTGATATTGTGAAAACTTTGAAGACGGTTACCATGAGTTCCTATCAATTATACTATATGCCAAATCAGAAAGTAAAATAAAATAAACATAGCAGGAAGTTTCTTGCTGCACTTGAAGATGACACCAGAGGCATTTGAAGCTGTTTGAGGCCAAATTAATATGGAATCTGTTACATGACTCACTTTATTATAAGTTTACTAAATACAGGTTATGCTTGTATTCATTTACTTCTTTTGGATTTACTGAGTAATGGTTTGTGTTTATGCAAGATTCCTGTGAAGGTATTTGGAAAGGTGGGAAGAAGAAAAATCCTCATCTTTCAGGGGCTTCCCACCCACTTTGTTTTTTCTTGAAATGGTCTAAGCATCACTGTAGACTATTTTTCCCCTGTTGAAGCAGATGGACTTCGAAGCAGATGAAAGCAAAGAGTAGGATAATGCAGAACGTCCTTGAAAAAGGGACTGGAAACTAAGAGATAAGTCTTTTAGGTTAAGTTAAAAACAGTGTGCTCTTTCATGATTAAAAAAATTAATGCTTGCATGGTACCTCTAGAAAAAGGAATTTTTGACATGGTTTCACTGTGATAGGAAATTAATGCTAACTGTGAGATACATAGAAATAGGCTCAGTGAAATTTAGTGAATTTGTCCAAGGTCACTCAGCTGAAAAGTGATAAAGCAGTCCATTAGTTTGATGAGGGAGCACAGTACAGTGCCCAAAAAGCTTCTGATCCTTTCAAGGGTGAGGATGTCAGGAAAGTGTCCCAAAAGTGTAATGATGAGTCCTAAAGGATGAGTTTAGTCTGAGTAATACAGGGAAAGGAATCCTAGAAAGTGTATGGCAGTGCGAGGAAGTGAGTACCACATCTGGCTGCAGCTGCCAAGACACACAGATAGTTTGGGATTTGACCACCAGAGATGGAGGTGCATGAGAGCTAGTGTTTGGTTGGGGGACAGGATGGAGCTTGTGAGGGGAGTACCTGCACCTGGCTGGATCATCGGGAGAATACTACACAGGATCGATGTGCACTTCTAAGGAGTTTGAACTTTTTCCTGTGAGTCATGATGAACTAAAAAGCCGAAGGTTTTTCATTACTTTGATCAGTGCCTATGAAAATGGATTGGAGAATAAGAAGTGAAATATCAGTGTCAGTCAAGAAATGATGAGGGGGGCTGGGAAGGTGGCTCTGTGGTAGAGCGCTTGCCTTGCATGCTCAAGGCCCTGGGTTCGATTCCTTAGCACCACATAAGCAAAAAGAAAAAAGCCGGAAGTGGCGCTGTGGCTCAAGTGGTAGAGCGCTCGCCTTGAGCTGAAGAGCTGAGGGACAGCGCTCAGGCCCAGAGTTCAGGCCCCACGACCGGACGCAAAAAAAAAAAAAAAAAAAAAAAAAAATGATGAGGGCCTACAAAGTTATCCTGAAGGATGTATAGAGACTTAGGCACTTCTGTAGTCTTTCCTACAGCAATAGCTATTAAGCCAAGTATAGCTTATAAATGACTTGTTAAGAGCAACACATGTTTTGTCTTCATACTAGCATTTTCTGAATAGTTTTCTACAAAACAAAATCGTGGGGTATCCAAAGGCATCATATAAGCTACAATGAAAATAACAGTATTATTTTCAGAGGAATCTTACTCCTTCCTCACAAAATTCTGTGTTAACTTTGTTTACATTGGTTCTGTAAGTCCTCCTTGGATCTGAACACAGTCTCGCCATCCTTTCTTCAAATGAAAGAACTCTTAAGATTTTTTCCTTATTTTGCTTTTTTTTTTTTTTAACCTTTTAAGATACTTTGAGTAGTGGTAATGAAAGGCTTTTTAAGTCCAGCAGAATAGTAGAAGTCCATTGTCCATTTAGATTTTTGTGGCCTAATTCAGCTCACTGCTTCTAGGTAAACAAGCTAGCTATATCCAGAAACATCCTAATTTATTTTTCTTTCTGAACTTTACTCACAGATAAAATTTGAGGCAATTGGGCATGCGTCACTGAAAAGGGAACAATATTTGTCTCTGTATAGCTAAAAAGTTAGTATTATGTATGAAAAAGTTGTAGGAAATTTATTTTTATCTATGTTTAGGTATTCTGGCTACATGTGGACATTTTAGATAAAAACTGATCATTGCTGAGTAATGGCTAAGTTAACTCCCTGTTATTAGTATTCCTCCTAAACTGCTTTCTTTGAGAGGATTATTATATGTAACATGTTTAGAATGGTGGTTGTCACATAGTACTAGGTAAGTGTGAGCTACATCTATATGGGCTCTTTTCCAAAAATTGTGTGCCTTCTCTGTAGAAGCTTAAGTTAACCAGTGCAAAATTGTTGAGTAGTCAAAATTGTTACCATTGGCCTGTTCCTCACCAGACGTGAAAGAATATAGTAGAGAATATTGTCAAGCAAGGCACCATTGGCTTACACCTGTAATATTAGGTACTCAGGAGGCTGAGATCTGGAAGATCAAAGTTAAAGCTGACCTGGACAGGAAAGCCAATGAGACTATGTCTCCAAAGACTAACCAGCAAAAAGCTGGGTTGGCTGCCTGGCTCAAGTGGTAGAGCACCTGCACAAGTCCTTGAATTCAAACCCTGCCACCTACCAAAAATATATATGTAAATCAAGGAGGTGACACACCTATAATCACTCAGGAGACTGAGACAGGAGGAGGGTAAGTTCTAAGCTAATGTATGCTTCACAGAGAGACTTTATTTCAAAAAACAATAATATTTGGCCAAAATAACTTAGGCCAAAAGTTATGAATAACTGATGGTACAACATATGGAATATTATAAATAGAACAGTCTCACAAGTCTGATTGCATTGTTGTATTTAGTAGGCACTAGAGAGTATATAATTTACATTCATTGACCAAATGAATCATTTTTAATTGATTTATTTTATATATGAACATATATTTCCAGAAGTAGCTATAAACCACAGATTTCTTCTGCTCCCCTTTCTGGTGTACTTAGAATACTTAATTGCAGTTACAATTTTAAACCATTTCCAGTTTCAAATCCTTTATAAATTCACCACCTGTCTTAATGATACTTTGACATCAAGGGAAATCATATTCCAAAGAAATGAGATAGAAAAATTAGAGCTTTTCTTCTGGATATATGGTGATCATTAACTTGTCATAGATGTAACCATGTTATTTCCTCAAGAATAAGTAGTAATCTTTTGTTAATAATGGAGTCCAGAGGATAGAAGGAACTCTGCCTCCAACAAAACAGGATTATAGTACTGACTTCCTATTGGAAGACATTCATCTCTTACATCTTTTAACTACATTATTCCAAACTCATCCAAAGTGGAAAACAGTTGTGGGCTGCATTGGACCTCTGACTCACATTTACAGATGCTGGCAGAAATCTTTTGAAAGCCCACCCCATCCCAGATCAAGTCTGTTTTTGAGTGTTATTTTGGGAGCCTACTGAATCAGCAAAAGAATGTGAGTTGTTTCTGACATACATGGAGGGCAGGACTTGGCTACCTGGCCCTACTCCATTCCATGCTTGTCTTCCATTGTCATAAGCCAGTTAGTTTAACTGGCTTCATATTATTTATCTACCCACTCAATTTGTATATGGTTTGAATATAATAATACATATTTACATATGCTTTTTATATGTAAATGTTGGGTGTGGCTTTCTTTCCTGTCAAATCTCTTTTCTTTCCTCAGGTACTATTTCGTTATAAAAGACACTTTCTGTACTTTCCCCTCTTCTAAACTTTATTTTCTAGGACTTTTCACATCAATTTTTTTGTTTTTTGGTCAGTCATGGGGCTTGAACTCTGGACCTGGGCACTGTCCCTCAGCTCTTAAGGCTAGTGCTCTACCCCTTGAGCCACAGCACCACTTTTGAGTGGTTTATTGGAGATAAGAGTCTCACGGGCTTTCATGGCTGGGCTGGCTTTGAATCGCAGTCCTCAGATCTCAGCCTCCTGAGTAGCTAGGATTACAGGTGTGATCCACCTGCGCCTGGCCTTCACACCAATTTTTATGGTTCGTGTTTTGTTGAGATTTTTGTGTGGAATCCTGCAGCTGATCCTTTTTCTAAAGAAAAGAAAAGGCTAATGTGCTGGCCAGAAAAGCTCTCAGGATGATCAACACAAAGGGGAAGCAGGAAGCAAGTAGAAGACAAGCAAGAGAAAAGGAAATGGGGAATGTATTCATAGGAAGCCCAAGATGAATATTGTCAGGTAATACTTTCACAGTTTGATAATTGGGGAATATGATCTGAAGACCTTTATCATTTCATGATGAGCAAGAGACAGTTGAAATTGTATTGTCATAAGAAAAACAGTGATAAAATGTATAGACAGTCTGCCTAATTAAAAAGTAGAAAAAAAAGGAAAAACATGTTTTATATCTACTGTGTATAATCTCCAGTTCTACTCTTCAGATTCTACAGATATTGAATCACTGACAGTTACTTGGACAAAAAGCTTAATAAGGAACTTTCTGATACTCCTAGATTAGGGGACAAGTGAAATCTAAGGTGATAAAAAGTGAACTACAGAAATTGCTTTGTATAATGGCTTCTAGTTTTACTAAATTTCCAACAAGGCTTAAGTACATATTCATTAATGTTTATCCTATGTGGTTTTGTTTTGTTTTTGTTTTGGTCAGTCATGGGGCTTGAACTAAGGCCTAGGTGTTGTCCCTTAGCTTTTTCACTCAAGGCTAGCACTGTTCCATTTTATTTTGTGAGGGAAGGGGTCGGTCAGTCATGGGGCCTGAACTCTGGGCCTGGGTGCTGTCCCTCAGCTCTTCAGCTCAAGGCTAATGCTCTATCACTTGAGCCACAGTGCTTTTTTTTTTCTGCTTATGTGGTGCTGAGGAATAGAACCCAGGGCCTCAAGCATGCAAGGCAAGCACTGTACCACTGAGTCACCTTCCCAACCCCCACTCTACCACTTTTGAGCCACAGCACCACTTCCAGTGTTCTGGTGGTTAATTGGAGATAAGAATCTCATGGACTTTCCTGCACAGACTGGCTTTGAAACTGCAATCCTCAGATCTCAGCCTCCTGAGTAGCTAGGATTACAGACGTGAGCCACTGGTACCTGGCCCTAATTTCTTATTATATTAAATTACATCTAGATAGTCATTCAGATATACCGTCAAATTACTACTGGGGGTCGGAATAGTTTTTGGAAATTTGTATTTCTGCATCACAAGACCTCAACTATCTTAAAACCTCAGAAAAACATAAATTCTGAGTGTTGGATGCTATTTCCAAATTGCTATGAGGTAAGCATTTATGTGCAAGAATATAATTTTTACTGTTTGAATAAAAAAATCTATTACCTATTCTCCCTCTGGCTACTACTTAGTGGACCATTATGCTAAACACTGACAGAATACATCTTGAGCTAAGTGACATTGGACATAGAACTGCTGTATGAAATGTTAAAACCTAAGGTTTTTAAATCATGCTATGGATTGTGCTACTCAGTAACTTTACATGATACCCAGAAGTAGACCTGGAATTACTTCTGAGCCTTAGTATAGACATAGTTAAATAAAATCCTACTCTTGCATTTCACTGCTTTTTTTTACAATGGCCAGCTTTCAATGCATGTTTTATTAACTGAATAAGTTATTCTTAAGGAATGTAGAATAGCTTCTCAGTAGGCCCAGATTATTTCATGTCTGCTTCATTCACTCAGCTAGTCCTTCCATATGTTGGATTTTAACATCTGGTATGTATTTTAAGCTTCCTGTAAGTTTATGGTCTTGGAAGACCAAGGGTTTGCTTTAACTCAAAAAACAATCATCATAAAGAGTCTACTTCAAAGGAAACCAGTGTTGAATACCACTCCAACTGAAGAAACTACAGTGTGGCTGCTCAAGTACGCTCACTGGCACTTACTCCTCCAGTGTGACTGCTGAAGTTTACTCTATATATGCCTAGCACTCAGTGAGACAGGGTACATCTATAAAGTTTATGAATAGATCACTAGACTTTGCTCAGCATTCACATTTTGTAGACATACTAATACACTTCTTATGTAAGATTAGCACAAGTTACCCATGTTCTGCTCTTTACCTTTTATTTTAAAAAAAATGAGACCTTGTATTTATTTCTTGGTGCTGGTGTGTTTTGGTTGTACTGGGAATTGACCAAGGGCCTTGTGTATGATAGATAAGCTAGACTACATCTTCAGCCAGAGATCTTATTATGTTAGAAAAACTTGAATATAGTTGTATTTTATTTTGCAATTTTAGCCTGGTGTGTTACTTTATGTGAGCTATATTTCTGGTGGGGAGAGGTTCAGTTCTACTTTGTGTATAGTGTATATGTCAGTTCTGGAATATAGGGCTGGTGTTTGAATTTTTGATTACCTGACAGGATTCTGTTTTATGCAGAGATCTATAGAGACCATGAGAGACCACACATACAGGATGGAACTGGTTTGCAACATTTGTTTTCCTATCACCCTTCACCTTACTAAAACTCATTTCTGCCACCTCCAGCTGGCTTTTCTAGAAAGGCAGCATTGAGTATCAGTTAAGGATGGGCCACTAGTACCAAACTGGCTCGGAATCCCAGCCATGCTATATACTCTGTGTGACCTTACACAGCTTAAATTCTCTGTGCTGGGCTGGGAATGTGGCTTAGTGGTAGAGTGCTTGCCTTGCATGCATGGGGCTCTGGGTTCGATTCCTCAGCACTATATAAGCAGAAAATGCCAGAAGTGGCACTATGGCTTAAGTGGTAGAGTGCTAGCCTTGAGCTGAGGAGCTGAGGGACAGCACCCTGGCCCAGAGTTCAAGCCCCATGACTGGCAAAAAAAAAAAAAAAATAATAATAATAATAATAAAAACAAAAAATTCTCTGTGCTTTCCTCAATAATAGTATCTGCTTTTTCTGATTATTTTAATAAATGAGTAAAGGTATTTAAAGATCTTGAGCTATTCCATAAGCAGTAAATTCCATGTAACTGTTAGCCATTATTATTTCTCCATTTTCCTTTCCTATCTAAGTTTACACCTACTTAATATTCTTGGCTCTCTCAATTTGACTTCAAGACTTTGCTGAAATGGCATTTTCTTGACCTGTTTTAGTCACTACCTCTCAAATAGGGAAATCCCTTGAGCCCTAGTAACTGTTGTCTGCCCTTGTCATTTTTGCCTGGTCTCAGGCCTCTGAATGACCTGTGTTGTCTTGAGTCTTCCTGGCTTGGACATCAGAGAAAGAAGTATACCATTCACTGTGTCATGAATCTATTGCTTGTGGCTCAGAATTCTTTCCCATAGAAGGATTCCAAAATATTGAGCATCTGTAGTTTTTGGGGGTGGAGGGTATGTAGGTGCTGTCACCAAATGTGGGAGGTACTGGCTGTTCCCCCCAAAGCTCATTTAGATCATCTCTACCACCTACCAAGATTTTTGATACAATTGAGAATTTTATGGTTTTCTAAAAGACTGCTCAGTTTTCAGTTGAGGCAGAGCCAGTAGTTCTTGGTTTTCTGCCATTTTGGCAAGAAGAAAATAGTCCACAACAATTCCTCTTACAATAGAAGAGGAGGTCTAGCATGCAAACTTTGAGGGATTCCTCTTTAACTAGCAAAGATAGCAATAAACTAACCATGGTAGGGATGGCAGATAGGTTCTGGCATCTAGTGGAAGATATACGTTGAAATAATCTTGAATCTGTCTCTAATCCAAAGACATGAGATAGCCATCCCTTCCCCAGCACTGGATATAAAAGCTGTGTGGGATCAGAGAATTAATTTTGTTGTCAAATTGCTTTAGTTTGAATCTTGGCTTTATTATAGCTATGTGGCTTTGAGCAAATTATAATCTCTCTGACAGGAGTTTTTCTCCTTTGTAAATGGAGGATTATTCCTGCGTCCTGCTTCACAGGATTAAGATCAAAATAATTATTCCTGTTTAGAGTTAGTTGAAGTATATGTATGTAGGTTGCTTAGCACAGTACTTGTTCAAATAAGTGTAAGCTCTTATATCTAAGACAGGGTAGTATAATTTTCTTGACCTAGAAGCTTTACCTTCTGAGAATTGAAAACAGTGTGAGGCACCTGTTTTATTTGTCAGAAAGGTATATGGAAAGCTATGCATACACATATGTACATGTACTATACATATACATACATATATATATATGGTTATTAGGCATATGTATGTGTATGTATGTATGTGTATACATATGTATCTTTTTTTTTTTTTAGTCAGTTGTGAGGCTTGTGTTGTTCTTTCCTCCTGTCTATTGCTCTGTCATTCCATACAAAATAAGGAGGAGGGATCCTGGCAAGGCTTCCGGCCCCTCCCATTCATGCCATGGTTCCTTCCTGGAAGCTGTACTATGAAAGAGATATGAATTTGTATTTCCCTTTATTCCCCTAGAATCTCTTAATGATATTCTGGCTAGATCTTTATGGGAGAACCTGTAGGGGGTGCCATTTCCCCTTGAGCATTCCGGGCTAAAAATCTCTTGATTCCAAGGAAGTGTTTGCATATGGTGTCTCTCTGTCTACCTCAGATATTTTTTTATCTGCAGAGCTCAAAGAATGTTGTCATTTTGCACGTTCAAATTTGGTGTTTGTTTTGATTTGTTTAAAAGTAGGAATAGTGGCTCGCATGGGTAATCCTAGCTACTCAGGAGGCAGAGATCTGAGGATCATGGTTAAAAGCTAGTCTAGGCAGGGAAGTCTATAAGACTTATCTCCAGTTAACCACCAAAAATTGGTAGTGGCGCTGTGGCTCAAGTGGTAGAGCGCTTACCTTGACCTGAAGACCTAAGGAACAGCACGCAGGCCCAGAGTTCTAGCCCCATAAAGGACCAAAAAAAAAAAAAAAAAAGGAATAATACACTTAACTTTCTCTGTCCTAAGCAAAATTTGGGATTCAGTTATACTTTTCTGTTTTGTATTGGTTGCTCTTCGATTTTTCATTATGCATCTTTAGCATGTCACAATAAACTTTAAAAATGACTGTGTATCTGGGTAGAAGTTCCTCAGTGTGTTCTACTTCCTACTTCTTGGCCTTTTTGCTCTTACATTTTACTGCTATTTGTATTATAAACTCAAAAATTGTGTTTTTATATTTTTCTTTAAGCTGTCCTTTTAAAGAACTCTTATTTCTCTTCCATTTTTGAAAGATATTCATGTGGGATAAATAATCTTTAATATTTTTATTTCCATCAGTATTTTAAAATCTACCTCTTTGTCTCTGATTTTTAGTTTAATATGTGAAGTTCCATGTTACCACTGTTTTATCTAGAAGTCATCTTTTTCCTGGTAACCCTGCCTTATTAATGACTTTTAGCAGTTAGATTATGATTCACATTGATGTGATTTTTTTCATATTTGTTCCTTCGTATTTTGTCTATATGTTGAGATTCTAGGAACTGTAAGCGTATAGTTTTCACCAAATTTGTAAAATGGCTTTCTTCAAATTATTTTTCTGTTCTCCGTTACCCCTTTTCTTTAAGAGCTACTTCGTGTAAATTAGTCTGCTTGGATTATAATATAACCTCCATTTTGATTTGCCCCCACAGCTCTGTCATTTTTCTTTTCTTTTTTAATTTGCATTTTATTTTACGTAGATTCTATTGTGCTGCTTTATTATTACTTTTGCCAGTACTGGGTTTTCTGGGAGAGAGGTTGTTTGCCATAATCTTCATGCTTCAGCTTTCTTGCTTAGCTGTTGCTCTATCATGTGAGTCACACCTCTAGCCAAGCTTTTTTCTAATTATTTTGGAGATAAAGCCTCAAAATCTTTTCTTCCAGGGTTAGCTTCAAACTGGAATGTTCTGAGCTCAGCCACCGTGCACCTTGCTTTCTATGGCTGTGTTCTTACGTGAATATGTCCTATTGCTATATTATGAACTTAAACAATATCACTGACCTTCAATGTCTAAGCTACTGTTGATCTCATTCAGTGTATTTTTCATTTGATAGTGCATTTTTCATTTCTAGACGTTCAAGTTAAGTATTTTTGTACATTTTTTATTGTAAAAATGCTGTACAGAGGGGTTACAGTTACATGAGCAAGGTAATGAGCACATTTCCTATTGAACATTGTTGCCTCCTCCTTTGTTTTCCCCCTACCAAGTATTTTTTTTTAATTGCATTTCTCCTTATGCTCATGTTCTCTGCCTTGTTGAATCTAGTCAGTGTAATGATTGTTTTTAATGTCTTTTTTTTTTTTTTTTTGCTGATTTTACCATCTTTATTATTTTGGGATCTGTTTTCTGTTGGCTAACTTTTCTCCCAAAAGTGGGATGTAATGTTGTATTAGGTATTGTTTGGATTTTGCAGGATTCCTTTAGTGTTGTGAACTTTGTTTCATAAAAAAATGAAGTTACTGCAAATTAGTTTGATCCTATCAAGGTGTTCTTTTAGACTTGTTATGGTCAGAACATTTTTCCTCCAGTACTGGGGTTTGAACTCAGGATCTCTCATGCATGGTTGCTCAACTAGTATACTACTAGTACACTACTACTTGATCTTGCTTCCAGCCCTACGTTTTTTTCTGATTATTTTGGAGATGGAGTCTCATGAACTTTTCTGCCCTAGTTGGCTTCAAACCACAATCCTCCCAATATCAGCCTTCTGGGTAGCTAGGATAGCAGATATGAGCCACTAGTACCTGGCCAGACCATCTTTTATTGTGAAAGTAATTTTTCCTCACTGCTGAGGAAATACTTTTTAGGTTCATTTCTCAGTACCCCCATAGATAAAGTCTAATGGGAATATAAACTATTCCTAGCCCTATTATGAACTCTAGAGATAGTTGAACTTGCTTTTTTCCCTCTAGTGCCTCTTCTGTGTGTCACTTCTTTTTAGTTACTTTCTGTGAGCATAAATCAGCTTTCAAGGAGACAGATTTCAGCCACTTTGCCCTGAGTTGTTTTACAATTAAGCAAGATTGTTTAGTTTTGTGTGGGTCACCTCTTCCTGCACCATAGCCTGGAAACTTGCCAGTAATCACTGTCCTTTCTGCAGTAGCTGAAAGTCGTCATTGCATAGGTTTTGTCTGTTTTTTTAGTATTCAAGGTGGTATTATAAATCCAATAGGTGTTATTTCTTCACTGCTGGAAACAGTAGTCTGTTCTTTAAGTTTAGCATATTGATTCACTTTCTTATGTTTGATCTTTATTTCTCCTAAATTAGGCACAACCCAGTATTCCCACTGTAATATTGCATGTCTTCCTGTCCAGGTATGTCAAGAGTGGACAGTATAACATCTGTAATGACCAGACAGATCAAGTGGCTTTTGCCCCACAGTAGCACTGAGATATCTTCTGCAACTGTTTTATGAGGTATAGAAGTAAATGTTGGATTTTTACATCAAAAGTGCTTGCTGCTGCTGCTTTTTTGCTGGCATGAAATCTGTGCCTAACAGAAAAAGTTACTCATTTAATTTCTTATACGCTTTTTTAATATATATTTTTATTGTAAAGCTACTGTACAAAGGAGTTACAGTTACATGAGTAAGGTAATGAGTACTCCTCTTGAGCATTGTTACCCCCTCCTTTGTTTTTCCCCTACCATCCCTTCCTTCCCAACTTCTACCCATCCCCACCCCCCAGCTGTAAAGTTCATTTTCAACATAGTGTCTTGTAAATCTCATTGTTACAATGGGTCAACCTGTATCCTGATTTCATCATTTTGTTATTTCCCTTCCCCTCCTCACATTAGAAAAATATATACAAGATGCAGGGCACTGGAATAAAATATAGTGAAAACAGGGTTATACCATGGGGGAAGAACATACAAAAGAAACAAAAAAAAATACATATAAGTACATTAAAAACAACAGCAACAAAGATAAAGCCTCTTGTGTCCCTATCTCATATACTCTTATAATCAACTGGATGTTTTTCTCACCCCCAAAATTCATACGTTAAAATCCTAACCCCCAAGATAATAATTTTGGGAAGTAACTTTAGGTTCTCCTAAAAGGGTTCAATGCCCCTTAGAAAAGAGGACTGCAGGTGAGGGAGCTAGTTTGCATCTTCTTCTCTGTGAGGGTGTAACATGAAGGTACCATCAGTGAAGCAGAAAGTGGGCCTGCACCAGACACTGGATTTGCTAGTACCTGGTCTCAACTTCTCAGTCTGTAGGATGGAGAAAAATTCTATTTATGAGCTACATAGTTGGTAGGGGGGTGGCATTTTGTCATAGCACCAAGGATAGACTGTGATGACTCAAACTTGTTTTGCACTGTTTTTTGGTGGGGTTTTTTGGGGGGGGAGGGGTCCGGTCGTGGGGCCTGAACTCTGGGCCTGGGCGCTGTCCCTCAGCTCTTCAGCTCAAGGCTAGCGCTCTACCACTTGAGCCACAGTGCCACTTCCGGCTTTTTTCTTTTTGCTTAAGTGGTGCTGAGGAATGGAACCCAGGGCCTCAGGCATACAAGGCAAGCGCTCTACCACTGAGCCCCCTTCCCAGCCCCTGCAGTGTTTTCACATTATTACATTAATACTGATAATTAGCCTTTTGTCAGACAATATTCTTACAAATGACACTAAGAAATTGAATTGGAATGATGCCCAGGCCCTCTTGAGTCTTCTGCTAATTTTTATTTCTTCTGTGTAATATCTGTGGCATTTACATTATCTGAGCAGACATGAAGATTAGCTTACCACAGTTCCTAATAGTCTTTATTTTGTAAATATATGTAAGATTTTCTTGCCTTAATTACTTACTCTACCTGTATGGTGACTTTTTAAATCTATTTCTCCAATATGTTTCTTAAAACTTGGTCTAAGGAATTTCTTAAATGTTTTCTGTGGCTGCTTTTTTGCATACTTTTTATTTCTGTACTCGTTAGAATTTTGAATACAGAGATCTTTTATCTTATTTTTCACGTTTAAAAAAGTACTTTAGAGTCAGGCACTGGTGGCCCATGCCTACCTACTCAGGAAGCTGATATCTTAGGATCGCAGTTTGAAGCCAGCCTGGGCAGGATGTCCATTAGACTCTTATCTCCAATTAACCACCAAAAAGCTGAAAGTGGAGCAGTGGCTCAAGTGGTAGAATGCTAGACCTGAACAGGAAAGCTCAGCGACTGCTAGCACCCAACCCTGACTTCAATCCCAGGACTGACAGAGAAAAAAAATACATATTTTAAGGGCAGGGGTATAGAGGTATGCATTTATAATCCCAGCCAGGAGAATCTTGGTTCAAAGCCAGCCCTGGCCAAAAGTTAGCAAGAATCTTACTTTAAAAACAAGCTAGTTGTGGTTGCACATGTATGTAATCCCAGCTGTTGGAGAGGAGTAAATAGGAAGATTATGGTCTAAAGTCAGCCCAAGCAAAACCATGAAATCTTATTTAAAAAACAAAACAAAACAAAACTATGAAGTATAATGAACTTGGAAACAGGGTTGAAGTGGTGATGTGCTTAGTTGTCTAGCTAGGACAGGAATAAGTTCAAATCTCAGTACCGCTCCCCCCCCCCCAGTTTTTCATTTTAGTTTTTCTTTTGAATTCTACCCACTTTCCAACTTAAATTGAGATTACTGTTTCATTTGTAATTAATTCTTCTGAAAATTATTTTGGCAATTTGACATTCATCTGACATCTTCCTAAATATTATTCTCTTGTACGGTGAGTGTTTTGTTTCAGTTAAACATAAAACTAATTAATTCACCATATTTATCTGTTGTCCACTAGGCAAAGGAAGGGAGTGATATCACCCCTACCTCATCAAAAGCTCTTCAGAGAAGCAGGCTTGAGTCTTAAGGGACAGTACAGGCAGAAAGAATGAATGGTGTGTTTAAGGGCAGGAAGAAGTTCTGTTTGACAGGAACATTGGAAATAAAGTAGAAGAGAGTTAGGAAAAAAAAAAAACTTGGAGAGAAAAAAACCTAGACAGACAGCTGGGTGCTGGTGGCTCAACACCTGTAATCCTAGCTACTCAAAAAGCTGAGATCTGAGGATAATGGATCAAAGCCAGCCTAGGCAGAAAAATTAGTGAGATTCTTTTATCTCCCTCCAGTTAACAACCAGAAAACTGGAAGTGGTGCTGTGGCTCAAGTGGTAGAGCACTCAAGTTGAGCTGAAGAGCTCAGGCACAGCGCCCAGGCCCAGAGCTCAAGCCCTGCCTCTCCCCCTCACCCCCCCCCAAAAAATAAAGCAAGCCAGGCACCAGTGGCTCATGCCTATAATCCTAGATACTCAGGAGGCTGAAATCTGAGGATCATGGTTCAAAAATAGTCCAGGCAGGAAAGTATGTGAGACACTTAAATCTCCAGTTAACCACCAGATCACTGAAAGTGGTACTGTGGCTCAAAGTGGCAGAGCACTAGCCTTGAGCAAAAAGAGCTCAGGGACAGCGCCCAGGCCCTGAGTTTAAGCCCCATGACTGACCAAAACAGAAACAGATAGGGATTGATTGTGGTGAAGTTTTTCCTGCTGAAAATCTGAATTTTAATGCTGATGATTCTCACAGAATTAAAATTTTTTGTTGTTGTTTTTTACCTTGTTGGATTGTGGAGGGGATAGGTCTTCTACACAATGCTGCTTGGGGTAATTTTGGCATATTGTATTTAATTGTCTGCTGCACAGCCATGTGGAAGTATTCACTGGGCAGTTGGGCATGTAAGTCTAGAATTCAAAAAAAAGCTGCTACAATTCCAGACGCAAAGATTCTATATAATGTAAAGCACTGAAAAACAAAATAGAATGTGTAAGCACTGCTTTTGAAAGTGTTACAATGGAAATATTTGAATTTATATTTACTTTCAGTTTGGGACTTTCAGTTTATCTGTTTTCATATGTGTTTTAATTAATAAAACCTGACTACTACACATATAATTTGTGAATATATATGAGAGTATGCTCAGTATTTTTAGCTTTGATGAATGATCAACTTTGTAAATAATTTAAACTGGTTGGGAACCAGTGATCACCTGATGAGTATTTTACTTCTTATTTGTAACTTTAAAAATACATATTTCTGGATCCTGTCTTCAGAGACAGTTGTATAAGAGGGAATATGAAAATCTCTTTTAATTCCTCCAATGAATCTGCTACTCTACCAGGGTTGGAAACCACAAAGAGAAGATAAATAGATTAACACTAATTTTACCAGAAACAACGTAAAAGACTTAACAAAAGAGAATAATAGAGCAAGGAGAACTGTAAAGAATACACACATAGGACTGGAGGACTTACTCAAGTGGTAGAGTGCCAGCCATGAACCAAAAGCTGAGTGAGACCATGAGGGCCTGAGCTCAAGCTCTAGTAACAACAATAAACACACACACAAATGGCAGGTACAAGTAGATGTAACTACCCTTAGGAGTGAAATAAAGTCCCTAGGAAAAAGCAAGACCATTCCTGTTAGGATTGAAATTGAAAAGAGTGGCAGCAGTCACTGAATTGCTGAAAATCTGACATTGTCTTGTGATGCTAAAGAATTTGTAGTTTGTACAGATTATAGCAGTATAAATGGTAGATATTGTAAAGGCTGTTTTATATATTATATAAATATAGAATTAGGAACTACAAAGCTATGCATTTTAGTAAGTAGGTTTATAGGTAGAGTATATTAGTATTGTACAATAATAGGTAAATATGTTGCGTATCATAGACATTAGAAGAGTGAGGGAAGGGAATGGATGAGAATGTTGAAAGGGGTGACATTGATCAACATACATTGTATTCATAAACTGCTTTGTTAAATGGCAAATCCTTTGTACAACTACTTAAAGATAATAAAAATTATTTAAAAAGAAAAGGAAATGCAGAAAGCATAAGTAGAATATAGTTTTACTTTTGGAAAGGAAATTATTCTCAAAGATGTATTATACCTGATGCTGTGACTCATCCCTATAATCCCAGATGCTTGGGAGGTAGGAATAGGAAGACATGGTTTGAACCAGGCAAAAAATATGAGACCCTGTCTGAAAAGTATCTAAAGCAAATAGGGATGAGGGAGGGATAGGGATGAAGCTTAGGTTTAAGCAATAGAGTGTTTGCCTAGCTAGCAAGTACGAGGCCCTGAGTTCAAACTGGAACATGGTGTGACTGTTATATATTCCGACAAAGCTAAAATATAAACATATTAATATAATAATTGGCAATTAAACAGGAAGTAAAAGAAAGTCAAAGGATGCCATTTAAATGGACAAGCAAAAATACTAGAAGAAAAATATGAATAATAAACATAGCAATTATAATTGCATTCAAACTTCAGCCATATCAATAAACATTGCATTTATTCACAAGGATAGATTTTTCAAATTGTTACATAAAGCAAAATCCATTTATATACTGTATGCAAACATATCTAAAACAGTGATTTCAAAGGTTAAGACTAAAGTAACATGTAAAGATATCATAGGCAAATGGAAAGAATAAGAAATCAGAGGTTGCGATCTCAATAGACAAGTAGAATCCAGGAAAAAAGGCTTTAAACAGAACAAGTGAACTTATAATTTTGACAGTCATAATTCTCAGTATTCTTAAGAGTGTGAACACATTGAACACCTAAATTATAGCAGAATTGCCAAAGCAGACTATAGGACAATGCAAGAAACAATAGAAATACACAATAGGAAACTTTCAATATATACATCATAGTTCAGATTTAATAGGAGTCCTGTCCCAGAACTGGAATTAGCCCTTTCTTCAAGGATTCTTGGGTTCCTTATGGGAAATGTTTAGATATTACAGTCTTTATATTCAGAGTACTCATATTGAGTTGGTCTTTGTTAAAATGCATCATTCATATTGACATTTCTAATGGAAATGTATGATTATAGAGGCTGTACACTGAAATCTGTTTGTACCTCTGTGGGGAGCAGGTTGCCAGTCCTTGGGCTTGAACTCTGGGCCTGGGTGATATCCCGTGGTGCCACAGCACCACTTCCGGCTTTTTTGGAGGTGAAATGTCTCACAGACTTTCCTGCCCAGGCTGCCTTTGGACCACAATCCTGAAATCTCAACCCCCTGAGTAGGATTACATGCATGAGCCACTGGCACCCAGTGTATCTTTGGGTTTTGCTTGTTTGTTTTGCTTGTCCTAGGGCTTGTACTCTGGTCTTGGGTGCTGTCCCTGAGCTTCTTTTGCTCAAGGTGAATGCCCTACTTGAGCCACAGTACCACTTCCAGTTTTTTGAGTTTATTGGCAATAAGAATTACTCATGGGGTTTCCTGCCCTGGCTGGCTACAAACCATGATCCTCAGATTTCAGCCTCCTGACTAGCTAGGATTGCAAGCATGAGGCACTCACTGGCCCCTGGGTTTCTCTGGCTATCTCTGGGTTTTTGAGACAAGGTCTTAATGGCCCAGGTAAGCCTCAAATTCACTTTTATGTAGTTAATCACCAGCTCCTTAGATAGCTAAGTTCCTCCATTTCATTTTGCTTTCACTTTCAGGTTTTTGTTATTTTTATCTCATTTTTACTTTCAAGATTTTATTTTATCATTTACTTTTGCTTTCTTTAAAAACGTTTTTAAGCATGTTACAGGCTTCCAGGAGCTATGATTAGTTAAAGGAATGTTGTTATTCAAGAAAATCTTTCAACTTTTTATTCTAAAAGATAAGGAATTTACCATAATTGTTTCATTTATTTCTGCGTATTACTAAGAGTTCATGAACTCCAAGCCTTAAGAGTGTACAATACTCCTGTGCTACAATTTCTACATACTACCTCTGGGATGTGATTTTAGTATTTGCTAAGACGCCCTACGTAAAATCTGTCTTATCCCCCTTTAGCCTCCTAATTTGCATTATTTAGGATCTCAAGTAAATATTTTTGCTACAAAAAAAGATATACCTAAACAGTAACCCCTCTGCATATCACCTTTACAATAACAATTTTTTATTTAACTTTTGTTAAAATATATATATATACATATATATGCATATATATGTATATATATGTGTGTGTGTGTGTATATATATATATATATATGTATATAGGCTTGAACTTTGTATTTTAAAACTTTAGATGATATCAGGTCATGAAAGTGTTTGGGAGAGAACAGTAGCTACTATGTCTCCTTTTGAGAAATTGAATTCCAGATATAAAATTTTGTTATTTTCTTTTCAGAGTCTGATAAAATACCAGTGATGCGTGGACAGTGGTTTATTGATGGGACTTGGCAGCCTCTAGAAGAAGAAGAAAGTAATTTAATTGAGCAAGAACATCTCAATTGCTTTAGGGGTCACCAGATGCAGGAAAATTTTGATATTGAAGTGTCAAAATCCATAGATGGAAAAGATGGTAAGACAAGTTAATGCATTTATATATTCTGTAAACAAGCAAAATATTTGTAAAGTTTAGAGTCGTTGGTAAGTTTGATTTTTAAAAAAATTTTGAACTCAGTTAAAATTTATAAAATCTGATTTTTATTGAGGTCCTGGAAAATTATACTCCCGTGCCATTGAGCCACACATCCATCTCTGAATCTGATTTTTTTAAATACTTGGTTTTTATTCTGAATTTAAACTATGAATTTCTAAACTTTAAATATTTATTAATATGAAAGTTCCATTGCTAACACAATTTACTACAAATAGACAAATGGTTGTGTTATATTCCTTGAATTAATTTTTTTCTAGAGTTTTTTATTACCCCAAAAGTTTTGCCAGGCACCAGTGGCTCACAACTGTAATCCTAGCTACTCAGGAGGCTGAAATCTGAGGTTCACAGTTCAAAGCCAGCCAGCAGCAAAAGTCCATGAGACTCCTATCTGCAATTAACCACAAAAAAAAAACCAGAAGTAGAGCTATATGAAGCTTAAGTAGTGGAGTGCTAACCTTAAGTACAAAAAAGGTCAGGGTCATAGGGCTGGGAAGGTGGCTCAGTGGTAAAGCGCTTGCCTTGCATGCCTGAGGCCCTGGGTTCGATTCCTCAGCACCACATAAGCAAAAAGAAAAAAGTGGCGCTGTGGCTCAAGTGGTAGAGTGCTAGCCTTGAGCTGAAGAGCTGAGGGACAGCACCCAGGCCCAGAGTTCAGGCCCCACAACCGGACCCAAAAAAAAAAAAAAAGGTCAGGGTCAATGGCTAGGCCCACAGTTCAAGCTCTAGGACCGGAGGGGGGGGGGGAAGGGGGATTTTTAACTTAAAATCAGAAAAAATAATAATAATTTGAGCTTACCAATTCTATTAAAAGTACAATTTTTTATTTTTTTAATATTTTATATTTGTTTTTCTCTAGAATTTTAAAAGAACATAATTGTCTTTGTGTTTAATTTCTAATTTAAAATAGTCTGCTCCTTAAATTTCCTTATTTAGCAATTGGACAAATTTCAGTAGTTAAAATTATTATATAATTGCTAAGTATCTCATGTTTTCATAATGTGCCTGAATCTTGAGTAAACTTCAAAATATGCGATAAAAGTTAAAACTACTTCTATTGTTCCATTTACTGCAGGCAGTGGGATCAACTATTCTGGTGAGTATTAATGTACAGGTAGATTAGATTGTGTTGGTACCTACATTTTTTTTCATCTAATAGCTTTTCTTCATCTAAGCCTGCCTTTATTTGGGAGGTTTTTTGGTAAGCCCTGTTGAACAGAATGAATTAAAACACAAACAGTGATTTTTCAGAAGCAGAGAAATTCAGTTTTGGTCAGGTAACTCAGCGTGCAATATGAAAAACATTATGTGTTTGAAATGTTGCTGAAACAGTGACAGAACAAGGAACTTTATACTGACCAAGGATGTTTTCCTTAATATTAATAAACTCTCTTACCTACTCTTTATCTTTACTCTTACCTCTTCAAACACATATACGTCTATGTGGTACATACATCACATTGGTCACAAGCAAAGAAGCTGCACAGTTTATCTTATAAGATACTATCCTTTGTTCTTACTTGTTAAAAGTTGGGAAAGTTGTAACTTCTGCATAAATTGGCAGTTAAATCTAACAAATTTATATAATAGTTGTGTGTTACATGCAGACACTAAACTCTAGGAATTTTAAATATATCTTACTTTCCTAATCAGGCTGAAGGTTTACTTATCAGTATACACAAATCAATTCATTATAGAAGTTGAAGACTATATTCCTGCAGAATGTAATAGAAATACTCTGCCTTTGTGATAACAAAATAGCAAATCTTATATATCTATGATTTTATATAATAACTTAAAACATCACCTCTCATCACCACTGTCAAAATAATCTCAAACCTGTTTCACAGCATTTGAATGATGGATCACTTATAATTTCATTGCCATTGGAGAATTCTTGAGTTTTGGATTTCCTTTTCCCCCTAAGTCTATTCTTCAAAAAAAGCAGTTATTAACAAACCGAATTCAGCCACCTAAATTCTTCATTAATAGTGTATAGAGCTTGGAAGAAAAAAATGAGTATGTAAAATTTGAAATTATCCCCCTTTCTCAAAATATTGTATTCAGAATTTTTTTTTCATTTGCTAACTTATCTGGTGGAGGTTAATCATCAACTCTCTAATCTTACCCATCAGGAATCTTGGTTATAATAAAACTTAAACTTTCATGTTATCAGTTTTGCCTCTACTCCCTTGCTTAGGCACTAACTGTGGAAGGATACTCATTTTCCTCAAAGTGCCCAAATGTAACTATATCTGATTATAAAAACATGGTTTATTTTGTGAGTAGCTTTTTAAGTATCTAGCTTTAAGGATGCACATTGAGTGGCACAACATGGTTAAGCTGTACATGTCAGGTGGCATATTGGCTATAAATTCAGTATACTTTGTTATTAACAAAGATTATAAGTGGTATTCAATATCAATATTATTATAATTTTATTTTTATTCATATTAGGCGTACATCTATATGTTAAGGTGTAACATAATCTTTGAAGATTGAGTGATTTTTTTCAGTACATTGAAAATTATAGTTAGTCTTAAGGAAAGAACATTTGCCATCTAAAAAGCCACCATTTTAAGGAAATGTTGGTTTTTTTTGTCAGTCATGGGGCTTGAACTCTGGGCTTGGGCAAAATCCCTGCGCTCTTCAGCTCAAGACGAGCGCTCTGCCGCTGGAGCCACAGCGCCACTTCCAAGGAAGTGTTATTTTGCTCCAAGCTGAAATTTTCTGTCTTGTTCATTTATTGGGGACAAATACCTTTCCACCTAAATTTCTCATGTATAGATGATAAAAGCCTTAACTCTTCATATGATAAAGACATCTTGAGTGTATTTCCATGTGTGGCTATATTGTGTTAACTACTTTGTGAAAGAAATAGACAGTTTTTACCCTCAACCTATGAAGAAGACAAAGTCTACAGCTAAATATTTATAAAACGCTAAGTAAAAGATAACATAGGTAACAATGAATAGTAAATACTCTAAAAAGATACTTGGGATAAAGACAGTGACCACAATCTAGTAGAGTTATTAAAAGAAGGTAGTCTGGAAAATCCTGTTTAATAAATAAAAATATTTTAAAACAATATGTTTAGAGACACTTAATAAGTGCTTTATATAACTTATAAGGCACTAAACAGAATTCCTGCCTTCAAGAACCCTAAAAATAATCATTCTCCCCTGTCCCCTTTTTTTCTGACTGTTTAGGGTAGCTATTGCCATGAATTGCAATAGATTAAATATTTTCCTTCTAAATTTCATACTGACCTATTAGCATCTAATTAAATCTATGAATATTTGGTGCAAATAAAGACAACCTACAAAATGATGTCTTTTACATTTCGTGATTTTTAAACTGTAAATTTAGTTCTAAGAGCTAAAGTAAAAATTTGCTACTCCATTCCTAAGCTAGGAAACATTTAGTATCCTAACAAATGAATGCTCATCACTTCACTTGAGATGAATCATACACATAAACTGAGGTTTCCACAATAACTTTGTAAATACTTAGAGTAGTAAACCACTGTTTCACTCATTTATAATTTGTCTAAATACATACAGTAATTGTTTTTAAAGGAAATTGAACTAATAAACAGATTAATACTGTATATGACTCCATCCAAAAAAATGTGTAATTTCAGCAATAAGAAAGCATCAGAAAAACTAAAAATTCAGGCTAGCTAATTAACATGCTACAGAAGTATAAAGGTTCATGAAAGAAAGGGAAGATTGAAAAACTTGATACTCATAAGAGAACACTGAGAAACATGGAAACAAAATGCAGTGTTGTATCCTGGGTTGTATCCTAGAATAAAAAAAGGCTAAAGAAAAAAATAGAAAAGTCTGAATAAAATTATTATGTAATATTAATTTCTTAGGTTTGATAATTCTGTTGTAGTTGTTCAAGCTACTAATATGAAGGATAGCTGGATTGAAGGATATATGGCAACTTTCTGTACCCAAAATTATTCCAAAATAAAGATTTTTTTAACTTAAAAATAGGGCATAGAGAAATTAAACAGAAATACTAAGCATTAAGTTAATCTGAAAGAAACTAAGAAAGAATAAAGAAACCATAGCATATTGACCAAAAAAGGGGAAATCTAAATCTGCTCATTTCAAAAACTATAGTAAACGTAAGTAAACTTACATGCCAATTAAAAAGCAATGATTTGGCAAATTGATAAGAATGCCACACATATACTGTCTTCAAGAGGCACATTGTGCACTTCTGTAGAATGCTCATTGCCCTAGGTGCAAGCTCCCTTTACCACACACACAACGGAAAAAAAAAAAAAAGTCACAGGTTAAAAATAAAAGAATGAGGATTTTACAGTTCTAGCTAATTTGAGGTACTGTGGCAGCAGCACAGGTGCTGGGTGGCTCTGTATTTACACCATATAGTATTTCAGTGGGTGGAAGGAGTGCATATTTCAGTCACTCACTGGATGATGATATTCCATGTTGTGAAAATAGCATTTCAGAAGTTAGAGCCATACATGGTAGTACATACCTATATTCCATCACTTAGGAGTCTGAGGTAGTACAGTCACCAGTTTGGACAACTCAGTGAGTTCTATGCCAGCCTTGGCTACATAGCGAAGAATAGTAGCTCAAAACAAACCACCTTTCATTTTCTTCTTTATTTGGTTTCTATAAAGATTCCCACCTCATAGCTTTCTGGTTTTTTTTTTCTTAATATAAATTTATCTCAATTTCCCTGAGGAAAAATTGCCATGAATTTTCTTGTTAACAAATTTGGAATGTACAAGGCTGCTGCTTCCTAAGGGTTAGAATTTTCTGTGTTATCATTGAGTGTGTTAGTACATGCTTGTAATCTCAGCATTTAGGAGGCTAAAACAGGACAATGCTAAGTTTGAGGCCAGCCTGGTGACATACCATCATGCTGTCTCAAAATAAAAATTTTCTAAATTCCATGATATCAGCTTTTTATATGAAGGGAAAAGTTGAGTTTTTCTGTTCTAGGAATTAATATGCTGCTACCAACCCTTTTTTGGATAGTCCTTTGTTTTCAGAATTATATAATAAAGAAAATGAAATAAAATAGGAAATCTATTGAAAATCATTTTAACTATTCTATTGGAAATAATTTTTCATTACTGGATAAGATTTTAGTTTATAAAAGCATTTTAAGTTATGAATCACTAAAACTATTTTTAGAAATTATAAAAACATTAAATAGTACTTTCTAACACTTGAATTTCCTTAACAGTTATAGAAGGATTAACAAGCTTTTTTTCCCCTCTAATCTACTTAGTATACCCCTAAGTCTATTCTTTGGGTTGAAAAAATTAAGCTCTCTGACTTTGTTATAAAATGAGTAACAAATAATGGCTTTCAAGTGAAAATAAGTTTTTAAAGGTAAAGAACAATGTTTATTTTTTGAAAGTGTTCTTAAATGTTTTTTTCAGTTTGGGGAATGAAAAGCCTTTTTTTTGTGTGTGTATATTGGTGGTTGTCTTTTTTCTTTGACCTTTAAGCTATGCTGTTCATTTAGAAGAGAGATGCCTTCATTTTTTCTATCTTAACTAGTGTTTTGAGAGTATTTGTATAATTTTAAAATGTGGTCAAGTGGCCTAAATGCTTAATTCTCTCTTAGTAAGTATAGAATTTGGCTCATTTAGCTTTATTACTAGGATTAAAACAAATCTAGTTTTTATTCTCTAGTTAACATCAGTTTGATCCACTTTTGATACATTAGCAGTTTTTCCTAATGAATTCTTTTTATTATTTCTGGGTCTGAGTGTATGTCTACTCCTGAATAAGTTGACCAGAAGGCACATGAAAGAAGAAACATTTCAGTGAAGAAAATTGCTTCGGTTGTGATTTTTTTCACCCCATGACACTGAAATCTATTTATAATACTGTTGTAGCAGCCCAGCTTTTAGTCCTAGTCTATAGTTCTTCTAGACATCTATTTTCACATAGGTGTAGTATTAAATATATAGATATAGTCATTAATGCCTTTTGAGCATTTCTCAAATACCTTCACTGTTCAGATCTTTGCATATGTTTTATCTGTATATGCAATAGATTTGTTACATTTCTGATACTGTCCTACAGAAATTTTAAGATTTCTATATTTCAGCAGTATTTAACCTTTGAATTTCAAATTATTGTAAAAGGGAATAAGGATGAAAATAAAATACATTAGAACACAAAATGTAAATGAATTCAGTTACAATCTGTGTTCTTATATATTTTATTTTTTAAAGTTCTATAATTTATTAACTGAACTAGTAAATTTTCAAGGTTCAATTTCAAGTGGACTTAAATAATTGCACACTATCATATAAACAATTTATTGATATATAATTAGCAAAATTTGACAGTGAAAATATTGACTTGAAGGTTAAGTACTGATTTGCCAAATATCAAGGCCATGTCTGGTTTTTCTCTTTATTGTGTTATGCTTACAAGATGTCACAGTATACATTTTTCCTAATACATTGTTTTCATTATTTTATCACTGATCTTTCCAGGCAAGATTATTAAAAGTAAAGCTTTCAGTTTGGTATTTGCTTAAATTATTTTTTCACTTTTAAAAAGTCTTCCGAGGCCAGGCACTAGTGGCTCATGCTTATAATTCTAGCTACTGAGGAGGCTGAGATCTGAGGATCACCGTTCCTAAGCCATCCCACGCTTGCTGATCTCCAGTTAACCACCATAAGCCGGAAGTAGAACTGAGTAAATTGGCCAAGCACCAGCCTTAAGTGAAAGCCTAAGGGACAGCATCTAGGTCCTGAGTTCAGGCCTCAGTACCAACACACACACAACACACAGTCTTCTAACAACTTGAACAGAGTTGTGAAAAGAATGCGTTGTTCTTAAGAGAAGCTTCAAGCAATTATACTTCATAATGGAAGACCTCTAGTAGAATGGATACTGTGGCATCTTCTTAGGCAGGCTGCATGAGAAATTGCATATGTCATTCTCACTTTTGTATATCAGCTATTGGCTGTGTCAGAGTTATGTGTTTGGAGAGAGTAAATAACCTTAGTATTGTAAAAATAGAGTCTGTATTTCTTAATTATTCAAAAATGCCATGTTCTCTTTTTTGGTTCTGTCTATGCAAAGTTATTAAATGGTAACATAATTGTCTCTAACTGGTAAATCATTTGCCTTTATTTCCTTTTAGTATATAGAGCATATATTTGATAAACATTAGACCAGTATTTGTTTTACTGTTTTAACTGGAAAATAAATGAAGCATTTAGAATAATGTTTGTCAAACATATCTCATTTTTAAAGTTAATACTAGAAAAAAAGGCAAAATGACAAACCTCATTTAAATTTACTTTGAAGCTCAGTGTTTTTGCTTTCTTAGTTGTCTACCACCTCCCTCCCTTCTCCCTCCCTTCATTGTTCAAATGGAGAGGATATAAGGAGAGTACAGATGCGGCAGGTCTTAAACGAAAGCGTTCCCAAGGTACAGTAATTGGAGTTTTATTTCTCTGTGTAGCTAAATTCCCAGATTTAGCATTCAGTTGTGTTTAGAGAAATAGTTTATAGAAATTAGTCTCTTTAACGTGTCCATTGTGCTATACATATGTATAAACATTAGTAAACTATGTACATGTCCAGTAGCAAGACATTCACCACCATTAAGATGCTTTAAGACAAGATGTAGATGATAAGGAAGGGCAATATTTTGCTGGCTTAGCACTCTTCTAGCTCTCCATCTTGTAGTTTTAGGTTTTTTTAAGCATAAGTTGCTCAACACTATTTTAACAAAATGTGGTTTGGAAACAATTGTTAAAACTTTGCAAAAATTGTTTTTATTTTAAAAAAACCAACCTTGTTTTCTTTAGGACCAAAGATATGAATGTTTATTGTGTTAGCTCTTAGACTAAGGTCTTATTTTCAGCATCAATCATGTGCCCTGGCAGGTAAGTAAAATATAAGCGGGTTTTACATACATTTTGTAAATTGCATTTGTAACATAAGAACTATATTTTCTTGTACTGTACCTGTGTATTCTAGTAGGAAACAGGTTTTCCTTTAAAAATGTCTCATGATCTTAGATCTTGGCCATCGCCTTATCTCTTTATAGCAGGCTATGTTGTTACTTTACCTTGAATTTCAACCCATCTTCAAATAAGTTAGACTACACAGGTAATTAGTTTTGTAGCAAGTCACTTAATTTCTTTATATCTCATATAAAATTACAGAATAATATTTTGCCCTGAGGTTTAGTACCTATTTTCTGATGAGAACATGGGATTTTTCTTAAGCCTATATCAGAGATACAAAGGAAAAGTATAAGGCCTTCTAAATACAGGATTACTAAATTCTGACTTGATGGATATGTTTCTCAATCCATTGCTTCCACTCACAATACTGAATTTGTGATTTGTGCCCACTAGAGACACAAAAATGATCAGGACAGACCCTGCCTCACACAAATGACTTCTAAAACCTAGTTTGAGAAATGCATATTGACCATCGTGGTAGAAAAACACTGAATTTCTCATTAAAACATCTTTCAGATTTGGATTTCTACTGTGATGAACATAGCCAGAAAAGTAGCTTTAATATTTGTTCCCAAAATACCTTTTATTCTATTTTTTATTTTTTAAAAATTTTATTTTGTTGTAAAGCTGCTATACAGAGGGGTTACAATTACATGAGCTAAGGTAATGAATACATTTCTTTTATTTTTTTAATTTTTTTTGTGTGTCAGTTGTGAGGCCTGAACTCTGGGCTTGGGCGCTGTTCCTCAGCTCTTCAGCTCAAGGCTAGCACTCAACCACTTGAGCCACAGTGCCACTTCCGGCTTTTTCTGCTTATGTGGTGCTGAGGAATCGAACCCAGGGCCTCATGCATGCAAGGCAAGCACTCTACCACTGAGCACCTTTTCCCAGCCCATGAGTACATTTCTTGTCGAACATTGTTATCCCCTCTGTTTGATTTTTGCCTTATACTGATTAAAAGTTTTATAGATCTTTTGATATTTTTACTGGAACCAACAGAAAAACTGGACCTTAAGTTTCTATATTAGAACTATTAAGGACTTTTTAATCTCTTAAGCCTTTGGAAAAATCAGCTCATCTAGGAATGCAATTCTTTAATTAACTTCATATTAGGGGCTACAATTATATAATCATACCAATTACTCCATGTTGTCTTAGCAAGTTGCTATTCCTGTGGCATTATTAATCATTTATAAAGTCTCTGTCCATTACTTAAGTTTTTTAATGAGTATTTTTTTCTACTGAACTGAAGTACATATCTGGGTTCTTATGTACTATTGATTCAAAGATCTGAATGGTATAATTTTTTCATAACATTGTCTTAGAGACCTTCAAGTTATATTTTCTCTTTTGAAACAGCTATTCATAGTTTTAAATTGAGTCGAAACCATGTGGACTGGCACAGTATGGATGAAGTATATCTTTATAGTGATGCAACCACATCTAAAATTGCAAGAACAGTTACCCAAAAACTGGGATTTTCTAAAGGTAATTATTAGATATTATTTTAATTTGTTAAAATTTGGATATAAGAATTGGTTTTTAGGAAGTGGTGCTGTAGCTCAAGTGGTAGAGCGCTACCTTAAGCTGAAGAGCTGAGGAACAGCGCTCAGGCCTAGAGTTCAAGGCCCATGACCCCCCAAAAAAAACAAAAAAACAGTCTGAACTTCTGAAGAAAACACAGGAAGGGCTCACACCCACAAGAGAAAAAAATTTGTTTTTACTTACATCCAAAATAGAAATTTCTCATTTTTAATATAGTTTTTAGTTGTTCAATTTAATACAGATATCCCATTAAATGAAACATAAGGTGATAATATTATTCATTTATAATAAGTAATTATGTATTTAGAATAACCAGACAAGATTAATAAATCAATACTATAAAAGCTAGTCAAATCCAAGACAGTAAAAGTAAAACATTTTTACAGTGTCAAGAAAGATAAAGATCAAAATTGTAAGTAGAAGGTAAGGAAATGAAGGCAACTCTTTAAACATCTACTGAAAGAAAGAAGAGAATGGTAACTTAGAAAGCTAACATTCTCAAAACGTAAATTTTTTTAAATGTTTGTCTTTTAAATTTTTGTTGTCATTTGCATTGTAATTTACTTGATAGTCCATGTGCTTGAATATCATTTTACATGCTTGTTAATCAGCTATATGCATTTTGTAAATTATCTGCTCATGTCTTTATCCCATTTTGCTGTTTGAATAGCTGTCTTTATTTTTCAAATGGTAAGCTCACTTTGTATACTTTAGGTAATTAACTTACTGTATGTCACATTTCCCCAAGTTTCCCATTTATGTTTTATCTTTGTAGTTACTGATAATGTAATATAGAAGCTTTTAATCTGACATGTAGTTTTCTTTTTCAGACTGACAATTGACTTTGAGGTCATGTCTTGTTCACTTTATACCAGCCATTTATCTTACAAAATTTTATTTCTTTATGTTCAATGAAATTTCTTGCTTTATATTCTCACTTTTTTACATAATGTGAAAATGCTATTTCTAAAAATAAATATTAAACTTAGAATCCTAATTTTTCCATAGCATCAAGTAGTGGGACCAGACTTCATAGAGGTTATGTGGAAGAAGCCACGTTGGAAGACAAGCCATCACAGACCACCCATATTGTGTTTGTTGTTCATGGCATTGGGCAGAAAATGGACCAAGGAAGAATTATCAAAAATACAGCCATGTGAGTTCTTAGATATACATTGTGTATATCTAGTCTGGTATCCAAGCTTTTATCTGAAACATGAGAAGGATTATGGCATTCCCTCATTTCACTCCATATTTTTGCAGTGCCAACAACTGTTTAATCACAGTCAAGTTTATGAACCAAATTTATCCTGCCATATGGAGAAGAGAAGGGATAGGAAAGCCTTTTTAATGTATTAAATTAACTTACACAAATCCAAGGTTTGAAAGCAATAAAAAAGATCTGGTTTTAAGTTTATATCCTACTCTCTGAACACTGAGAATACTTCAGAGTTGCCCAGCTCTGAAACTGCTAAGAGTTGTTTATTCTGCTTTTTAGCAGCTTATCAAGTTAATTTCTACTAGAAGGAACTTAGCTCTAAATTTTATAGAATTGGTAGGCAGTTTTCTAATCTACCAGGCACATTAGTTACCTCATGGATTTATACTCCACTTTATTCTAAAAACTCTTGAGATGTTATTGAGTTATTTGTAGATTATTGAGGTATTGTAGATTATTAAGATTATTGAGGTATGTGTAGATTTGCATGTTTCAAAAATATCATTTGTGTGCTGAAAGAGAATATGGTCATTAAAAGTTCCACCACAGATTTGGTTCTGAGCTTATATGTAGTATAAGAAAAATTTGATCAAGTACAAATTTATGATGTGATGAGAACAGGTCAGTTACTGAGAAAGAGTTTTCTGATTGTAGACTTCAAGTGAAAATATGTCATCTGTCTCTCTAACATTGGCTTTTGTTTCAACGTTGTCACTTCTTAACCACTGGTTAAGTTAATGTAACTTAAAAAATTATTTTTTGTTAGCTATAGCCTGACTACTGATCCTTCCTTTGTTCTTACCATAGAAATGTTTTCCTGCTGATTCTGATTTTATTGTGATGAGTTGTATATTCTTATGATAATTTTTATGCCAGGATGCATCTTTTGCTTGGATATCTGGAGTCTTGAAAACTAGGTTTACTATTATAGTCTCTTAAATCATTGACATTGAAAAGGTATTGGTTTTATTTCTGTAAGTGCCAGTTAGCAAAATCTAAAAACAAAACAGGCTTACGTCAAAAGGAGGATTTAGGAATCGAGGAGGTACTCTGCCAAATTAGCCATCAGAATCTATCAGCTCTACCTACCTTCATTTTGTAGCTACTCTCAGATATATCCTATGACTCCACAGGAGATGTGTATAATGTTTTATGTTCAAAGTCAACAGAAAAGATTAAGTCTTTATTACAGGAATTCCTGGATAGTCTGCATTTCAGTGACTGATAGTGTTGTAATTAAGTACATGAATTTATATATTCAGTCTGAATGACCAGACTTGTGGTAGTCTCACCCTACCTAACATCAGATAGCGGTTGGTTGACACATCAAAACAGTAAGGAAAGGTAAAGCTATAGGTAAAAAATCAAGAGCTATTACTGGAAATTGAAAATTAATGAATCCTAAATGACTCAGAAAACAATTCACAGAGGATTATCATTGTTCCCTAAAAAGGCAGGTTAATCTGCAAATAATTGATAGGAATGTCCACAAAGTGGTTGTTCAATTTTTTAGAAAAGAAAGTAAATTTAACCTTATCTCTATCAGTGCTGTTCTGTAGTTGTACTTTTGTGATTTATACTTGTGACTTGATTTAATAAACTATATTAAGATTTAACTACCTTTACTCCATGGGCAACCTTTTGTTCTCTAAGGATCTTTTGAAATCAAGTCTCTGATGCTTGGAAGTACAGATATTTTTCCCTCTCACCTTATCATGGTAAAATTACTTATGAATTCAAGCTAGTTTTAATCACTTTGTATCAGCAAAGTATGTTTACTAATTTGCATAGCCTGAGAATAAAGTTTGCAGATAACTAACAAAATAATCAAAATTGACTTATTAAAAAGTATAAATGTTGCCGGGCGCCGGTGGCTCACGCCTGTAATCCTAGGTACTCAGGAGGCTGAGATCTGAGGATCGTGGTTCAAAGCCAGCCCGGGCAGGAAAGACCGTGAGACTCCTATCTCCAATAAACCACTAGAAAACTGGAAGTGGCGCTGTAGCTCAAGTGGTAGAGCGCTCACCTTGAGCTGAAGAGCTGAGGGACAGCACCGAGGCCCAGAGTTCAAGCCCCATGACTGACAAAAAAAAAAAAAAAAAGTGTAAATGTTTTAAATACAGTAGATTTACTTTATTACAATGCAAATTTTTTTGACATTACATATCTAACATCTTAACTTAATGAGGTTACCTGTAGTTTTAGAAGAATGTGAAGAGATTTTCAGTGAAATATGATTAAGTTGAAGTTAGTTATAAGTTATTTCCTCCTGAAACATCACTAAAAGGAGAACGTAACCCTTCAGTACTGAAAACAATGGAAGAAGAAATAATGGCAGACAAAGAAGATCAGCATCCACATGGTTTACAACTCTAAAGATAAAATACATGTATATAAAGTCTGATTCTTCCTGGGCATGATAGCACATGTCTGTAAGCAGCACTTGATAACAATCTGGCTATATAGTCTTTTAAAAAAGGGAAGAAAATGATTCTCATTCCTATTCCTGTCTTCCCCCATTATTATTTTTCTATCTCATATATTTTCAAGTTTTCTTTATGCACATAGAATTTTTCACACAAAAATGGGCATAATATATACTCCTAGATCTTGACTTTTTTTTAATGTACCTTGTAAATTACTGCTCATGAATTTCCAAATCTTTCCTATGTGTATGAAATAGATATATCATACTTATATATTCTCAGGAAAAATTAGATATTGAGTTTTTTTTTCCTGAGAGGAATTATGAATACTTTTTCAGGGTGATTTAATGATCCTTAATCGGACAGTACTTTTAGATGCTACTAATCTCTCCCTTCCTTCTCTTTACAGAATACGAACTAAGTATTCATTGCATGGCAGGAGAACATGGAGGGTCAAATAAGTTTATAGGACTTAAATCACAATATTTTATTCATAGCATAATTACAGCACAGTAATTGATTCTAGTGTGAGCTATAGTACGGTCTTAAATCATTCATTTTTCTTACCCTTTCATTCCTGTTGGCTCTCACATCTGTACATGGTATAGTATGTATAGTATAGTATTGTATGTACATTATGTAAATGACGGTTAACTGTCTATTAAGGAGGACTATCAGTTGTAC
Organism: Dipodomys merriami; assembly: GCF_024711535.1. NCBI lineage: Eukaryota > Metazoa > Chordata > Mammalia > Rodentia > Heteromyidae > Dipodomys > Dipodomys merriami. The sequence goes on from NW_027206258.1 coordinate 213,050, forward strand.
AATAAAATGCAGAAGATCTTGATTTTTTGAAAAACTATAAAATTGACAAACTTTGAGCTATACTAATCAAGAAAATATAAGACTCAAATTACAAAATAAAAAGGAGACATTATCAAATACAGCATTACAGAAATAAAAAGGATTATAAGGTGATACTGCACAGCAGGATTTATTTGCTGAATAGACAGATTCCTATAGGTAATGGAGGCCAAAACTGATTCAGCATAAGAGACCTGAATAGATCTATAAAATGTAAAGCATTTGAATCAATAATCATAAAGCTCCCAGAAAAAAAAATTAAGCCTAGAAACAACTTCACTAGTGAATTCTTGCCAAACAATTAAAAGGAAAAAAAATTTCCTCAAACTCCCCAAAATAGAAGGAAGATTTTTTAACTCAGTGTTTGAGACTAGTATTACCTAGATACCAAAAGCAAATAAAAGTATTAATAAGGAAGGAAACTTAAGTCCAACAACGCAGAGAGTTAAATAGCCTGATAAAGTGGGATTTATTGCAGGAATATAAGGTTTGCTGGAGCAACTAAAAATAAAATGTCTAGCATGGTGGGACATGCCTGTTCTTTTAGTATTCAGTAGACTGAGGCAGGAAGATTATGTCATAGTGAGTTCAGTACCAGCCTAAGCTATGTGCCTAGGGTATCACACACATCCTACAACCATGCCCAGCTAGAAAGACGAAAGTAGATGTAAAAGGAAATGGCTCCAAGAGAGTGGAAGACAAGGCTTGTGGGTATGTCCCAAATTTGCCTTGCTAAAATAGGCTCTTTTAAGAGATTAAAGGAGAAAACAAGCAGGTAGGTTATAATGTAGAAAAAGCATTGGACAAAAGTCTAAACTCTTTCATAATAAAAGCATTCGGGAAACTAGAAACATGAATTTTCTCAACCTAGTTTACTTAGTTTAACCCTCAGCTAAAATTAAGTTTACTGGCAAAGACTAAAGCATTTCCCTAAGATCAGGAACAGGATAATTCTTCCTCAACATTGCACTGTATTTTTTCATCAAAGCAATTGTTCAAGAAAAAGAAATAAAAGGTATCCAAGTTCAAAAAAAAAGTGGCTAAAGTAAATCTGTATTCTTACATATAGACAGTCCTGAGGAATACACTCACACAAAAAGTATGAGGGTGAATTAACTCATCCAGGTGACAGAACACAAGGCCAATATATAAAAATTGATTATACTTACATACTAGCAGTGAATATTCTGAAGACCAGATTAAGTAATTCCATATAGTATCAAAGAAGATAAAAATGCTTGGGAATAGCGTATATGATTTGTATGCTTGGGGCTGGGAAGGTGGCTCAGTGGTAGAGCGCTTGCCTTGCATGCCTGAGGCCCTGGGTTCAATTCCTTAGCACCACATAAGCAAAAAGAAAAAAGCCGGAAGTGGCCCTGTGGCTCAAGTGGTAGAGCGCTAGCCTTGAGCTGAAGAGCTGAGGGACAGTGCCCAGGCCCAGAGTTCAGGCCCCATGACCGGACCCAAAAAGAAAAAAAAAAAAAGAACGAAGATAGAGAATTCATGCTTCTAGATTCTATATTTTACTACATAATTTACTAATTTAATAAATTAGTTGATTCTGTAATTTACTACAGAATTTACTACTAATTAAGACCTTGTAGTACTGCCTAGTATATGGATAGACAAAGTGAATGGTATTGGATTAATAGTTCTGTTCATACTGGGATTCAAACTCAGGGCCTGGCACCAACTAAGCAGGAGACCTCTTTCACACATGAGTCACTACACCAGTCCCTTTTTGCATTGATTGTTTTCAAGTTAGGATCTCATTTTATGCCAGGTCCTCCTTTTGTTGCTGGGGTGACAGGCACTTGTCCCCACCATACCCAACCATTGATTAAAATGAAGGCTTGTGAACTGAAGTCCAAGTTTGCCTGGCATGATGACCCACCCCTCCCAATTGCCCAAGTAGGTCGGATTGCAGGATTGAACCACTTTGTCCAGCCACACTTGTTATTATTCAGATAGGGCTTCCTGCCCAGTTGTGTACTTACTTGGACTACCAGCCATCTAGTTTAGGCTTTTCATCACAGCTAGAATGACCAGCATGTGCCACCAGGCCCAAATTCTTCCACTGAAATGGAATCTCACAGATTTTTCTGCCCTGGCTACCCTAGAACTGAAATCCTCCCAATCTTGGCCTTTCATTAAGACAACAGGTTTACCCACTGCACCCAGCTGTTAGTTGACAAAGGAATCTTGTGTGTGTGTGGGCTGACCTTGAACCACACTGTTCTTCCTATCTCAGCCTCCCATGTAGCTAGGATTACCAACTGGTACCCAGCTTCATGGTTTTTGACAATGCCAGTACAGTTCAATAGGGAAAGAATAATCTTCAACAGATGGAGTTAAGACAATTGATTATCATACAAGAGAATGAAGGTGGACGCTTGCCTCATACTGTATGTACAAAGTAAAGATGAAACGAAGACTTACTTGGCTCCTACTTAGAGCTAAAACTAAAGTCTTTAACAGGAAAGAGTAAAATCTGTTCAATCTTGGATTAGGCAGTGGTTTCTGAGATACTGCATCAAAAGTAGAATAGATAAGTGAGTTTGTATCAAAATTCTTTAAACTTTGTAAACAAAGACTCCTCAGCTGCCGGGCGCTGGTGGCTCACGCCTGTAATCCTAGCTACTCAGGAGGCTGAGATCTGAGGATCGTGGTTCAAAGCCAGCCCGGGCAGGAGAGACCGTGAGACTCCTATCTCCAATAAAACCACCAGAAAACCGGAAGTGGTGCTGTAGCTCAAGTGGTAGAGCGCTCACCTTGAGCTGAAGAGCTGAGGGACAGCGCCCAGGCCCCAGAGTTCAAGCCCCACGACCGACCAAAAAAAAAAAAAAAAAAGACTCCTCAGCTATCCTTTTTAAGTTGAACTTTCCTCTCATAATTTAAAGCAAATCTCAGACATCACATCATTTCATCCATAAATAGCATATAGCTATGTAATATGGAAGTATCAAAAATTAATCGTTTTTAAATTTCAGCATATTTATTAGTACAGTGTTCTCATTTTCCTGGTGGAATGCTACCCACATATGCTAAAAATTCATGTAATTGACACTAAAAGGGGGGAAAAAAATCAAATTTGTTGATACTTTAATTTCAAAAGTTAAAATGAGAGGATATTTAAAATAAGTAGGCCATAATTTGAGAATATTCAGAGCTGGTTGATGGCACAGGTATAATTCATTATATCTAAAAATTTGCATATATTTAGGAAACTGTAACAACTTAGAAAATTTGAAATCATAGTTTTCAAATTTAAGAAAAATAACTTTGAAATGGTTCTGATGTTGCCAACTTTGCTTAGTGTCTCAGTAATAGAAATATAATTGGAAAGGGGGATAACAAAGATTCTTTACCATCTAAATACATATGTGAAGTTATTCTCAAAGTTTTATTTTGCTTTTATTAATTTATGTTTTTATTTTGTAGGATGAGAGAGGCTGCAAGAAAAATAGAAGAAAAGCATTTTTCCAATCATGCAACACATGTTGAATTTCTGCCTGTTGAATGGCGGTCAAAACTTACTCTTGATGGAGGTATATTTTATCTTACAGATTGAATGATATAGCCAGTGTTAAACATTTACCAAAATGAATGCATAGAATTTTAGGAAAACTTCTTGTTCATTGAAAACAAAGTCAATTTTGTCTTGGGGTATATTCACTCTTTGTTTTAGATTGAGTAAATAGAACGGTTGCTTTTTTTAATGATTATACTCATTTCTGTCATGTAAAACATCATATAGATTTTACAGCACTATTTCCATGCATATCCTCTATAGTCTCAAGGTAGAAAAAGCATATATAGAAGGAACAGATGTCTTGTAAGAATCTGGGTCTGCATGATACCAAAGCCAATATTCATATACTAACCTGGCTCCTGATGATTTCCAAGGATTCTTCCAGTTCTATGATACTGTCTCAAAGAAATTTCACTTAGTACTTACCAAACCAAAATGGGATCGAAAGTTATAATGAGCTTTTAAAAATAAATGCTTGTAAAATTAAAAAAAAATAAAATCTCAGCTTAATGGCTATGTGTAAGTATTCTGTATAAAATTTTGAGCTTTGCTCATTTACTAAGATGGATACTCAAGAATTATAGCCAACAAAGATGTATTAAAATTTACTAAAGCCAGGTGCCAGTGGCTCATGCCTGTAATCCTAGCCTCCTACTCAGGAGGCTGAGATCTAAGGATCACAGATCAAAGCCAGCCTGGGAAAGTCCCTGACACAAGTTTATCTCCAATAAACTACTCAAAAAAAACAGAAGAGGCACTGTAGTTTAAGTGGTAGAGTGTTCTTCTTGAGCAAAAGAAGCTCAGGGACAACACCCAGGCCCAGAGCTCAAGACCCAGGACCAGGCAGAAGAAAAAAAAATTACTAAATCCCATGAGCTTACTGGTCCTGTTTGGTTTTAATTACTTAAGTAGTTTTTTTTTTAAATTAACTTTATTGTTATTATAAAGGTATGGTGTACAGAGGGATTACAATTACATAAGTCGGTAGTGAGTACATTTCCTGTCATACAGTATCATCCTTTCTCCTACTCTCTCCCAGCGCAATAGTTTTTGTTTGTTTTAGAAGCAAAAGTATCACTGAATTGACATACTCGCCTCAAACTCTCTGTATAGTCCAGGCTGTTATCATGATTCACCTTCTTGCCTTAGCCTTCTGAATACTAGGGTTACAGGTGTATGCCACCACTCCTGGTCTACTTTGTTAATTTTGAAGGCTTTAGAATGAATGAGTAAAGCCAGTCTTTAAAGATTGCATACTTTGTAAAATGGTTAAGGAGGCAGAACAGTTCTGTGTTCTGATCATGGTGGTGTTTACTGTGCATACATTAGAATTCATAGTTATTTAAATTAAAAGTAATGATAAAAGCAAGCTGTAGCAAACATCAGCATGCAAGAAAAATGAAATAGCTATAAAGAATTGAAAGCATATGCTTAAGGGCCAAATGTGTCTACAAAAGAATTTATAAAAATTATTAGGATTAATAAGATTATGAAAGTTGTGAAAAAGAATGTATTTAAAATAATTGCATTTCTCTATACCAACAACACAGAAATGATATTAAAATGCAGAATATCAAGAAAACACTAGATGTATATTTATAATTAAGAGATCATTAAACAATAATTAAATTCAACTTAAACAAGAAGTGATTATTTTTTCCCAAATTTATTTGTAGATTCTATGAAATCCTAACCAAAATCCAATAGCATTTTTCATGATTCTTGACAAATTAATTTTTATTTTTTTTTTTTTTTTTTTTTTTGTCATGGGGCCTGAACTCTGGGTCTGGGCGCTGTCCCTCAGCTCTTCAGCTCAAGGTGAGCGCTCTACCACTTGAACTACAGCGCCACTTCCAGTTTTCTGGTGGTTTATTGGAGATAAGAGTCTCACGGTCTTTCTTACCCGGGCTGTCTTTGAACCTCGATCCTCAGATCTCAGCCTCCTAAGTAACTAGGATTACAGGCGTGAGCCACCAGCGCCCGGCTGACAAATTAATTTTTAAATTATTAGAAAGTTGTGTCCTACTAGACAGCCAGACCTAATATTTCACCTTTGTAATTAATACAGCTTAGTGTTGGTACTGGCTAGGCAAATAGACTAGTGTACCAGAGTAGAGTTCTTTTTTTTTTTTTTTTTTTTTTTTTTTTCTTCCGGTTGTGGGGCCTGAACTCTGGGCCTGGGCGCTGTCCCTCAGCTCTTCAGCTCAAGGCTAGCGCTCTACCACTTGAGCCACAGTGCCACTTCCGGCTTTTTTTTTTTTTTACTTTGCTTAGGTGGTGCTGAGGAATCGAACCCAGGGCCTCAGGCATGGAAGGCAAGCGCTCTACCACTGAGCCATCTTCCCAGCCCCAGAGTAGAGTTCTTAAATAGACATGCTAATGTAAAAATTTGATACCTGTCAGAGCTGGCTTAACACCTGCTTGGTGAAAGGGTGACCTGTGTTTTCAATGTGCTTGATAAATGGTTGTCGTGGGAAAGAAAGGGGAAAGATCCATACTTTACACATCAAATAGAGAAAGTTTCATAGTTTACCAAAGAAAATACCTAGAAACATCCACATGTCTCTCAAAGGAGTGGGAAAGTTTCAATGTAGAGGAGAATAAATACCATACAGCAATAAAAATGAGTGGATTACAGCTAGACATATCAACATGGATGAATCTCAGTACTTTGGCAGGGGTAGAAGAACTCTGTTCAGAAACAGGCAAAGTAAAATATTAGCCATCTGACACATAGTAAATACTGTAAAAGTAATTGACTATAGTAATATTTTTAACAAGTAAATATGTAACAAAGTACATGATTAATCCAAACCACTTATTAGTGAGATTGTAACTAATAAAGAGAAGTTTGAAGAGGAAGTTTGACACAGGGTATAACTGGTAAAGTATTTGCCTAGCATGTGTGAGGCCCTGGGTTCAGTCTCCAGCGCTGATGGGGAAAAAAAAACAACATTGCTACCAATAGCAAAAGAAGTCCGTGGTCATCTAAAAATATATGGTGGACATCAAAGATAATGGCAGTATTCTTGGTGATAGTGTGCTGCACATTGAACTTAAGACCTTTGAACATGCTAACATGCATGCCCTTTGCCACTGAACTATCTACCCAACACAATAGCAATATTTTAAAGTAAGACATTGTTGTTTTCCTTCTTTATACATTATTCTTTCAATTGCCCAGATGTATTACTTTCTTATTTAATAATAAAAACATTTTTGCTAATGCATTAAAATGACCTTTAAACTGTTTCCATATGAGCATGGTGGTTATACCTTCCATTTTTGCAACTTAAAAGGTTGGCATCAAAGAAGAGACAGTAGCACACACCTGTAATCCCAGTACTTTGGGATTATCACTGCCTTCTGGTCTTTCATTCAGTACATTATATTAAAGTGTATGGTGAAATGCAATAATCTAAGCCAATACAGTGAAAAACAGGAGAAAAATGAAATTGTACCATAAACCTTCTGCAATTTGTTGCTTTTTTGAGTAATAATATTCACCCAAGTATGATGAATACTATTGCACAGTGTAAATATTGTAAACACTAGTTTCTCAGTGTTTAAAAGAAATGTAGTTTTCTGCATCTTCAGTAATTTTATTAGGTAAATAGTTTTCAACACTACCTTGTTCAGTGAAGAAGTCCGTTATTCATTTTCTTGCTTTTGTGCATATTTATGATGTGACAGTTCTTGCCCATAGAGTTTTTGGTTCACTAAAGGGTAGATAAAGGCATGACCTCTGGGAAGTCTTAATTTAGTCTTGAATTTCTGTTAGCAGTGCCAGACCTTCCACATAATTATTGCCAGACCCAAGATACATGGATCAAGAATTTTTTTTTATAATGGCTGTTTATTCTTAGTGTTCTTTTAATGTCATTTTTTTTGTCTTTTATTGGTTTGTTTTTATTTTTGTGAATTTTTTTTTGTGCTCAGAACCTCACATGCTTCCTTGGCTTTTTCGCTCAAGGCTAGCACTCTACCACTTGAGCCATGTATGCCTCCATGTCTAGTTTTTTGGTTGGTTAATTGGAGATAAAAGTTTCTCCAATTTGTCAGCTTGGGCTGGCTTTTAACTTTGATCTTCAGATTTCAGCCTCCTGAGTAGCTAGGATTACAGCCATGAGCCACTGGTACCTGGCTGTTTTTGTAATAATTTTCAGGAAAGGAAAGTACATTAAAGCCAAAGCTGGTCTCAACTATTTAAATGTTAAATTATTTCAGGAAATGTAATATTTCTCTCAGTGTCCCCCTCCCCTCCAGAACAAATATCTTCTATAGTTTTAATTTTGTTGTTTCACTTTTTGTAGACACTGTTGACTCCATTACTCCTGATAAAGTTCGAGGTTTAAGGGACATGCTAAATAGCAGTGCAATGGACATCATGTATTATACTAGTCCCCTTTATAGAGATGAAGTAAGTATTATGACTGTCTTGATTTTTTTTAGATGTGTTTTAAGGAGAATAATGCTATGTGAATGCCCTGCCTTTTAATTTTATGATTTTACTAACCAAATGAGAAATTACAGAAATCTGTTTATCTGTAGATAGCCTATATTTAATAGTGAATTTAACAATCTTCAAACTAGACATTAAAGCCCTTATGGGTAGGATATTGATCTGAACATTGTTCTTTGAAAAAATACCATCTTTTAAAATCAATCACATTAATTATATCTCTGATTGCTGTCCTCACAAGAGTTTTAGACACCTAGGAATTTCCTTCTGCTTGCTTCTGTGTGATAGACAGATATTGCCCCACTGTGTAGTGATTTATAACGGTTCCCAGATGACAATGTTGCTAATTCACCACAAATTGCACTAACATGGGTAAGAGGTAAAAAATTATTCAACAGAACGAGATAATTTCTATAACATCCACTTTGTCACTCATTGGAGGACTTTTGTTCATCAGAGTAAACTAACACATGGTAATTGTCATAATAATCTTCATAAAAACTCTGTGAAGCAGATTCGTTATTATCATCCTTATTTGAGGGGTGAGGAAACCAACACAAGGAGAAATTAGGTAATATGCCAGAAGTGTCTCATTTAGCCAAGTGTTAGAGGCAGGATTTGAATCAGCTGGTATAACACCATATAACCATGCTGCTTATCTCATTTAGCGAAGTGTTCGAGGCAGGATTTGAATCAGCTGGTAGAGCACCACATAATCATGCTACTTATACTCCTCTCTTCTGTGGTCACATTGTAGTCAGTCTGATCACAGTGTTTTCAGTCTAGCTGCTTCTTTTGACTTCCCTGACCTTTAATTTTGTTAATACATACTCACTGAGCACCAGCTCTGTGCCAGGCACTATCTTTAACATTGGGCTACTTCACTGTAAAATTACCTGTCAATAGTAGAAGGCCAGAAGAAAAGCACTGCAAGAGTACAAAAGTAAAATCTGTTACAAAATTCCCTTTTCAGAAATCTCAGGTAAATATATATATATATAGATATAGATATAGATATATAGATATGTGAACTCATCTGGTAGAAGGTATTTTGAACTTCTAAGAGAGCCTAGGAACTTGTATTGAACAAGACTCCAAGTAGGTGAAGCTGAAACATGTTGAAAATTGGAGAACCACTACACGAAAGCATGGAAGTCCTTAAAGACATTGAAATACTTGGAAGTGGCGCTGTAGCTCAAGTGGTAGAGCGCTAGCCTTGAGCTGAAGAGCTGAGGGACAGCGCCCAGGCCCAGAGTTCAAGCCCCATGACAGACAACAACAACAAAAAAAAGAACATAAAATAGCAACTAAAGAAACTTATACATTTCTCTTTAGAGGGAAAGCATCTTATCCTTCCACATTATCATCTTATGCTACATTGGCTGAATATATTTCATCATCATCAGACAGGACAGAACTCTTAGGTGTCAACAGAATATCATGCCTTTTATGAGATCTATGACATTGCTGATCCAGCCAATCATAAAATGCTTAAGTGATTGTCAGTTTGTATCATTGAGTATGCTCAGTAAAAGTTGGAAGCTAGTTGTCTCTTGAGGGAGAATAACAGTATTAAAAGTAAAAACAAGCCAAGCACTTGGTGGCTCATGCCTGTAATCCTAGCTACTAAGGAGGTTGAGATCTGAGGACTGTGGTTTAAAGCCAACCCAGGCAGGAAAGTCCGTGAGACACTTATCTCCAACTAACCACCAAAAAACCAGTAGTGGAACACAAGTAAAACAGCAAATTACTGTTCTTTTTGGTTTATAAGTTTTTTATTGTGAAAATACTGTACATGAGCAAGGTAATGAGTACATTTCTTATCAAGCATTATTGCCTCCTCCTTTGTTTTTCCCCTCCCATCCCTTCCCTCCCACTGCCACAACTACACTCTCCCCCGTCCCACTGCCTAAATTGTAAAATTCATTGTTCAGCAGTGTCTTGTACATCTCATTGTCACAATGGGTCAACCTGTCTCCCTATTTAAACGTTTTGTTTTTTCCCTTCCCCTCCCCAAATTATACTGACATCAAATACAGTGAAAACGGGTTATACTGTAGGGGAGGAAGTAACAAAAAAATCACATGGTACCTTATAAATACGTTAGAATCAATAGCAAGAAAGAAAAAACCACTTGTGTCCCTATCTTGGGGTTCATTTCGCTTAACATCATCTTATCTGGTCATATGTACATAGCTTTTGACCTTTTCTGCTTATCCCAGACATATAATAGTTATTGCAAATAAGGGACACCATAGTACCTGTGTTTTTTTGGGCCTGGCTTACTTCACTTAATACAATTTTTTCCAAGTCTTTCCATTTTCTAACAAATGGGGCAATGTCGGCAATGTCATTCTTTCTGATGGAGGCATAGAATTCTTGTGTGTGTGTGTGTGTGTGTGTGTGTGTGTCTGTGTGTGTCTGTGTGTGTCTGTGTGTGTGTCTGTGCGTGTGTCTGCGTGTGTGTGTGCGTGTGTGTGTGTGCATGTGTGTGTGTGTGTGTGTGTGTGTGTGTGTGTGTGTGTGTGTGTGTATACACACACCACAATTTCTTGATCCATTCATCTACTCAAGAGCATCTGGGTTGGTTCCATATCTTCTAAGCTATGGTAAATAATGCTGCAATAAACATAGTTGTGCTGGTAGCTTTAGTATGGTCTGGTTTGTGATCATTTGGATAAATGCCCATAAGTGGGATTGCTGGGTCATAGGGGAGCTCTAGGGAGTCTTTTGAGGAACCTCCTCCATACTGCTTTCCAAAGTGGTCGAACAAGTTTACACACCCACCAACAATGCAGTAAGGTTCCCTTCTGTCCACATCCTCTCCAGCATCTGTTATTATTAGATTTCTTGATTGTAGCCATTCTAAGTGGGGTGAGGTGGAATCTCAATGTTGTTTTGATTTGCATTTCTTCTATGGCTAGAGTGGTTGAGCATTTCTTCATGTATCTATTGGCCATTCATATATCCTCTTCAGAGAAGTTTCTCTTTAAGTCTTCAGCCCACTTATTTATCAGGCAGTTGTTTTTTTGAGGATTTGTTGTTTGTTGGGGGATTTAATTTTTTGAGTTCCAGGTATATTTTAGATATGAGACCCTTATCTGTTGTATGGCTAGTGAAGATCTTTCCCAATCCATGGGCTTTCTGTTGGATCTTGCTAGCTATGTCCTTTGCCATGCAGAAACTCTGCAACTTTATGTAATCCCATTTGTCCAACCTTTCTTTGATTTGTTGTGTTTCTGGGTCTCTATTAAGAAAATTTCGGCCTGTGCCAAGGAGACCTCTAGAATGTCTCCTATTCCTTCCAGTAATGTTTTCAGCGTGTTTGCTTTGACTCTGAGGTCTTTGATCCATTTTTGGAGTTGATTCTGGTGCAGGGTGATATATAAGGATCTAGCTTTAGTTTTCTACAGGTGATTAACCAATTTTTCCAGCACCACTTACTGAAGAGGCTGTCTTTCCTCCATTTTATTTTTTTAGCTTCCTTATCAAAGATTAAGTGGCTGTAGGTCTGTGGGTTCATTTCTGGGTTTTCAATTCTGTTCCATTGGTCCTGAGGTCTGTTCTTGTGTCAGTACCAAGCTGTTTTGATTACTATGGCTTTGAAATTTGGTATTGATATCCCTCCAGCACTGTGTGTTCTGTAGTAATTACAAAGATTGTAATATTATGTATCCCTTCAGTTCTGCAAGATTGTAAAGCAAACTCATTCTGTCTCCTAAGGATCGTTTTTGCTATTCGGGGTCTTTTATTGTTCCATATGAATTTTTGGATTGCCTCTTCTGTTTACTTGAAGAATGAGGGTGGAATATTGATAGGTATCACATTGAATTTGTAGATATCTATTTGTAGATATTGCCATTTTCACGATGTTGATCCTTCCAATCCAGGAGCATGGGAGGTTTTTCCACTTTTAAGTTCTGCTTTGATTTCTTTTTTCAGGTTTTTAAAGTTTTCATTGTAGAGGTCCTTCACTTCTTTAGTTGTTAATTCCTAGGTATTTTATTTTTTGTGAGGCTATTACAAAAGGAGTTGCTTTCCTAATCTCAGCAGCGCTCTTCTCATTGCTGGCATACAGGAAAGCCACTGATTTTTGAGGGTTAATTTTATACACTGCTACTTTGTGAAAGTTTCAAATCAGCTCAAGTAATTTGGGAGTGGAGTCCATGGGATTCAAATACAAGATCATGTCATCTGCAAAGGGGGAGAGTTTAACTTTATTTTTCCTTATTTGGATCCCCTTTATGTTTATATCTTGTCTTATTGCTGTAGCTAGGCATTCTAATACTAAATTGAAGAGAAGTGGAGAGAGTGGACATCCTTGTCTCGTTCCTGAGATTAGAGGAAATAGCTTTAGTTTTTCACTATTAAGTATAATGCTGGCTGTAGGTTTGTTATATACAGCCTTTATTGTATTGAGGAATGTTCCATGGACTCCTAATTTTTCCAGCAAATTACTATTCTTTGTAAGAGTAGCAGCTAGCATTTGAAAAAAAAAAAGAGTAGCAGCTAGCATTCTACAGATTTCTATAAGAAATTGAGGGTCAAATTCAAAATGCATAACCAAAAACAACAAATTACTGTACTTTGTCAGAGTAGCAGCTAGCATCCTACAGACTTCAATAAGAAATTGAGTCTCACCCCTCTGTACAGTATTTTCACAATAAAAAAAAGAAGCTGTAAAAGGAAAAAAAAAAAGAAATTGAGTCTCAAACTCAAAATGTATAACCAAGTAGGAATAAATAATAGTCTAGAAATGAAAAGACTTAAAACTGAGGTCAGGAGTCAATATGAGTTTGAGTAGCAGAAGAACTTTATTCTGTTGATTGTGTAGAGTATTGCAATAATAATAATTAAGGTTCAATTTCAAAGAAAACAGTTTTGTTAAGAAAAATTATTCTTTCCAAAATGAATAACCCCAAACTTTAAAAAGCCTTGCTTCTCACCCCTAAAAATCAAATTTTTACTCATATCTATCACCAACTTAATGGAAATTTGAAATATCAAGTGGATTAACATTAGCTTATTTAAATCATACAGTATCCTTTTATTATATTACTCTTAACTATATATGTGATATGTTAATATATGTGCTATAAACTCATTTCCAAAATGTATGACTAAATATCACAAGGTATAAATTAAGGATTGAAGCAAGCCACCAGTTGTTCATGCCTGTAATCCTAGCCACTTAAGAAGCTGAGATCCAGATGATCATTTCGAGGCTAGCCTGGGAAGAAAAGCCCACAAGACTCCATTTCTGAAATAACTAGCAAATCAAGCTGAGGCATGACTCAAATAGTAAAGCACTAATTGTGCAAACAAGCTGAGTAAGTGTGAAGTGTGAATTCAAACATCGGTACCAGAAAAAAAGTATATAGAAATTGCCTGTAGGGATAAGATGCAGTTACTAGAATCTACAGGGAACACATTTTTCCTAATCTCCCAATGTAGTTGACTTCAGGCCTACACAAAGATCCGTGTACTTACACAGATCTATATGCTTGTGTGTTCTGTAGTAATTATAAAGATTGTAATATTATGTATCCCTTCAGTTCTGCAAGATTGTAAAGCAGACTCATTCTGATAACCTATATTTGGTCAGTAATGTTTAGTTTTCTTGAGTTTAGAAATAAGGTTTACAGCACTCAGTGATAACTAATACATATATGTATGTATTTCTTTTTATTTCAAACAGCTAGTTAAAGGCCTTCAGCAAGAGCTGAATCGATTATATTCCCTTTTCTGTTCTCGGAACCCAGACTTTGAAGAAAAAGGGGGTAAAGTCTCAATAGTGTCCCATTCCTTGGGATGTGTAATCACTTACGACATAATGACTGGCTGGAATCCAGTTCGACTTTATGAACAGTTGCTTCAGAAGGAAGAAGAGTTGCCTGATGAACGGTGGATGAGTTATGAAGAACGACATCTTCTTGATGAACTCTATATAACAAAGCGACGGTAATGTATCCTGGTTTGGGGATATAATTTAAAATGTCTTTATATAATTACTAGACCCTTTAGGAGAAAACTTACGACTTTCATTGTTAAGGATACAAAGATTACTGGATAATGTGCCTGATCAAGCTAAAGATTAATTTTCATTCCATTTACATGCATTTTTCTATAGCATAAAATCATTTTGTTTTCCTCCGCATTTTCCTTCTGTCTTTCCTCACAGCTAGTTAGGAGTGAAATCTAAAACTTATTTCCAAGCTGAGTCTGTGCAGAACTTTTACTGAAAATGTTTACCACTTTACAATCACTTATAGTGTATTGATCTTTAAAAGAAGATCTCTACCTTTATATTATTATTTGAAAATAGTTTTAAAACCCCTTTTTATTTCTTGACCAATGTGTTTTATTGTATGTTGTATGTAAATGTAAGTGTATGTTATGTAATTATAAACATTTGATTATTGTTGCCTTTCTAGAACTATCTTGTAATTCTTGGCCATATTCCTATCTTGATTGATTTTCTGTGGCACAACTTCTTTTCTCTCAGTAGTAAATCATTTCATCAATTCTGATAAAACAATGTATTTCCCTCCTTCAAGTAGTTTAGCATTGTATGAAAACAACTAAGTTAATTGACTAACAGTCTTTGATTTTCTTCTAGTATTAGAGAAGTTGTCTAAGAATCTCATTTTTTAGATTCTGTAAGCTAGACATATATTATAACAAAAATATTAACAAAATTATTAGTTTTGAAAGAAAATGTCATGTTTACCAAACCTCAGAGCAGTATTAAAGATGCTAATTTTTTAATTAATTCATGTTTATTAAATGTAAGATACAGAATATTATAATGAGGTAAAAGATGAAACAACACAAGTATTCATCACCAGAGAAGGTTAAACTAATCTGTGGTATGTTGGACAAGTAATCATTGCTGTAAAAATTACAGTAGGTCAAGAGGCAGTGACATTAAAAGATCTTTAAGGTTAATTATTATAGGAAAGGAAAAGATGCTTTAAAAAGTCACCAAGAATAAATCATTTTGTGTCGTGTGTGTGTGTGTGTGTGTGTGTACGTGTGTACGTGTGTACGTGTGTACGTGTGTATGTATACATCTGTATGTACCTGTGTGTCTGTGCCTATCCTGGAGCTTGAACTCAGGGCCTAGGTACTGACTGACCCTGAGCTTTTGTGCTAAAGGCTAGTGCTCTGCAAATTGAGTCACAGCTCCACTTCGTGCATGCATGCGTGCGTGCGTGTGTGTGTGTGTGTTTAATGAAAGCTAAGAGTCTCAAGGAGTTTCCTGCCCAGCCTGGCTTCAAACTGTGATTCCCAGATCTCAGCCTCCCAAGTAGCTAAGATTATAGGCATGAAATAGCAGCACCCCACAAGTCATTTTTAAAAGTGTATAGATGCTTACCTAATATTCCACTAAAAAGCCTTTTTACTAAAAGAAGAAAATGACAGGCTGAGAATGTAGGTAGATCATTTGTTTAGCATGCACCGGCTCTGAGTTTCATCCTTAGCACTGGAAGAAGAAAAGACAGGAGTGTTTTATTTGGTACACTATATGGTACAGTGTGTGCATTTATTTAAAAAAAAATTTAAAGAGGGGTCAGAGTAGGAGTTAGTATGCTTTGTAAACTAATAAACATCTAATGTACTGTGATCAGTATACACCTGTGTGTAATCTCATACCACTTCCTAGGCTGAGGGAAATAGAAGAACGTCTGCATGGATTGAAGGCCTCTTCCATAACACAAGCACCTGCCTTAAAATTTAAGGTAAGGAAAAAGTGATGCAGTTTTCATTATCTCCATATTCCTTGAGTATTTAAATGTGATTTATGGTACAAATTGAGGTTTAATTATGAATGGCTATGGAATACTTACTGTGTATTGGACACTGTTTTCTTAGTTCTGCAAAGAAAAGAATGGACAAAATGGCACTTTGTCCCTGGGGACATGGAATAGTGTATTATAAGTGCCATTAGCCACACACAATGATGTGTGTGTGAGCAAGGAAAGTTTAGGAAATGGCATGGACCCTTGTTCTAAGTAGATTAAATTTGGCCAAGCAAAAGAAGGGAGAAGTACTTTCTGTGTAAAAACAGTATAAAACCAGGTATGGAGGATCGTACTTCATAGTAGTAATCTGGAGTATGGAGGAAGAAAAGTTGAGAAAATACTGTTTTTGTCAGTGGCATGAAAAAAGAAATAGATCAGCAATGATTCCAGGATGGAAAGCTCACAGTTCAATCAAATGTACTGACCCAACTTGGGTCAGTTTGGCTGGAATTTTCAGGACTCAATAAAGAGTCTGGGGGAGAGCAGGAGTAAATAGAAATAAGAAATAGGATAGAAATATGGGCAGTGTACCAAAATAGCCTTTTGAAACCAATAGTTTAGGAAAATCTAAAGTGCAGAGTGGTCAACAATGACCACTCTTGGTAAGGATGTTCCTGTAGCTGTATAAACTGACTACATAAAGATGTCATAAGTTTCCAAATGGAACTTATGCATGGCTCTATGATACTGAATTATTTGTTCTAGGAATCTACTGCTGTCAGTGAAATTTAATGTACAGGTAAAGAGGGAAAATGAGCTGGGTGCCAGTGGCTCATACTTATAATCCTAGTTACTCTGGAGACAGTTCTGAGGATTTCAATTCAAAGCCAGCCTGGGCCGGAAATTCTGTAAAAAATAAAACAACCAGTAGTGGAGCTATGGCTAAAATGGTAGAACTCTAGCCTTGTCCATAAAAGCTCAGGGACAATGCCCAACCCTTGAGAAGTGCCAGGTCGAGCATACACACACAAAAAGTTAATCTTTGAGATAAGCCTTTGGTAGGTAGCCTATGCTGACCTCAAACTAAGGATCCTCCTGCATCTGCCTCCAAGATAGATGTGCGCCACCAGTTTGATTCAGGGGAAAAAATGAAAAACAACAACAAAAAAGAAAACTTATGGCAGTTCTGGGGACCAAATTGGCAAGCCCTGTACCACTTACACTTTCCTAGCCCCAGGGGAAAAATTAATGGAATTACTTTGATTCTGTCTCTAGAGCTTACAGAATTGTTTTTCTTTTAACTAATAACATATATTTAAAAGCTATATGATAATGTTGTAACAGACTTTTAACGAAGTTGGTCTTTGAAGTTTTCCTGACATAGAATTTGAGTTACATCTCTGCTACCATCATTATGTGATCAAAGTAGACTGTATAGAAGTGATCTGATAGAAGAAGTAAAATCTCCTATTTTGTATGCTGATTTTTTTACTGAAGTGTTTAGGTATGTCCCAGTAAGTGCATTGCTATGTCAGAATTGAATACTATATAACTAGAACTTATGCACTGTACTTGAGTGTCCTTCTGATGCACACATAATCACATGTTGTATAACATGAGTTTAAATTATTAGAGAAAACACAGAAATCTAATGAACTGTCAAATCATATTTAGGACTCCAGAGTTCTAAAGGAAACAAGTTATTCCATGCCAGTTGCCAAGAATGAATTGACTTTCAGAGTACAGGTGTTAGCCCTGTAACAATTGATCATTGATTCTCAAAAGAGAAGAAGCTGGACATTGTGGCACACACCCTTATGTAATTCTGGCTACTTGGGAGGCTGAGATCAGAATGAGATCAGTGCTAGACCAGCCTAGGCAAAAAGTTTGGTTTAGCTGGGCACTAGGAGGCTAACATCTGAGGATCCAAGTTTGAGGCCAGTCAGAACAGAGTCTGTGAGACTTATTTTCACTAAATCACAAAAAACTGGAAGTGGAACTGTTAAAGCTCCAGCCTTGAGTGAAAAAGCTAAGGGACAGTGCCCAGACCCTGATTTCCAGCCTCACTACCACCAAGAGGGGTTCACAGAAAGGAAATGAAGAGGGAGATACTAACAAGCTTTAGTGTAGAAAGTGGAAACTTGGGGTTGGAGGCATGGCTCAATTGATACGAGCACTAGCCAATGAATGAAAGCAGCAGGTATTAAGTTCAATTTCCTGTCTTCAACTCCCCCCCCCCCCCGAAAAAATGGTGGGAAACTTCTGTTTGCTCCATACGCATTGCTCTAACTGTAGTCAAATCATTTAACATTTCTGAATTCATTTGTTCATTTATCTCTGAACAAAGGGTTAGACTAAACATCTAAGTTTCCTTTTTACCTTTAAAATCCTGATATCTGTAAACATTACTGAAGCTCAGTCATTACCCCATTGAGTGTGTTCCTCAAACTACAGTTTTACCACAAAGAAAATTTGCTTCTTCTGTGAAGATAAGAATTTAGTGAATTCATAAAGAATTTTGTTAGATAAAAAGTGTGCATGTGAGCCAGGCGCTGATAGTTCATGCCTGTAATCCTAGCTACTCAGGAGGCTGATATCTGAGGATCGTGGTTCAAGCCAGCCGGGGCAGGAAAGTCTGTGAGACGCTTATCTCCAATAAATGACCAGCAAACTGGAAGTGGAGCTGTAGCTCAAATGATAGAGCACTAGCCTTGAGCTGAAGAGCTGAGGGACAGCGCTTAGGCCTAGAGTTCAAGGCCCACGACCGGAAAAAGAAAAAAGAAAAGTGTGCATGAGGCCATGCACCAGGTGTTCACACGTATAATCCTAGCTATTCAGTAGGCTGAGATCTGATGATCGAGATTCAAAACGAGCCCGAGCAGATAAGTCCATGAGACTCTCATCTCCAATTAACAACCAAAAGGTCAGAAGTGGACCTGTGGTTCAAGTGATAGAGCACTAGCCTTGAACACAAAAGCTCATGGTACTGTACTAGACCCAGGCCCTGAGTTCAAGCCCCAAGACTAGCACCAAAAAACAGTAAAAGTAATAAGCCATATGCTTTCCTGCTTCTGTTTTAGTTCATGTGAGTCTGTCCATCTAGTCTATCATTCTAGTATTCTAGTCTCAGCTATGGAAATTCTTTATATTTCATGCTGACAACTGCAAATGCTGCCTTCTCTGAAAAGCCCTCAAGTGGAAGTGTTCCTTTTACCATTCCTTTATAGCACTCCTTCCCTCTGGTGTGCACTCTTCTGTTCGCCTTCTCCCCACCACCCCCAATTGTAAATTTATGAGGCTCTACCTTACTAGTCCCTACCCATTTCAACACTTAGCATATTCACACAAAGCTCAGGAACTTGCTCTGTCTACTCCATGCATTGGTCTGGTATCTCCAGGAAACAATGCACCAATAAATAAAACTTTTTTCTAAAAGTGGTAGCTCAGTAAATCTTTGATTGGTGGATAGAAACACACTATGAAATGTGTTTTCTTCTTATCATCCTTCCCTTCTTATTCTTCAACTTCTCGTGGCTTTAAAGTAATGAAATTCTGCTGGGTGCCAGTTGTTTATTCTTGCAATCCTAACTACTCAAGAGGTTGAGATCTGAGTATTGCAATTTGAAGCCATCCCAGGCAGGAAAAGCCTATGAGGCTCTTATTCCAATTAACCTCCAAAAGGTTGGAAGTAGAGCTGTGGCTCTAATGGTAGAGTGTTAGCCTTGAGCACAAAAGCTGAAGGACAGCACCCAGGCTCTGAATTCAAGCCCTAGAGCCAGCACAAGAAAAAGAAAGAAAACTTTTCGTGGAAATAGATTATTTTAGAATGATTAGTTGGCATGTACTCAAACAATGCAGATATCCTATGGGCATAGTCTAATATACTTAGAGATAATTGTATTTTCATCTTTTAAAACATATTATTCCATGATCCTAATGAAAAATAACATGATGTCTTTCACTTCAGGTTGAGAATTTCTTCTGTATGGGATCCCCACTAGCAGTCTTTTTGGCATTGCGTGGCATTCGACCAGGAAACTCTGGAAATCAAGACCATATTTTGCCTAGAGAGATTTGTAATCGGTTACTAAACATTTTTCATCCTACAGATCCAGTGGTAAGTTGCAATATAGGGGTTTTTTTCCTTAATGTTCTTTTGTTCCTGAAAATCTATGCCAGGGCCCATTGAATTAATGAGTCTGACTTATTTGCAGAAGTTCGTGTTCTTAAAACACTTGTATCTTGGTTTACTAGGATTCATTAAATAAAATACCTTAGAGATAATGTTTATGTTGCATATGTAACATTAGAACATAATATAGAATTATTATCCCAGGACTAATCAAAAAAAATCAGGAGTCTCCTCAATTCCCAGACTTTTGCCATCTTTAATACCAGTAATGTTAGGAACTGTAAGTCTTAAAATTCTGCTTGAAATACTTTGTTTTCTAAAACATACCACTGTATTGAAATGTGTTTGATGAATCCTTTTAAAAATGAATATATTCAGATACCACATATTAATCATGAAAAGGTAAAACTATTTTAACCCAGTACGAGTGTTGAATACTGAATTTTTATATTTGTGTTGTAAATAATGTTTTTAAATGTAAGCACTTCAGGAATCTTGCATCCAGCTATAAACAGGCAAATTCTATTTGAAATTTATTTCCAGTTCTTTGATTCCAGTTGAATCATCTCCTTTCCTTTCTATTCCCTCCTTCCATCTTTCTTTTTTTGTGGTATGGTGCTAAGGTTTGAACTCAGGGCCACACTTGAGCCAACCCCCTAGTCTTCTTTGCTTTATCTTTCAGGCAGGTTCTCATGCTTTTCCCTTGGTCCAGCCTTGGACTACAAAAACCTACATCTTCCTCCCATGTAGCTGGTATCATTTATTGAGAGGCAGGTCCTGTTAACTTTTTTGCTCAGGTTGTCAACCTTTCCACCTCTGCTGCCTGTGTAGCTGGGATCACACAAGCCTGCAAAACCAGAACCAGCCAGTTTTCTTCCTCAATTTGGAAGTTGTGAGTCTTTAAAATTTGAGTAGTTATTCAATGTTATACTAGCTAAAGATGTTTGTAAAAACAGGGGCTGAGGACATACCTCAGTGGTTGAATGCTAGCTAAAGACCTTTCAAAAGACTTCACATAATTATAATAAAAGCTACTTTTCAGAAATTTTATACTATTTAAAAGTTTCTTTTTTACTGTTTGTTAGATTCTTTTTTTTTTTTTTTTTTTGGTCTGGGCCTGTGTGAGGTCTCTGAGCTCTTCAGCTCAAGGCTAGTGCTCTACCACTTGAGCCACAGCGCTACTTCTGGTTTTCTGGTGGTTATTTGGAGGTAAGAGTCTCACAGACTTTCCTACCCAGGCTGGCTTTGAACCATGATCCTCAGATCTCAGCCTCCTTAGTAGCTAGCATTATAGGCATGAACCACCGGTGCCTGGCAAGTAAGTTTTTTTTTTAAGACAAGAAAAATGCTTGGAGAAAAGGTTCTATCTCAGTGATTAAAGTACATGCTTACCCTGAACCCTGAGTTCAGTTCCCTAGTATGACAAAGATAGGTAGATAGGTACATAGGTCAGTAGGTAGATAAATATGGGAGCAAAGCTAATCTAACAAACAAACAGTGAAAAAAGAAACTTTCAAATAGTGTAAATTTTCTGAAAAGTAGCTTTTATTATAATTATATAAAGTCTTTTGAAAGATCTTTAGCTAGCCTTCAACCACTGAGGTATACACTCAGCCCCTGTTTTTACAAACATCTTTAGCTAGTATAACATTGAATAACTACTCAAATTTTAAAGACTCACAACTTCCAAATTGAGGAAGAAAACTGGCTGGTTCTGGTTTTGCAGGTTTGTGTGATCCCAGCTACACAGGCAGCAGAGGTGGAAAGGTTGACAACCTGAGCAAAAAAGTTAACAGGACATGCCTCTCAATAAATGATACCAGCTACATGGGAGGAAGATGTAGGTTTGCAGTCCAAGGCTGGACCAAGGGAAAAGCATGAGAACCTACCTGAAAGATAAAGCAAAGAAGACTTAGGGGGTTGGCTCAAGTGTGGCCTTAGCACCATATCACAAGACAAGAAAGATGGAAGGAGGGAATAGAAGGGAAAGGAGATGATTCAACTGGAATCAAAGACCTGGAAATAAATTTCAAATAGAATTCTGATAGGCTGTTATATAAAAATGCAACTACACAGTCTTGGCATTTTATAAATCCTTTCTCCTAACTTGAGAGTGAACTTGAGTTCAGAGGTGAATTCTGTGCCTTCTTGGGTTTGTTTGGTGCTGAGGGTTGAACCCAGGGCTCTGCACACAGTAGCACCCAACCACTGAGATATATTCTCAGCCCCTGCAGTTTTTTCTAATGCTTTTTAAATAGTTTGTCAGAACTGTGCAAGGCAGTTTTTACCAACCATCTGTTTTTCCTGAAATCCCACAAGAGCCAGAATGCTAATAAGCACCAAACAGTTGATAAGTGATAGAGAACAGAATCAAAACATTGCCTTTGCTTCTGTGTCATCCCTGTTCACAGTAGCCAAGAGGGCTTTTGTTCACAGCTGATTAATGCTGTCACTATATTGATCTATCTGTAAACTAGATTCAATAAGAAATTAATATATTAAAAATTGTTGTGTTCCAGACCACCATTTACTATGTCAGCTTTATGAGGTTGACATAAATCTAATTGTTAGATGATAGAAGAACATAATAAAAATTATCTTCCCCTGAAAAACAAATCAATGGAAACTATTAGCCAAGACTAACTCCAATTTTTTTCATGATCTCATTATCAAGGATATGGAATTAGACCAACTACAAATTATTAGCTGTGAACAACTAGTAGTATGTGTTTGGAATGTCCATTTTTAAATTCCCTCTCTGAGTTCTGCTTAGCATACAGTAGAATAAACAATGAACAGTTTACCAAAATCCAAGCATTGTGCATTAATGTTGTGTTTCTTTGAATTCTTTTTAAATCAAGGCTTATAGATTAGAACCATTAATATTGAAACACTACAGCAACATTTCACCTGTCCAGATCCACTGGTACAATACTTCAAATCCCCTACCTTATGAGCACATGAAGCCAAGCTTTCTCAACCCAGCAAAAGAATCTACCTCAGTTTCAGAGAATGAAGGCATCTCAACCATACCAAGCCCTGTGACCTCACCAGTTTTACCACGCCGACACTATGGAGAATCCATAACTAACATAGGCAAAGCAAGCATATTAGGTAATTTCTCTTCACTGTTCCTTACCTGACTATATGTACATACTCCATGTGGCAGAGTTGGAGATACTCCATTACCAAACTTCCAACAGTTAGTCTCCGAGGATTAATTACTCTCTGCTTGTTCATAGTCAAGGGCCAAGAACTTTTAAAGGTTATCTGATGAGGTCTTCCAGTTTCAGATGTGAAAAAGCAGGAAGAACAGGCAAGGCATTGTTCTGAGCATCAAGTCCCTTATTTTAATCTTGGCCCTTCCCCTTACTGGGAGACCTTAGGCAAGTTCTGTTGTTTATAATGCTTTACCTCCTCACCTATGAGAGAGAGCCAGGCCTGTATTCTAAAGGTACCCACACACACAGTTCTTTGATCTATTCTAAAAGTCTCTCAGACATTGTGCTTCCTAGGACAGAAAATATATTTCATTTCTTTGTGAGTGGTCTCTAGAGCACTAGCAGAAAGTTTGGCATGTCACTGGAAAAATGTGTCGTTTGAATTTGTCCTTGCCTTTTGGTTACAAGTTGCCTTTACATAAAATGCCTCAAGATGGCACTATTTCACTCCACATTCGGAGGTGGTTTCGATTTTTTTTTTCAACCTGTCCACTCAACTTTAATAGTAATTATATGTAACAATAATGGCTATTTACCCATGTAAGTAACATGGTTCTTTTATCAGAGGTCTTAATCTTGCTAAATATTTCAACTCAATAACAATGATCACTTAAATAGAATAATATCTATTCCTTTGTATTTTTAAGTAGTTGTACAAAGGGATTGCCATTCAACAAACCACGTTATGAATACAGTGCCTCTTGATCAATGTCACTCCTTGATTGTATATTCTTATAAGTTGTATTCTTAGTTTATACAACTTTCCCTCTTTTCAATACTTTTTATTTAGAAACCTACAGTATAAATTATAATTTTCTTATGTCTCCACCCTGGAAAAACATGACTAGGGCCTGGCTCCTCTGCCAGTTGGCTGTAATTATGGGTGTGCTCTTCAGCTTGGAGTGTGGTATGATTCAGCAGAGTGACTACCCTGTTTTGTGAAATGCAGGGGCTGCTAGCATCGGAAAGGGACTTGGAGGAATGTTGTTCTCAAGATTTGGACGTTCATCCACATCACAGCCATCTGACCCATCAAAAGAGTCAATGGAAGACGAGAAGAAGCCAATTTCTTCACCTCCTACTACCACTGTGGCAACCCAGACCCTTCCACATAGCAGTTCTGGCTTTCTTGATTCTGCATGTTAGTTCATACGTTCTTTTAAAAAAAAAAAAAAAAAAAACTTAAAGGCAAAATAATGTAAGATATCAATACTTGCAGTCAAGTCTCAGATCTGAAGTATATGTTATTGTGCCCTACCACCACCCCCATACTGGAACTTGAACTTGGAGCCTGGGTACTGTCCCTTGGCTTTTTCACTCAAGACTGGTGTTCCACCACTTGAGCCACTTCCAGCTTTTTGCTGGTTAATTGGAGATGAGTTTTATAGACATTGCTACCTTGGCTGGCTTGGAACCACAATCCTCAGATCTCAGCCTCCTGAGTAGCTCAAATTACCAGTATAAACCACTGGTCCCCTGTAACATTAGCTTTTAAAGATGAAGAGAGGGAAAAAACTACTACTTTTTAAGAATCCTTCCCAGAGCTGGGTGCTGGTGGGTCATACCTATAATCCTAGCTATTCAGGAGGCTGAAATCTGAGGATCACTGTTCATAGCCAGCTGGGGCAGGGAAGTTCATGAGACTCTTATCTCCAGTTAACCACCAGAAAACCAGAAGTGGTGCTATGGCTCAAAGTGATAGAGCACTTTGAGGGGGGGCGGGAGGGGGAAAGAGCACAGAGACAGCCCCAAACCCTGAGTTCAAGCCCCACGACCCACAAAAAAAAAAAAAAAAAACTTTGCAGGTAAATGCTGTTTCCATTTTGCATTTGTGAATGAATAATTAAATCAAGGTGTTATGATATAAAAGGTTTAAAATGCCAACAGTAAGTAAAATCTATTTGGGGTAACTGCCCCCTGGTCTTCTCATATAATTCATATCTATGCTAATTGTAGTCCTGAGACTTTTCCCACAGCTCCCTTCACCCAGCCTATAAAACTTTCAAAGCTTAGCAATTCTAGGTCTACTACTTGGTTTCTCATCCTATCTCAGCTATCTAGTGTGAAGTAGGTGTTCAAGAGATGAGGAAGTGATTGGATAATTAAGCTAAACTTAGCATTAGAATGGAACTTTAATTTTTCCCCAATGAACTTACAAAATTTAAAATCTTGGATAGCTGTGAAACACTAGTACCTTTAGTATGTGTTCTAAGTGTAGGCGTTATTTTAAAGTGTCTAATAAGATAAAACTAATGTGTAAAATCTTAGCTTTTCTATTGACAGATGAGAAGAAACATTGCAAAACTAGCTATTCCCTCTCTGTAACTATAGCGAGAAGGAAACTATCACTAAAAATGTTTAAATAGATTTTAATTTTTTATGGCATTGTCTCCATACTGTGTGTGCTACTCTAAATTTTGAAATCCAACCATCCATAAAATGTATTATAGCTGGGAGCCGGTGGCTCACACCTGTAATCCTAGCTACTCAGGAGGCTGAGATATAAGGATCTTGGTTCAAAGCCAGCCCTGGCAGGAAAGTCTGTGAGACTCTTAATCTCAAATAAACCACTAGAAAACTGGGAGTGGCACTGTAGCTCAAGCAATAGAGCACTCGCCTTGAGCTGAAGAGCCCAGGGACAGCGCCCAAGCCCAGAGTTCAAGCCCAAGACCCACCAAAAAAAAAAAAAGTTTACTATAAAGGAAGTAAGTTTAGGTGTTACAGCCCCAGAGGCTGGCTAGTTCTTCCATAAGGAAGGGTTTGGCATTCCTAGATTGCCAGTAACAGTTTGATCTTAGTATCTAAACACTATGTGGAAAATTCTTTTTAGACTTCAGTATGTATATATGTGTTGGTCTTAGGGCTTGAACTCAAGAGTCTAGATGTTGCCCCTAAGCTTTGTTGCTCAAAGATATCAATTGAGCCACAGCTCAAGTTTTGGTGGATAATTGGAAATAAAAGTCTCACGGACTTCCCTGCCTAGGCTGACTTCAAACCATATCATCCTGAGTTCTCAGCCTTCTGAGTAGCTAGTATTAAACATAAGCCACCAAACCAAGCATCTTTTTAGGTTTTGATATTTGTATAAATCTGTTTTTCTGTGAGTTCCATACTATTACTGACTTAAGCTCTCATTTTATTTCATATTAAAAGTATGATTGTGAATATGTAAAATTCTGCAAAGACATGTAGATGTCAAAGCCTTAACTTCTGAGGAAAAGTAACTTGAAAGAATTTTCTAGGGTAGCAGTTTAAAAATGATAGTTTCTTGTAATACTGTTAATATACAGCAGTGATACTGATAAGCAAAAAATTGAAAGAGCAAGAAGAGCAGAATAAGGAGTTGAGCTCCAGAAAAAGAGTAATGAAAACACATATAGAATCTCTTGGTTTGACGGAAGAAAACTTGTTTTGCTTGCTATTATGTTAATTCCAAAATGATAATATGAAAAGCTATTTTTCCTAGAACAGTAGTAGTGGAAGATCTAATCTTCACAAAACATATGTACTAGGCAAGTACTGGGCCATTGAACTATACCCCTTGCCATATCCTCTCTCATTCTTGCATGTAAATTATTTGCTAGTCCTAATGATAAATTTGTCAACCATAGTCTCAACTAAATCTGAGCTGATCATGTCTTTGTTTTATATGTGTGTGTGTGTGTGTGTGTGTCCAGATTGAGCTATAACTATTAAAATTGTATTCCTGCTTTAGTAAATTTTTGCAATTTAAATGAAATCCTCAAGATTTGCTATACTAATTATTTTACTGCTTCAATAATATATTCTTCTTTGTAATTCTTAGATCAATTCTTTATATCATAACTTCTATCTTGACAATATCTTAAAAATCATAACGCTGTTCTGCCTTAAATCATCTTATGAAATTTGGTCATTGTGACTAGGTGGCTGGCTTCCTTCCTTCCTTTCTTTCGTCAACTCAGCTTTGATTCCCTCCGTTCTGGATATCCCCTACTCTGGAGCCACTGTCTCGATTCTCTCACTGTCTGAGGCTAAGAAGGACCTGGCTGTGCCTTCATGATCAGTCAGCCTTTGACTCTTTGAAAAAGAGTGTTGAACTCTTTATTTTCATCAAGTTGGTATGCCTTATGTAACTAGTCTTCATTTCTCTTGAAAAGTTTCAGAGAGTTTAAGGTTTCATTCCCTATGCCCTTGTCTATAACATATTAGTGGGTTAAGATTAAATTGGCAAATTTAGGAAATATCTAGGTATTAACAGATTATAACATATATACTTCTAAGTTTAATTATGCTTACATTTTCCATGAAAGAGCTTGTTACAAAAAAAAAAAAACCAGTGAGTATACATTTTTACAATACTGGAGCTTGAACCCAGAGTTTAGTGGTTACTAGGCAAGGATTCTAACCATGCCTCCAGCAGGACTGTACTTCTTTATGTATTCTAGACTTAGCCAGCTTAATTAGAAATATATTATTCTAAAATTTGGCCACTGCAGCATTGAAGGCCATTTTTAACCATCAGCCTCATCTTTACAGCATCTTGTTTGTTTGTTTGTTTTCACAGATTTCAGACTTCAAGAATCGTTCTATTATCTCCCACAACTTCTTTTTCCGGAAAATGTAATGCAGAATAAAGATAATAGCCTCGGTATGGTATATGTTAGGAATAGCACTCAGTATACTATAAAAAAAATCTAAGAATTCTGCTCATTTAAAAAAAATTGGATCAGTTTTTATATAAAATAGCCATTTAATGTGCTAAAATATATGATCCTCATGTATTTTTCTACTAAGAGTGAACCTTAGAGAGTCAAGAAAGGCATTAGGCCAGTTTATTTTCCTAAAGGCTTCAAAAAGAGGTTCATTATTCTTTAAATGTAATATACTTAACAATATAAAAAAAACCTCATTTCAAGTCATTTCAAATATTAACACTTAGGGTTACAGGTTTTTTATAGCTGATAACTGGTTCCAATACAAATATTTAATGTACTTTATGGGGATAAATCTACTTTAAGAAATAGTATTATTGAATACGAAAGGTATTTTCCATGTTTCTAGTTTTAGCCTTCTTTAAATGTATGACTAAAGGACTAATTCTTTTTTAATTAGTGTTGAGAATGGCATGCAGGGTCTTGGATTCTACTCATCTAAATCCCCAATTTCTTAAGGATTAATCTTAACAGTTTAAATTTGTTTTTATAAATAACTTTTTTTTTTTTTTTCCAGTCGTGGGGCTTGAGCTCTGGGCTTGGGCACTGTCCCTGTGCTCTTCAGCTCAAGGCGAGTGCTCTACTGCTTGAGCCACAGTGCCACTTCTGCTTTTCTGGTAGTTTATTGGAGATAAGAGTCTCATAGACATTACTACCTGGGCTGGCTTTGAACCGTGATCCTCAGATCTCAGCCTCCTCAGTAGCTAGGATTACAGGTGTGAGCCACCGGCGCCCGGCCATAAATAACTTTTTTTCACAGCTTCTCTCTCCTATTTTTAATAGTGGAATTTATCTTTAGTGAGAAAAAGTTTTTCAGGGCTTTTTGTGGATATTTTAACTATATTTAATTTATAAAGTTTATTTGATAATATTTGTTGTTGTTTTGACGTGGTATTAGTTTGGGGTTTTTGTTCTTTTATGTAAGGTTATGTAAGGTTAGCCCAGGCTAACCCTGAACTCATTTTTAGTGAGAAGGGAACTTAATCTTCTCATATATTTCTCCTGCAGTAAACCAGCCTTACATTTCCAAGTCATCCTTACACCCTAGCAGTTAGACCACAGAGCATATCTACACTCAGAAGGTTCAGTTGGCAAAATTGATATGGCTCTCGTTTGCTCTTTCCTTGTTTGACTTATCCAATTACTCTATTAAATGTTTTTCATGTGTCAAGATATACCATGGTAGTCACTAGAAAAGATACCGAGAAGACACAGATTTCAGTACTGCCCATAAAGTTGCTAAGAAACTAAATGTTTTGTAGGGAGCATATGTTCTAGTAGAGAAGGAAGATAATTATATCATTGTATGGTAGTATGAGCCACATAACAGAGTTCCAGGTGAAAAGACTTGTCAGTTCTGAGGAATGAGAAATTGCTTTCACCTGAAAAATTGCTTTCACATCATAAAATAATTGAGATGTAGACTTCTAAAGATGAAAAGATACTGCAGGGAGAAGGACCACAGGGGGGTAATGCCTGTGTGATATGAAAAACTCTTAAGTTTACTTGAAAAGAACCTCAGAGAAGTGGAAGGGAAGAGTTCTGAATATTATTGGAAATGTTAGACCAGATTGTAGAGGGTCTTAACAAAAGTGGCCATTTTCTGAAGTTTTTTATGATACAGCGCTCATCAGTCATCAGCTATTTGAAACATGGGTATCTTCTAGGATAAAATTGACAGAAATGACACCTGATTATAAAATGTATTTTGGAACTTTTGTTACTATTTTAAGTCAAGAATAGTTAGAGAATGTTGTTAAATATTTTTGGAACAATGATAATTCACAAGTTGTGAATATTCCTTTTCCAATACCAAGCCATATCAGAAGTGTAGCTGCTCTGAAGCAAGACAGAACTAAGTGATACTGAATCATCTTTCTTCTGAATGAATCACAAATCATCTAGAAGCATACATTATCCTTTGCGAGTACATATATTTCTAAAGCCAATGTCCTACAAATATGACCAGAATTACAAATAAGGTGTTTTATAAGAGTCACTACATTTTTGAAATTTTTTTGTCCAGGAAGGTTGAAAGGCTTCTATTAAATATAAGAAACATGTTCAGGGGGCTGGGAAGGTGGCTCAGTGGTAGAGTGCTTGCCTTACATGCATGAGGCCCTGGATTCAATTTCTCAGCACCACATAAACAGAAAAGGCCAGAAGTGGCGCTGTGGCTCAAGCGGCAGAGTGCTCACCTTGAGCTGAAGAGCTGAGGGACAGTGCCCAGGCCCAGAGTTCAGGTCCATGACTGGCAAAAAAAAAAAAAAAGAAAAACAAAAACATGTTTAGTTAGTATACATTATACTTACCAAGACGCTTATTTTATATTCATGTATGTTATTTTCAGTTTCATATTCATGTTGACAGACCTCATACCCAGAATTCTCTAGTGAAAGTGCATTACTAACTAGATGGCTCACCTTCATGTATAGAGATTACCAACACAATGATTTGGGGAATAGGGAAGGAAATATGCCATATATATGACTCCTCAGAAAGAAAATTATATATGTTAGTATAAGCAAAGAGCAGATGTCTGTGACTAAACCACAGCTTTTCTTAGCTTTAATTTTCTTAAACTTTTTTTTAATTTAATTTTATTTTATTTGTGAACATACTGTACAGAAGAGTTACAATTACATGGGCAGGATAATGCGTACATTTCTTACCAAGCATTGCAGCCTCCTCCTTTGTTTACCCTTCACATCCCTTCCCAGCCTCCCCCCTCCCCCCCATAATTTTCTTAAACTTTTAAGAACCACATTGTCTTTGTAGATGAAGAACTTTTAGCATTTCTGCATTTGAAAGAGGGCAAAAAAAAAATATTTATCATCATCTGTCCTTAAAGTGGGAAAATTGCCAGCCCATGTTCACTTTTGGTATTGTAATAATGGAAAGGCTTTAATTACATCTGAACCTTGGCCAAGAGTGTATTTCACATCACACAGAGAATGGTGCTGCTCCTTAGACCATAATTCTCTTAAGGATTCTTGATGCACACAGAAGAGAGGAAGGAGAGGATGTACCAGGCCACCTAGTTTTCCACCTGTCCTTCCAATTACCAGCATAAATGTGCGGTAACAGCACTGACAGCCAGACTGCAGGAAGTAAATCTTTTAAGGGAGATGAAAGACTAGAACAGGTTCATGAGGAAAAAGCTGGCTATCTCATTTCTTTCCAATGTGTTCCACCAAAGACAGATGGAAAAGGATAGGGAGAGCCAGTCTTGTTAATATAATTAAAGTCCCAATGGGTGGTAAAAGTGATAATGGCATGTAATAGGAAAGTAATTTAATGTCTGAGTGTCCACTCTGAAAGGCAGTGTTAAAGACAGTAGCATGTTAAATATGAGTAAATTTCTGGAACACAAGATCAAAGTGGTGCTGTCAAATAACACTTGTTATAACAGGAAAAATCTGGCTATTAAGTTTCAGCTGAATAGTTTTAGACTAGGGAAGTAAGTTCTTCAAAATCTTTACCAACCTTAACATAGGTTACTCTCTTTTCTGTTTCCTCTTTTCTTCCTATAAGCAACTTCTTGGTTTCTCTTCCTTGTGCTTGAGAATTCGTTTTTTCTCCTTTTCTCATCTGCCAGTCTGTTGTAATTATTGAATGTGCCTAAAATCCAGTGCATAGCTTCATAGAAGAAAAAATATCAAAGATTAGAAGTTCTTACCTCACAGGTCCAATGGATTCCAGCTATTTCTGACTTGTTTTTTAACTTGTTTTAACTATGGGAAAAAATTAATGTAGTCAGAAGATGTTTGTAAACAGCCTTTGTAGTCTATAAGTTATTAGAGCCAGATAGGCATTATATTACTTTAATGTAAACCTCCCCTAAAAATCCATGGATAAATCCTTGAATCTTCTTCATCAAAGAAGCATAATTGAATAGAAAATAACTAAAAGCAGTTTCACATTGCAAAGTGGTATTACCACAAAATACCTGCTTAAAAATTTGTATTAACTAATCGCATGTATTATTTCCTAGAGTGATAGAATTTTCTATGTGTGTCTGCCAAATTCCCAGCATAAAAGCAAAACCCAACTTTTCACTCCAGCCTTCTTGATTTTTGCTGGATTTTGCACTTCTTTCGCATTTCAAACAGAGAAGAGACTTCAAGTATCTAGTAGTGTTATGGGCATTTTTGTCTTGTTTATAAGGTAGACCCTACAAAATACTGTTGGAATAAAGGACTTGACCTATAACTGTGCTGTCCTCAAACAATTGAGACAGAACTTGAGGGGGAAGAGCTGGCTCACTGACAGTTCTTAAAGATCAAAATGTCTTTCGTTAAAGCAATATCCTACTATATACCCAGGCTGGCTTCAAATTTACAGTCCTTCTGCTGCTACTTTCTGAATGTTGAGATTATAGGCATGGCCACCATATTTTGCAAGTATTATTTCTAATAATCTATTAAATGAATCCAGTAAAAATCTCTTAGAACTGTCTAACGAGCACTTGAACAACCCAAGCTCATGTCAGACCCCTCTGAATTGATTCAGGCAAGTATGTATGGCGGTTATGTAAGGACTTTCAGCCTAATGAAGAAGATATTCTTGGACTGCAAAAAGATGGTGACCTTAAAACAGATCCACCACAGAACCCGCTGGCATATAGGGGCCTCCTAACTAGGAAGTCTTGAGTGATCTGTTCCATTCCATTACTTTTGCAAACCTGGACCATAATTTGTAAGGGTGGTGTTTTCCTTAACAGATTAAGCACAAAGGTGGAAATGCTAGTATTTAAGCTTAAGGTTTTTGGCAGGAGGGTTTCCCTCCAGAACTATGCCACTGTACTAATTTTCCTTCTTTATTATTGCCTGTTGGCTTAGCAGACAAAGAAGTGGACTCCTGAGCTACTAAGCCTCTTTTGAGTATCCCATGAGATAAGAATAAAAATTCTCTCTAAAAGGGCATGGGCGATTAGAAATTTGTTTCCATCATCTGTACCATCGTATCTTAATGTAATCCTTACTCAATCTCTCTTCTTTGCAGTGGAATTGGATCAAAGGATTGATTTTGAGCTCAGAGAAGGCCTTGTGGAGAGCCGCTATTGGTCAGCTGTCACGTCGCATACTGCCTATTGGTCATCTTTGGATGTGGCCCTCTTTCTGTTAACCTTCATGTATAAACATGAGCACGATAATGATGCAAAACCCAATTTAGATCCAATCTGAACTCTTGAAGGACATTAATGGCCCAAAACTGATTTTTTTTTTCTGTTAAAATGTGTATGTCAAGATACGGAGATTCCAGGATTAAGTATGTTCCAGTTTTGTTTAGGGAAAGAAATGTTTGAATTTAAAAGCACTTTATTTTTTAAAAAAGAAAACAAAATTTCAGTCTAAAACAAGTTACTTATAGTTTCCATCATTTTGAGTATCAGTCACTGCACAGAAAGTGCAGTGATTATCAACCACAGGAAGTGACACAACACCCGGTGTGAGGAAGGCTTGGATGAACTGTGTGTAGTTACCATCACTACCTAATTTCTGCAGAGTATAAAGATGTACTGATGCTTTGAAGTCTCATACATAAACCTAAACCACTGTAGGTCCACAATGGCAACGGTCCAGTGGATCCTAGCTAAAGATTGCAAGTGGTATCATTGTTGAGATTTCCATGAAAGTTTCCACAATTCTTTTGAAAGACTATAACAGATTTTAAATGTTTTAAAAGTCTAATGCTAAAACAATAATTGAACTACTGTATTTATAATTTATTATTGACTAAATGCTTTATTTCACCATTTGAAACATTACATTTTTTAATGTTTCCTTTGAACAAACTTAAGAACCACATTTATTTTCTAGAGTATGAAGACCCCTTTTCTCCATCTTTGTACTCTTCAGATGAATATATGACACTGTGGCAGAGTCAGTATTTTTTTTCCATTAAAAACTTGTGGCTTCACACATTAGTTCACTTATTTTAAAATAAAGATGAACTTTTTATTATGTCATATGTATCTCAGAGAAAGCTAAATTTTTTCTAAGCTTGACAGAGTACTCCACGGAGGGTACATTTCATCAACTTTACTAGAAAATTAGAAAACACCTTTGGAATAGGAAATACGACAAGTATTTCAAACACATTCATATTTGTGTGCCAAACAGTTAAGATGAAGCACTGGAGTGCCACTCACATGTTATCCTGATGTGATGAAGAAAGCATGGGAGCCCAGCACAAGTGATGCGGCTGGGTGCTGCCAGGCTTGCCTTGGTGTCATTGTCTCCACAGTGCTTTCATCTGAGGAGCTCAAAGTGCTTTAAGGGGTCCCTTCAGTAATCCGTATACTAGCTCCTAGAGGTAAGTAAATGAGTGTTATTGCCCTGTAACACATTATTGCATCGAGGCACCAAGACGTTTCGTGCCTGTGTTAGATCACGTAGCATAATCAGCAAAGCTTGGATTGAAGCCAGACCTCCATGTGATGTTTAGTGACTGGTGATTCACATGTGACTTGTGGACTGCAGACAGCGGAAAGTGAAGAA
This sequence comes from Dipodomys merriami, assembly GCF_024711535.1. Classification (NCBI taxonomy): domain Eukaryota; kingdom Metazoa; phylum Chordata; class Mammalia; order Rodentia; family Heteromyidae; genus Dipodomys; species Dipodomys merriami. The sequence goes on from NW_027206258.1 coordinate 247,378, forward strand.
ACAATCAAGAAACCAGTACGTTACCCTCCATGTGTGCTCTCGGGCTCTCACACACAGAGTTCCGTGGAGCGGGGTTAAGTAGCCATCTCTGCCACAGCAGCCCTCACTTCTGAGTGGTGTCCACTAGGTTCCACTGAAGGTGCTGTCTTTACTTAGCTTTAGCTCACAAAGAAGAAATCATTTCTTTTCTGGCAGTACTGGGGATTGAACTCAGAGCCTTGTGCTTGTTCCACAAGCACTCTACCACCTGAGCCATACCCCCAGCGCTGCCCGGAATTTCTTAGCTTCCCAGTAATCATTGTCAGATGGGAGGAGCGTTGGCCAGGCATCCATCCCCCCTGCTCCTTTCTTAATAATGCAGTAGAGACTGGCTTGCCTTCTAGATTCTACTCCACACCATCAGTACTGTTGGCTGTTTTGGCCTTCCATTGAATTTGCACAACATAAAGAGCACTTTTTAGTGTTTAAAAAATTCTTAAGTCCCCCATGACCAAGTACATGACTCACTAAGAAACCCTTGCTATAAAAGGCTTTTGATGAGATCTTAGCAAAGCTGAAGCAATCTCTTGAATTTAGAGATTCCTAGGAACTCAGGTCATTTTCATAACCTGTTTATTTTGTAGGTCTAATTTAGTTCTCAGGAAAATTAAACCCATGTTGTATGACTGTATCATTAAGGGTACTTGAACATATGTTGCTGTAGGTGGTATGACACTCAAATGCCTAAGAACTGGAAGGATTCCTCCTCAACCACTGGAATGTGAAGAGACCATTTTACCTTAAAAGAATGGAATCCCATGAAGCGTTTTCATTTCATACCATTGAGTAAAAAGAAAAGTATGTTCCCATGCCCAAAAAGAATATATGTGCTTCCTTTTCTTCATATTGAGGAAACAAATTGAATTCTTGGAAAGAGCAACATTCAATTTCCCTCCCCTTTCAGAATAGATGTTCTGAATTACTGAACCAGTGTGTTTGTTTCTAATTCATTATTTCATTAACAGAGATGGTGATTTTGGATTTACAATGCTCTTGTTTTGTGTCTCTGCATGTGATCATGGGATGTACTTGTATATACTCAAGTAATATTCAGAGTGTGATTCTGGCTCGATTTAGAAGCTAAGTCAGTTTCTGAGTAACATTTTGCAATTTTATTCAGCAACTACTAAATTGGCCAAAAGAAGTTCTGTTTTTGATACTATTAAAATTTTATTCTCTACTTTGTGTACCTGCAATGATTCTCTTGAGTAGTTCTGATTCTTTCATTCAACTTCAATCCAGCAAAGTTCCCAGGTGTTACAGAAAGTTAGAATAAGAAGAGTGTTGCTTTATTTTTTCCTTTAAAACTAGCCCAGGGTTTTCATTTGTAATTTTATTTTTAGGATTAATTTCCCTTATAACCCAATATTAACTGTCTTTAGGGAATAATTACAAAATGACACTGGATTTTTCAGTCACTACTCTTGTATGATACAAGCCTTAGGAATTCCATTCTTCTTTCTGTCAGTATCTGCCTTTTTTTAACTTGCATCAAAGACCTCTCACACACAACTTTCAACAGTCTTTTTCTCTGCTGTGTTCCTTCCTATTTATAAGATATTTTAGCACACCATACATATCCCAGAGTGGACATAAGAGGAAAAATCATACAGTGGACTAGCACTGCTGTTCATTCCAGTGATGTACCAAGAGTTTGCACTGTGAGCTCCATGGAAGAAAACTGGTTCCATTCCTTACCAGTTTGCTTGCTAGTTCTTTTTGGCTACTAATGAATAAGACACCTGAGAAATGGAGAAAAGTAACCAGTATATATCTTTTTGAGGAGGCAGTACTGGGAATTGAGTCCAGGGCTTCATGCTTGCTAGGCAAGGGCTCTTGTCACTTGAGTAAGTGTGTATCTTGTTTTTGAATAATCTTTCAAAACTATAGAAATGAAGCTAACAGGCTGGGAATGTGACTTAGTGGTAGAATGCTTGCTTGCCTAGCATGCAGGAAGCCTTGGGGGTGATTCTTCAGTACCACATACACAGAAAAAGCCAGAAGTGGGGCTGTGGCTCCAGTGGCAGAGCACTAGCCTTGAGCACAAAATGGCTCAAGGACAGTGTCCAGGCCCTGCGTTCAAGCCCCAAGACTGGCCAAAAAATAAAGGAGGACAGAGCTAAAAAGAATATACAATCATACACTAGAAAAAGAAACCAGACTTTTTGTAAACCGTTGGGCATGTGCCTTCCAAGGTAGTTCTTGTTTTCTGTCTTGTTCATGCTGTGCTGTCATCCCTGAGCCTCAAGCCTGGTACTCAGGCTAAAAAACATGGGTGAAGCCGGGCGCCGGTGGCTTACGCCTGTAATCCTAGCTACTCAAGAGGCTGAGATCTGAGAATCTCAGTTCAAAGCCAGCCTGGGCAAGAAAATCAGTGAAACTCTTATCTCCAATAAACGCTAGAAAACCGGAAGTGGGGCAAGTGGTAGAGCATTAGCCTTGAGCTAAAGAGCTGAGGAACAGTGCTCAGGCCCAGAGTTCAAGCCCCACGACCAACAAAAAAAAAAAAAAAAAGAATTTCATCTCTTTTCCCCTCCCCCCCAAAAAACACTGGGGTTGGGACTCAGGACCTTGAACTTGTAGGCAAGCACCTCAAGTAAGCTGCACCTCCAACCCCTGAATCTTGTCACAAGAGGACTCGTTAAATTACTCGTGGGTTCTGTCATCCTATTTCAATCCTCAGTGAATACTTGGTGAATATTTTTTAGTTACCTTTTAGTTGCACAAAGGTCAACATGTCAGATTATGAATATATCTTAGCCAGGCACCAGTGGCTCACATCTATAATCCTAGCTACTCAGGAGGCTGACATCTGAGGATTGCAGTTCAAAGCCAGCCTAGGCGAGAAGTCTGTGTGACTTTATTTCCAATTATCCAAAAAGCAAGAAGTGGAGGTGTGGCCAAGTGGTAGACCATTAGCCTTGAGGGGAAAAAAAAAAAATGTTCAGGAACAGCTCCCAGGCCAGCACCAAAAACAACAAAAAAAAAAAAAAAATGGTTTGTGATAGCTTTCAAAGAGCCTTGAACGGATTTGTGTGGATTTTGTAGATTCTTAACAGTCTAAACCTGTTTTGTTTTCACATAGCGTTTAACTTGACACAGTGAAGGCCATGAAAAGTAAAGAGATAATAAACTCAATGTAAGAGTAAGTGTATGTTGACAACGGAGGAAGTGAAGTCCCGAAGGAGAAATACTGATAGTAAAGTTAAAAACCTAGATGGGAGGGGGGCGGGGAGGACCATTTTCCAAAGCATGGTCTGCAAAGGCTGAGTGTTATACCAACTTAGAATGCCAAGTCTGAAAGGTTCCTAACTGGCAGGACTTTGGGAACCTAAGCTACTTTAAATGAAGTACAATCTAGTGCTGCTGCAAGAGACACGTTGCAAACTTACCTAGCCAGGAATCATTTCATTTGTAATGGACCTAAAGATCTGCTGGTTACAGGGCCACATAGATTGGTCCGTTCTGTAATCTCAGCTTCACGGGAAGCAGAGATGGGGAAGATCATGGCTCCGGGCCAGCCCTGTCAAACCGCTGACAAGATGTCAGATGTCATCTGAGTAAGTCAGGCATTGTAGTGCCCATGTGTGATCATAGCTACTCAAGAAGCATGGATAGGTAAGTGCTGAGTGTTTGGATTACATTTAACTCTGGTACTTAGTTTTACCTCCTGGTGTCATGCCTTCATTTTACAAGAAAAATCCCATCCTGGACAACCACATGGCTAATCTGACAGAATTAGAACCTAGTTTCTCTGCCTGTTTTATACCAGAACTCTTGTTTCCCCTAATAGATAGGAAATTCCTAAGGGCAAAAATCTCCCTGTCTTTTTGTCTCTCCACACGCACACAGGTCTTGCCTATTAACTTTCAGCATGCTGGTGACAAACATCAGTAGATTTCAGTTTACTAGTTCATCTCCCTCCTTTCAGGCCCTCATGAGTATCATGCCAGATCTCCACTTCTGTGTGTGCCTAGATTCAGAATACAAAGCAGACTCAGGATAAGCCAGGCACTGGTGGCTTATACCTTAAATCCTAGCTACTCAGGAGGCTGAGATCTGTGGATCGTGGTTCAGAGCCAGCCCGGGCAGCAAAGTCTGTGAGGCTCATCTCCAATTAACCACCAGAATACAGGAAGTGGAGTTGTGGCTCAAAGTGGTAGAACACTGGCCTTACGCAAAAAGAAGCTCAGAGATAGCTGCTGGGCCCTGAGTTCAAGCCCCATAACCACCAAAAACAAAGGGAGGCAGGGGTCCTACGGGGCAGGAGAGGGATGCAAAACAAGTGAAAAACCTAGAAAGGTTTTTTAAATTAATTTTCCATCCTAATGACACATGCAAACATGTTAAGGAAACAAGTTACAGTGGTAAATATTTACTATTCCTTTCCTTCCTGTAGTGTTTATATGTTGACTATCAAGACACAGCAAGGAGGCCACTTCTGAAATTATTTCAACAGTCAACTCATGGAAATTGAAAAGTGTGTGTGTGTGTGTGTGTGTGTGTGTGTGTGTGTGTGTGTGTGTGTGTGTGTGTGTGAAAAATAGTCTCTTGGCAGATAGCTTGTGTGAGCTTTCCTCTGCCTTTGTGTTGGGAAGGGTGGGGGGCAGGTGTACACATGGAATTATCTGTTACCTTCTGGTTTTTCACTCATGTGTAAGAGGGTATATCTTGCTACTTTTCTGCCATTGGTTGTAAGGATATCCTGAGGCGGCATCCTGAGGATGATAAGTCTTCTATTGGAGTAAGAGGAAAACAAGTTCATTGGTCTTTAGAACCATTGGGAGATGGGCTCCAGAACCCACACAGATTCCAAACTCTCCAGATGCTCCAGTCTCTTATATAAAGTGGTGTAATATTTCACAATAAGCTATGCACATCCGCCTGTGTACCTCACCTCCTCTCTGAGTTATTTATAAATCTTAACCGCATAAGTGCTATGGAAACAGCTGTCACTCTGTCTTGTTTGGGGAATGGTAGCCAAAAAGTCTGTATATGTTCTGTACAGGTGTGTGGATTGTTTTCAGTTGGGGGTTTGCATGCAAGAGTACTATGGCTGAACACTACTGTAATGCTGGAAGACACCAAGTGTCTAGCAGATGCCTCAGACCACACCCACATCCTTTAGCTACTTCATCTCTAAAAGCATTTCATTGATTCCCTATGAGCTTTCCAACAGAAAAATAACCATTTTCTGCCTCCTACACTGACATAATGAGTCTCTACTATGCCAGTAAAAGTCTGGTGGTGGGGCGGTTTTGGCTCTTTCTCAGAAATAGCTACTATGACTTGTCCTTTGACTTTCTTTCAACCTATAGCCTCATGCTGTCTCAGTACTATTGGTTACTACAGTAATGACTCTGAAAGTGGGCTTTTTTCCTTTTTCCTTTGTGACTTCTGGTTTTTCCAAAGCCATGGCAGGATCATTTTCTCAGACTCTTCCATTTTACAGGAGCGTTCTTGATCCTGTTTCATCTCTGCACAAATGAGTTCACATGGCAGAAAGCAAGACTTGTATGCTAGCATGGTCCGTTTCTGATTTTTCTCCTCTGGAGCTGGAACATGCACATTCAATAATGGAAAGCTTATGAAGACTGAAATGCTGAAATCTACTTTCCTGACAATAACCACTCTACCCTTCCTGCCTGGCTAGAACTCATCATACAGATGACTTGGGCCACTCTCACAGCCCTTTTTTAAAAGCTTTAGATATTTGTGTGTTTGTAAATCACATGCCTTTTTTCACCCAGGAACAGCTTTGGACCACCATCTTCCCAATCTTTGCCTCTTGAGTGGAATTACAGGTATCAGACACCATACCACACACCATAATTTCTTACATAGGAGTAAAGTAGCACTAGAAAGGACTCATCGTACTCCCTCGGTTGAAGAAGCCAGAAAGTGTTTCATGTTAAAATCATAATCAACTTGAAACCTTATAATAGTGTGGTCTTTTCCAGAATTTAAACCCTAAATTTTTTTCAGACAGTTCTCCAGAATCATATCTGTAGAATGCTCATACATGTTTTATGTAGACAGAGATAAAGTCAATGCATTCAATCCTCAGAGCTGCATTGGTCTTTAAGGCCTCCATAAAATCATATGTTAAAAATTGTCACCAAAAGAAAGGGTAGGCCAATTGCTGGTGGCGCACACTTGTAATCCTAGCTACTCAGGAGACAGAAGATTGTGGTTCAAAGCCAGCTAGGGCAGAAAAATACCTTAAGTAAAGCAGTGGCTCAAATGGTAGAACCTTAGCCTTGAGCAAAAAAAAAAAAAGCTCAGGAACAGCACCCAGGGCTGGTGCACACACGTGTGTGTGTGTGTGTGTGTGTGTGTGAGAGAGAGAGAGAGAGAGAGAGAGAGAGAGAGAGAGAGTATGTGCACGCATGCACACATATACCCACAATTGTAATTCCCTCTAGTTTAAATCAATCAGGTTAAACTTTTTTTTGTTGGTCATTGGGCTTCCTTAGCTAGTTTAATCAAGACTAGTACTTTGAGCCACAGCTTCATTTCTGATTTTCTGGTGGGTACTTGGAGGTAAGAATCTCACAGACTTTCCTGCCTGGGCTGGCTTTGAACCTTGATCATCAGATCTCAACCTCCTGAGTAGTTAGGATTACAGGCATAAGCCACCAGCACCTGGCCAAGGTAAGCACTTCTCTGAGAGGCTCATCAGACTTTGATTTCCATTTATTAGAGATTCACTGAATCTTGAAACTGCAACATTTCATAATTTTTTTATTTTTTGTATCAATTTTTCTTATTGTGAAAATACTGTACAGAGGGGTTACAATTACATGGGCAAGATAATGAGTACATTTCTTATCAAGCATTGTAGCCTCCTCCTTTGTTTCCCCTTCCCATCCCATCCTCCCCTCACTCCCCCACCCAACCCTCCTCCCCACCTACCAAAGTTGTAAGTTCGTTTTTGACATAATGACTTGTACGTCTCATTGTTGCAATGGGTCCACCTGTATCCCTATTTAAACAATTTGTTTTTTCCCTTCCCCTAACAAATTATACCAACATCAAATACAGTGAAAGCAGGGATTATACCGTTGGAGAGGGACATACAAAGCAACAAAGAAATAATCTTATAAATGTGTTAGAAACAATTGCATGAAAGAAAAAAAACATTTGAGTACATATCTTAGGGTTCATTTCCCTAACATCACCTTATCTGACCTTTTTGCTTGACTCAGACATACACTAGTTATTGCAAATAAGGGAAACCATGGGACCTATGTTTCTTTGAGCCTGGTGGAACCAACCCAGATGCCCCTCAGTAGATGAATGGATCAAGAAAATGTGGTATATATACACAATGGAATTCTATGTCTCCATCAGAAAGATGACATTGGCCCATTTGTTAGGAAATGGAAAGACTTGGAAAAAATTATATTAAGTGAAGTAAGCCAGGCCCAAAGAAACATTTCATAATATTGAAGGCGAATTTCACCTCAAAAGCAGTCATGCTGGTAAAATGTATTCCTCTGATAACCTGGTGAGACAAATTCTATCAACAACAACAAAAAATCACAAATTCGTGTTACATCATGTTCCTAGACTTGAAAAATGCCCTTTCAACTTTACATATGCCACAGGCCTATTTGTCATTACACGTTTGCCGCCTCTGTCATTTCTCATATGTAGATAGTATTTGTAGTCTAAGGCATTGCCATCATGGTGGGAATAAAGGCAAGCGGTGGAGAGCACCATTGCCTGCTCAGAGAGCGCTAAGCTTACAGTTTGAGCAATGTTCATAATGGTCAACATAGCAGTGAGTCATTCACTTGAGTGGCTATCTGATCCACTGCTCATCTGGATCCTTCTAACTAGCCAAATTTCACAAACTACTCAATACCTTGGTAATTATTTCATCATCCATATGCCTTTCATTTTATTGCTTAGAATTTGCCCCCTGCCCTGAGTTTTTGCATTTAGCCTTTGTCCTCTTCTTTGGTGGTCACTACACAGGCTAAGCATTCATTAGACTATGCACCAGATTCTTGTGTAACATTCTAGTTTGGAACACAGAAGTCTTTTGTTGAGGGAAAATGAGCTGAAGAATGTTCTTATTTATGCGTGGCAGAAAACCACAGTACTTAGAAATGTTTATCATACTGCTGTACATTTTAAAACATTTAAAATAAGGTAGCTCTTAATTACACTGAGAAGAAGGGTGTTGACAAATCAAATGAATACAATATTTGTTTTTAAATTGTAATCCAAAAATACACTCAGATGCATGTCAACACATACTTGAGAACTAAATAACTTAATAACTAATACACAGGCTCCTCATCAGTTCACCCATGTTCACTGAAGTAGGGTGATGGCAGGAGGCACCCCGTTTGTCAAGCTTTGGCTGATCTTTAGTGAGTGTCATTTATCAAAGGAAGGAATTTAAAGGTCTTTAAAGATGTGAAGATCTTCCTGCTGGATCTGCACTGTGCCCAGGTATGCAACTCAATATTCACAAGAGAACATTCCAGATTGCTGCGTTCCATAATCCGCTCACAAACTCCTCTGGCTGTGTGCTTCCTTGTGCCAAATCTTCCTGAGCACCAGTCCAGGAAAGAACTTAAAACTGCAATGTGTATAAAGTGTGTGTGCCCAAAAAACGTTGGGCACATAAGTACGATTGAAACCAGTGTCACATTCAAGAACTCGCTGACCCAAGAACCATATTCAGCAAATTCTCAGCGTGATCCAACTTGCTGCAAAACCAAAACGAGAACCTCTGGGAAGTACGCCAAAATCCTGGGTGTCATTGAACAACATTCCAGCCAACTCTGATTTCAAAAATTCTTTTGAGATTGTTACTCCATGATTGGAGTGCATTCCACAGTGCTTGGCCCCAGACGGTCACATTAGAAATACTCTGTGGAATTCGACTCACACAGTGCTAGCTTTATGCAGTAGGATATATTAACCCTTAGTAGAAACATTTTTGGTTGTTTTTTTTTTAACTCTGTGTGTGTGTGTGTGTGTGTGTGTGTGTGTGTGTGTGTGTGTGTGTGTGTGTATTACTGGGGACAACTCAAGGCTAAATATTCTTCCACTTAGGTTTCACCTTTAGTTCTCTTTTAATTTACATAAAGTTTGTTCAAACCAGGTACCAGTGGCTCATACTTGTTATCCTAGCTATTCAAGAGGCTGAGATCTGAGGATTAAAGTATGAATCCCAGGCAGGAAAGTCTATAAGACTCCTATTTACAATTAACCACAAAATAAAAGCTGGAGCTGTGGTTCAAGTGGTAGAGCACTAACCTTGAACATAAAGTCTTAGGGCCAGGACCCATGATCAGAACAAAAAAAAAAAAAAAACCATCTGTTCAGATGTCACCAAGTAGTAAATATAAAGTAGGATTAGGATTTTCTATCACTTTCTACTTGGGTATTAGACTTATCTGCCCTGTTAGTTTCCAGAGTTATCACAGGTAATATATGTCATCATTATTGTTATATACTCAAGGACGATGTGACTCAAAAGATGGACAGGGGGTGTAGACCTTCAAGTCTCTCTAAACTTTTCAGTATGAAGCAATCAAGACAGCAATGTAACAGAACTACTTTGAATCCAAACTGCCTCAGATTATTTCTTTTAAGGTTAAGAATATTCAGGTAATTCCTAAGTGAAAAAGCAAACAAAGGTGACAGATCTACTATAGACTAAAATGCGCTATAACGGTATTGTGATCAAAATATTGTAGTAAAAAGGTGTAAGGGAGAGATCAATGGAACAAAAAACATAGCCAGTTTTAGGCTGTGAAAGCTACGTGTTAAATAGTCCACTAAGAAGAACAAAGATAAAATGAGATATCAATTTTTACCTATTACAATAAAATTCAAAGGCTTGATAAAAATGCTGAATTGGTTGGAGATATAAGGAAAGAGCTACAAATATTTGCTAGTTGAAACGTGACTATATTGTGATCCTTTGGAGGTAATTTGCAAAATCTATCAAAACCAGCAGTGCCAGATAGCATAATGGTGTACGTCTATACTCTATGAACCATGCAGGGGGTGAATGTAAGATAGGTATCCAGGCCACCCTTGGACAAAACCTTGAAACCCTACATGCAAAACAAAAAGCAAAAGATGCTAGAGGTGTGGCTCAAGTAGTGGAGCAAGAGTTCTAACCCAAGTTCTTCTACCAAGAAGAAAAATTTCAAAATGGCGCCATGCCCTTTTGTCACATAAATTTATATCTATTTATTCTTACCCTTGCAAAACAACCAGGACATTAAGATTTGGGGGGAAGGGTTGTTCTGTTGTTTTTTTTTAATGAAATTAGTGACAGCAACAGATGGAAAATAATGTAAATGTCTCCTAATTGAGATTAGTTAAATGATACCGCCTCCATTAAGTGGCATAATGTGCATTTTTGTGGTAGAAAAAGAAAACAATAGGGCAGTATAGTATGTGCAGTATGAAGCAATCACCAAGATACATGATTAAATGGAAATGCACACAGTGTGTGCAGAATATAGAGTGAGATAATAAAATGTACTCTTGGCATGGGAAGTCATAAAAAAATTACCTCTGAAAGATTGAAAATGAAATTATTTAAATTTTGCAATAAATGGAAAACACATAAATTACCTGAATTCCCTAATGAGGGACAAAAGTGCTCAAATATTCCATCTGAATTTCAAGAGGTAATTCAGCTGACCTGAATTGTTATACCTCCCTGTGCTGAAGATAGCTGTGTGTCAACGAAGTTTCACAGCATTGGGTGGGAAAGTTTGGAATTTTTCACTCCTTCCTCTAGATTAACTACCTTTTAAAGGTTTAAGTTAATCCTGTCCCCAAACCTTGGGGAGTAAATCAGGCTGTTTGTCTGTTTGAGGTGCCAGGCTGGTCTCAGACTCCCTCTTGCTTCAACCCACCCAGTACCTTGGCAACAGGCAGTCCATGCCACCACACTCAGCTTAAATCAGGCTTCCTAACACCTTCAATTTCTCCTGAGGTTTTCTAAAGAAAATTTTCTTCCTCCAGAGTTGTAAATTCTTTCTCCGAAGAACTTTCTTGTTATTTATGCCTAAAATTCTCTCCAAATTAAGTGTGACAGCTCACAGCCTAATCCAAGTTACTAAGGAGATAGAGATTGGGAGGATCAAAATTCAAAAACAGCCTAAGTAAAGAAAGAAAAGAAAAAAAGAACCATCGTGAGATCTCATTTCCCCTGGTGGTGTGCAAGTATGTAGGGAGTGTCGGTAGGTAGGAGGATCATAGTTGGTTGCCAACCCTGGGTAGACATACAAGGCCCAACCAAAAAAGAATGTTTACATTTAAATCTCTACTGATACGTCAAATTTGTCATGGTATATAGAGTGAAGTATGGGGAAATAGAACTTTTTTCAAGACGGTCCATTAAATAATCTTTTGTTGTTGTTGGTAAATAACATAATTTTTTTCCTCAAAGTGGAACATAGATTTTCCCCTGTCAACGTGCTATAAATGGCCACTGTAAGGTAGTTCCCTTCTCCTGAACCAAGAAGAGAACAATTTTTGTCACTGTAGGTGGAAAGTCAGCGCCAGTGGGAATATATTTAAATAGCCCTGACCTTCCTCAGTTCCTGGATACATCCTACTCACTTCCCACAATGAGGAATCAAGCCTGTTTCCTTGGGTCTAATCCCTTCACAATGGATTGTCCTTTGTTAAATAGTATATAAATGTCACACCATAACTACTGCTTTTGAGTTTTCACTTCTTGTCTGTGACGTCTCTTTGCACACAAAACTATTATTATCAATAAAATTGAGTGCTTTTTTTTCTTATTGTCTATTGATACTGTAATATAAAACCTTCCTGTTCACAGTAAAACCTAAGAGAGTAAAGGGAAAAAAATTCTTCTCCTTTATGAAGTTTTGTTATCAATGATAGGTTGATTTTGTAATAAGGATCCAGGCTTCTTTTCTGTACACTCTAGAACATTTTGTTTCATCTATCACTTAAATGTTGGTAGAATTTACTAGAGAAATCATATATGGCTAGGGCATTGTTTTTGGTAGGGAGATTAACAACTTTTTCATATTTCTCTTATAGCAATTGCTGTTTTAACAGAACAAACAACTACTAATTAGCCTTTCTGAGGACCACACTGGAAATTATTATTTCATTTTGTGAATTTGAAAAGGTTTTTGCATACAGCTAAGCAAAATTGGATTTGGGAAGTCTTTCAGTAAGGCATTGTTGCACATTTGTAATCCTAGCTATTCAGGACATAGATAAGTCTGAAATAGTCCGCTCAAGCCCATGATCCTTCTGTTTTATGCTTCCTGCTGTAGTTGGGATGACAGGCGCACATCACAGTGCCCAGCTATTGGTTGAAAAGTAGAGTTTCAAACTATTTCCTGGGTGGGCTGCAAACCACAATCCCCTCCATCTCTGCCTCCCAAGTAGTTAGGATTACAAGCTTGACCCACTTCCTCCAACCTTTTTTGTTTTTTTTTAAAGAAGGAAAATTAAAGCTTAGTGTGAAAAGAAATCAAGTGAAATCTAGCTCTTTTTCTTTCTTTAGGAATGTACAATTATAAACTTAATTTTCTTATGTTCTTTGACTTTGGAATTGTGGACAATTCATTGTTTTGTAAGTAATAATCTAGCCTAACAAGAGAAGGGGATTTTAAGGTCCTTTTGTTGGCTCTCTTTAGCTAGATTTCCTCTATTTCTCTTGAGTCTTTTTTTTTTTTTGGGGGGGGGGGTAGGTCCAGTCGTGGGGCCTGAACTCTGGGCCTAGGCTCTGTCCCTCAGCTCTTCAGCTCAAGACTAGTGCTCTACCACTTGAGCCACAGCGCCACTTCTGGCTTTTTTCTTTTTGCTTATGTGGTGCTGAGGAATTGAACCCAGGGCCTCAGGCATGCAAGGCAAGTGCTCTACCACTGAGCCACCTTCCCAGCCCCTTCCCTTGAGTCTTAATAAGTTATTATACAGTGGTTCAAAGTATTATATGAAGATCAAGGAAAAATAAAACCCTGACTTCTCTTTCTGCAAAAAAAAAAAAGGTTCTTAATCTATTAATGTAAGTGTTTAGATCTAAACTAAGCATTCCTTGTTGTAAGTGGGGTTGATTCAATGGGTCAGTGGGTTCCCTTCCTTTCGGTTGCATTCAATTCCAACTTTCCTAGGGGTAAGACAGAGAAACTCACTAAACCAAGTCTCCCTCCTTCACCTCCCCACCCCAGCCCAGAGCCCCACAGCCTGTTCTGTTAGTTCGGATTTCTTTCCTAGCCTCAATCAGACTACAGAAATGTGTGTCACATGGAGGAGGAGCGACAGTGTGCCCAGATCACTTGCCCCAACTGCAAAAACAAGGAACAAAAGTTAAACTGGTTAATATGCATGCTTCATAGTCACAAGGGCCCCCACAGCACAGCACAGCACAGCATCAACCCTAATTTTCCTGAATGAAGCCCTTGTTTGGTGCTAAATTCTGACAGGATTAAATCTCAGATGGGTTTCCCAGGGAGAAGACTTGGTCTTTTGGGTTCTGCCAAGGAAAACTAAAGCTAGAAAGGTCTCCAATTCGGGTAACACTAATGAAGTCTTCATTTTCGGTAACACTAGGAAAGTCTTCATTTCCGTTAAAGGTAAGGAAGGCTCTATTTGCTCACAACTCCTCTCCATTCTTGCTGCAGGTGGACCCTGGAAGCTATAGCAAAAGGATTTAATTGCCTTCAGAGATTTTGGTATCTCACAAATGCAAAATACCAGCAATTATTTCCATTCTTGCATTTCACAAATTAGGAAGAAATGTGTACGATGTGCACCTATAAGTTTACTCGTTTTTTTTTTTTTTTAAACTGGAAACAGTTAATTCAAAATAACCATACAAACACCTTCAGACATACTGTGCAAGAGTCTCTCAGTTACTACAAAACTGCAAGGAAATCACTGGGTTTAGAGCCTGTTACTCATTTTATTGCATTAGAACCCAGAAGGCAAAGCCCACTTCAGCTCAGACTTAATGTTAGCATAAATAAAAACAGGCAAGGTCTGAGAATGTGGCTTAGTGGTAGAGTGCTTACCTCACTTGCATAAAGCCCTGGGTTTGATTCCTCAGTACCACACACAAAGAAAAGGCCAAAAGTGGTGGTGTGGTTTAAGTGGTAGAGCACTAACCTTGAGCACAGAGGCTCAGGGAGAGTGTCCACGCCCTGAGTTCAAAGCCCAGGACTAGCAAAAACAAAAACAAAAACAGGCAAGCACACAGTAGTAATACCTTTAGAGTATTCCAGCAAATTTTGCTCTTGTGATTTCTCCTCTGATGAAAAAGTTGAGTCATACTCTTTTGGGACAGCTAGTTCATTTATGAACTCCAAGATTGGGGGGGGAGGGGAGGGTGTATGTACCCAATGAATGTCCCAGAGAAGAAATGATTATTTTCAAATAATGAGAATTTATGTGTCACAGATATTTGTAGGTTACCTTGCTCACCATCAAACACATTTCTTATTTGTGGAAGCCCTAAAATAATAACAGGGAAGCCCTCCACGAAGGAGGTCCAAGGACAGAATGACCTTGGAGTCTGAGCAAGCACATGAGAGGCACAGCCGTTTGAATGCTGCAACCTGGGACTTAAGGCCAGAACTTTGATGATGAAGCTCAGGTCTGTTAGAGCTGCCTCAGGTGGCTCTGCAGGGAAGAGTGGGGAAGGAAGATATATCTGCTGTGACAGCTCAATCCAGCCCTGCAGCAGTATCCTTGGGTGCTTATGCATGTCTGAAATGTGTGAAGGTGCTGAATGCCCAGTGGGCCTGTGGCATGGCCCGCACAGCTGGCATTATGCAGTGCCATGCTTGGCCTTGCATGCTTGAGCCCTCTCTGATCCACTTGCACCTTTTTTGATTCTAGGGGCCACCAGATGCTCCTTCTTATACATTTCTATATGTCTGTTTCTGCTTTCCGTGGCCATAGGTGGTTTCTATTATAACACTGAAGAGCTTCAACAAGTAGATGTACTTCTGAGCTGAGGGCCCAACATCAACCAAGGAGACATAGAAACTTTGCAATGTATCTGAAAAAAATATGTGGATGGAGATTGCATTGGTTCTGTAGCTTGCTTTCAGCACTTGAACCATTTTTACACTATTAATTCTGCTTATTCATGAAAAGGGATTATTACATCTAATGTTTCCTTCAATTTCTTTCACAAATGTTACATAGTTTTCACTGGAGAGATCTTTTAGCTCCTTAGTTGGGTTTTTTCCTAGCTTTTTTTCCCCCCTTTTAATTTTTTTGGCGATGCTATGTTGGTTTGAACTCAGAACCTCACATCTGGTTGGCTGGTATTTTACCACTTGAACTAAGCCTCCAGACCTGCTCTTTCTGCTTACTATTTTGTAGATGGATAGAATCTAGTAAAATTTTCTGCCCAAGTTGGCTGCAATCCTCCAGATCTCCGCCTACTAAGTAGATAGGATTATAGTTATGAGCTACCAGCACCCAGCTAGTATTTTTTTAGGTTGATATGAATGGAATTGTTTTTCTAGTTTCTTTCTCATTTATTGGTATGTAGGAAAGCTACTGGTTATTGCAGGTTAATTTTGTATCCTACTACTTTGCCAAAAGTGTTTATCAGATCTAAGAGCTTTTTGGTAGACTCTTTATGGTCTTTAATTATATAATCATATCACTAGCAACTAGGGATAATTTAATTTTTTCCTTATTCATATTCTTTTTTTTTGTCAGTCCTGGGCTGGAACTCAGAGCCTGGGCTCTGGTCTCTGAGCTCTTTTGCTCAAAGCTAGTGCTCTAGCACTTTGAACCACAGCATCTCTTCCGGTTTTTTGGTGATTAACTGGAAATAAGAGTCTCACACAGTTTCCTGACTGGGCAGGCTTTGAATTGCAATCCTCAGATCTCAGCCTCCTGAGTAGATAGATTAATTTTTTATTATTTCATCCAATATGTATTCTGAGGCTTCAACTTGAATTTGTTCCACTTCTTCTTTGCCCATACTTCATGTTTGATCTTCGGTGGTATCACAGAATTCTTGTATGCTCCAGTTATTTTTTTCTTTATCTGAATGTTCTAGTTCTTATTACCTTGTCCTCATACCCTAGTAATCTGTCTTCAGCTGGACCCAGTCTATTGACAAAGTGTTCAACTGAGTTTTTTATTTGACTTACTGAGCTTTCCATTTCTAGAATCTCAATGTATCTTTTTAACTTTTGGAGGGATTTCTATATCTTTATTGACTCTCTCTTTCATATCCTGTGTTGCCTTCTCATTTCATTTAGCTGATTATTTGCATTCTCTTTGAATTCATTCAGCTCTAAGGGGGGGGGGCGGGGAGGGCATATTCTCTTGGAATTCATGCTGGTGTTTGTTGGTGTTTACTTTCATTGTTTTATAATCATTCTTTCAAATTTTTTGTAATTTTATCCACAGAGTTGTTGACTTTTGAAGTAGTCATAATGCTTTTTTTTTGTATTTCCTGTGTTTCTGCATTGGGATTTGTGCTTCTGAGGCCAAGTCATTGGCCTGTAGTCTTTCTGTTGAGGTATTCTCAATGTTTAGAAGGGACTGTTTAGTGGAAAAGGTAAGTTGCAGTTTCTCACCATTGAACTGAGGGTATAGTTTAGTAGCCAACAATCCTGGCATTGGGGATGAACAATATCATGACTCAGAGAGAGGAAAACTAGTGAAATCCTAGTTTGCAGGTTGGTGCTATATATGGGCTGAGGGTAAGGTTAATTACGGGTCAGTTATTCACTTCCAGACAGAATTCATTTTAGAAGCTTCCCTTCTTTGTATACTGGGTGCTGTGGCTGGCCATATGGGACTTTATAACCCCAAGGCCAAGTAAGTACCCGCTTGCTTCGGACAAGTTTGCACCTCCAAGAGCAGCAACTGTGTAATCCTAGGGATGTCCCCCAAACGTGATGAAGCATAGCAGGAGTTAACAGAACACTGAGAGGGAAAAATTAATAGGTTTCTGCCTGCTGCTCTCAGTGCTTTCAGACCTGCCCAGCAGTTCATCACTTCGTGGGAGAAGGAAAGCTGGAGAAAAACACCTGGCCCAAACACTCCATATGTCCTACACTCAGAGCTGTTAGCCTTGCCTGGCAGAAAAAACAGCCAGCAAACTGCTCCAGAAGGCCAATCTCCATGCTTTGAAAACCCATCCCAGCAGTTTACCACACGGTGGGAGAGAGGGAGGTGAGAAAACCATGTGATAAACAGGATCTGGGTGCAAAGTTCTCCGTCTCAGCCAGGAGGCAGCTCCCAGAGGCTGAGCACGTCACCAGCCACAGGCTCAGTGCTGTTTCCACACTTTTCAGGGACTCACTCCTTGCTAGGCAGTCAAGGCCACAGGCAACCATCCCCTTCATTGCCCAGGCTCCCAGCTGCTCAAACTTCTCAGTGTATTCATACCTGACATCACTATAAATAGTGTCACATTTTCTTTTGCAGTGTGCAAACGCTACTGATAGCTAGTTATGAACTTTACAGCTTGGGCTGACTTTAAGCAAAGAGCATTGGGTATGAGCCTATGATTATGGCACCTCTTAAAAAATAGAAGTTTGTATCATCTAAAAGAGATCCTTTCATAGTTTTAAAATCATAGCTTTAAGGCAACAAAAAAGGTAATGAAGTAGCTGGATTTAAATGGATACAATATAATGGAGGGGTTGGTGAACAAGGCCTGTTTCTACATTGTTTATTATGCTCTCAAGAGGTGCTGTGGCTTGTAAACTTGTGAGAGAGAAGACACAGCCCAAGAAACACAGAAGTCAATGGGGAAGACTAAGGTAACTAACTTTGTCTATTAGAGTGGTGAAGCCCTACTATGTGCCTGCTATCATCAGGGCCAATGGCAATGAGAAATATCCCACAGGACTTATTTGAATGGGATCATTTGTCATGGACTAGCTGCAGAAATCCCATTATATAATGACAATGTAGATGGAAACATTTGTCAAAATTAGGAAAGCCAAAACAAGGCGGCAGGAACAATGCTAATTTTAAAGCTTTAAAAGAGGCTACTGCCTCTGGGGGCCAGGAAATGGGTTCTGAGGTAGTGTCTGGGAGGAAAACAAACAGAAGTTTAGTCAAGGCTGCAAAATTAGGAATCCATTAGCAACAACAGCCAGCTTCCCCTAGAGATTCATTCAGTTGTTTTTCATTTTGGGGAAGAGAGAGAAAAACAGGTTCAAGGTATCTCAGGTTGAGTTTCTAAATACCCTGAGACATCTCCTATCCTAAGTAAGAGTTGTTGGTTTGAAATTTAAATAGGGAAATTATTCATCTAGGTGAAGGAAGAAGTAGATTGGACTACTAGAGTCTATTAGAGCACCTTGTTTAGTTTATTTACAAAGTAAGAGGGTATCAAGGGGCTGGGAATGTGGCTTAGTGGTAGAGTACTTGCCTAGCATGCATGAAGACCTGGGTTTGATTCCTCAGTACCACATAAACAGAAAAAGCCAGAAGTGGCGCTGTGGCTCAAGTGGTAGAGTGCTAGCCTTGAGCAAAGGAAGTTCAGAGACAGTGCCCAGGCCCTGACTTCAAGCCTCAGGACTAGGAAAGGAAGGAAGGAAGGAAGGAAGAAAGAAAGAAAGAAAGAAAGAAAGAAAGAAAGAAAGAAAGAAAGAAAGAAAGAAAGAAAGAAAGAAAGGAAAGAGGGGCTGGGAAGATGGCTCAGTGGTAGAGTGCTTGCCTTGCATACTTGAGGCCCTGGGTTTGATTCCTTAGCACCACATAAGCAAAAAGAAAAAAGCCGGAAGTGGCACTGTGGCTCAAGTGGTAGAGCGCTAGCCTTGAGCTGAAGAACTGAGGGACAGTGCCCAGGCCCAGAGTTTAGGCCCCACGACCCCCCTCCCAAAAAAAAAAAAGAAAAGAAAGAGGATATCAGCATATTGAACAAGAGTGATGTTTGGGTAAAGCCTGCAGAGTCTAAGTTAGCTATAAGGCCTTGGGGAAACAATTGAGGAAGACTCACCACGTGCCTGAAGTATGGGAGTCTATGTTGGCTCTGTTTAAGTTGTGAATGCAAAAGGAAATTATGAGTCAGAATACAATAGAATAAAAACAGAAAGAAAAAAAGTCTTGGTAGATATCACTTACTGTAAACTTAGTAGAGGACAATTACTGTAAATGAGCTATGTCAACAGGAATTAAGGTCAGAATAATGGCTAGATTAGAGACTATGGGACAGAAGAGAGTTATGAAAGAGTTGATGGCTCTTGGATCTTGTACAATTCATTGGATTTGACTCCTATCAGACTCAAATTTCCTTGATTTCCTTATTGATAAGATTAGGGTATTACATGCTGAGGAAATTAAAACAAGAATGTCCTAGGAGGGTCTATGCTGCATTCAGTTGCTAATTCTATCTTTCCCATAATTCCACCTGCCCTTCACTAAAGACATGTCACCTTCGAACAAATCTCAAGTTTTTCACTTAATTGCTTAAATTAAACACATTCACTTTTTTGTAAAGGGCACCATTTGCTTTGGCATGGACGCAGATTACCACAAAATGAAGGCCAGAGAACCCTCAATTATTCACACAGAGACTCCACAACTGACAGTAACATGGGATTGGCTGACAGTTTCTCCAAATCAACTGAGCTAAGACTATCCACAATGAAATTTACATTTTTATTTTTCCATTTTAAATGTTTTAATTATTTCTCTCTTTTTTTGGCCATGCTTGGTCAAAACTGAGTGTAATGAATCTACAAATAAAACAGGCTTACTCTGCATTAAATATATATCAAGATTTTCTACTCATCCGGTGCTGGTGGCTCACACCAGCACTAAAGGATTTCAATCCTAGCTACTCTGAGATCAGAGACTCAGGATTTGAGTTCAGCTAGGGCAGAAAAGTCCAAGAGACTCCATCTCCCTTAAAGATAATAAATATATGAAATTCCTTCTCAAGAGTAACCAGCAAAAAAGCGAGATTGGAGGCATGGTTCAAGGGTAGAGTGCTAGTTAGATTAACAAGCAAAGTGAGAGCAAGACCCTGAATTCAAACATTGTTATTGGCAGAAGAAAAAAAGAAAGAAAAGAGAATGGGAATAAAGGAAAGGAAAGAAACAAGCGAGAAAATTTTAAATCTTAGTTCTCAAGTGTAATGATGGATTCTGAGGTCAGCTAAGGATCAACTGACCTCATCAGTTCATGGATTACCATACCACAGAAAGGGAAGAACAAATCTGGAGCTTAGGGAGAGTTATTTATTAGGCTTTCTTTTCTGTTGAAAACGGGGCAGTTCTTTTACCAATGTCCAGGATTTCTCAACATCTGTAAATACCTGAAGGGAAAACTTTATGGACAACAAGAAAAACTAAAAGATTTTCAGTGACTTTCATGGTCATGCCTTCGTTTCTGTAAATACGTGAATTGCTAAGCAAGGGCTATTGATTTTCATGCCTCTTTTCCTCTTACTTTCTGCAAGCTATTTTCAGAGAATTACATAGCTGCTTCTATAATGATGCTGAACGCCTGAGTCACCAAGCCAACCACACTCTTTTGGCTTTGCTTCTTTATATAAAGAGGCGATTTCTGACCAAGATAGAAATTTAAATATTCCTGTGTTCTGGAGCTTCATGGCTTAATGCAGTGCATCTTTTCTGTTGTTGTTGTTGGTTGTGGGGCTTGAACTTTGGGCCTGGGCGCTGTCCCTGAGCTCTTCAGTTCAAGGTGGGCACTCTACCACTTGAGCCACAACACCACTTCCAGTTTTCTGGTGGTTAATTGGAGATAAGAGTCTCATGGACTTTTCCGGGCTGGCTTTGAACTGTAATCCTCAGATCTCAGCCTCTTGAATAGCTAGGATTACAGGCATGAGCCACTGGTGCCTGGTTGTATAAAGCACTCTATAAAGGCCTTACGATGCTCTCCTTCCATCTAAACACTGAATTCAACCTTAGACCAACTCACCTTGAGAAGAAAGACCTCTGTGAACCAGGACTCAGGCACTGTGTATCACTTTCTGGCTGAGCCACATCCTGGTCTTTGGCAGGAGAGTATGGGAGTGGTCCTGACTGTGTGTTACTCTGTGGAGTTTTCCCTTGGAGGAGCAAAGGGAACTTTCCTTACTTTCTGATATTTTCTGAATTGAGTCCGGCTACAATGAAATAACAAGAGACATGAACAGAAGAAAAATGTACAGATTTAGTTACACATATACACATAGGTGCCGCACAAAATGGGATACTCAAAGGGCCAGGTGGTTGGACCTTAGTAGCATCTGAGTTATAGAAAGAAGTAAAGATTTGGGAGTCCTAGGGACTAAAATAAGTATACTGGGTCTAACTGGCACTATCTTGGCAATGTGGTGGATGATACAGAATTGGGTTTAACTGGTACCATCTTGGCTTCTTGGTGGATGAAGGTGAAATCCCACCCCCGGTGATGGGCGTGCCTGAATTCCTAGAAGCAGGGGCAAGGATTTGGACAAAATGTTACTGGACCTGTACCATGAACTCAAGAGATTCTTTGAACTCTTTGAGCTCCCTGTGGCCCTGTCCCCAACCCCAATTAGCTCAGGCACCATTGCACACCGTGCTTCATGTCTCCAGACTCTCAGGCCACCATGATGTCTCTCTTCAGCTCTCCATTAGAGTTGAACTCCATTCGATGTTTTTTTGTTTTTTGGGGGGTGTTTTGCTCTTTCTTTACTATCCTCTTGGCTCAGTTTTCTAAGTGTTGAGTGCATCCAAGGCTGCAAGTTTTTCAAGGACATATGTCCACACACAGTTGCTGGTTTCTAATAAAGACTCACAATTCAACCTCTCAAAATGTGGCTTCTCCGTTTCTCACAATTGAATTCTGGTATAACAGGGACAAGGAACAACAGAAAGGCTTCCAGAGGTGATATAGGACCAGGAAAGTGTGAGAAGAAATTGTACCACAAAGTCTATGTTGCTGCAAAAACCAGATCTCACTGATGGTCTTCTTCAGAAGAGCAGGCATTGTATTTAGTGTAAGAAAAAAAAATCGAGGGCTGGGAAGGTGGCTCAGTGGTAGAGCGCTTGCCTTGCATGCTCGAGGCCCTGGGTTCGATTCCTCAGCACCACATAAGCAAAAACAAAAAAAGCCAGAAGTGGCGCTGTGGCTCAAGTGGTAGAGCGCTAGCCTTGAGCTGAAGAGCTGAGGGACAGCGCCCAGGCCCAGAGTTCAGGCCCCACGACCGGACCCAAAAAAAAAGAAAAAAAAAAATCGAGTTCTTTGGATAAGGTCTTTAGCACAGGAGGTCAAGACATTGCACTCATTCTAGAGAAACTCCCTTAGATAAAGGGATTTCAAAGAAAGCTCCTCCCTGCATTTGCCACTACCTAAGTTTTTTCCACTGGATGGCATAAACAATACCATATATGGGGGTATCACTTTTTCTGAACGCTACAACCCCCTAGTGGTTGTCTGGCCTGTCCAATAAACAGAATGACCACAGGTAGATCATTGTAAATGGTCACCAATCTTCCTAACTCCTCTATAAATTTGATAGGACCGAAAACCCGCCAGCAAAGGGGCTTTGTAAGTTTAAGATCTGCTACTAAGAATACATGAATTCTTGGGTTGTGGTTGAGTCCAGGGCATGTTCCTTGGGATATTTGCACAGGAAAGTGAGGAGCTGTTGGAGACTGATTCCAGATTTTCAGTATGTGGGAGGAGACGAGAAGCTGGCTGTGACAGCCCGAAGCCTGTGACAGATAGATTTCCTGGCTCTTTGGATTTACATAAGAAACCTGTACACCTGTGGCCTGGGTTTCAGTCAGAGTGGATCTGTGTAAATCTCGCAGGGAAGTGGAACTTAAAGCAGGCAGCTGGGTAGTTGATTGAAGAGTTTTAGGCATTAGGGAATTTTGTTCAGAATATGGACCAGATTTTGAAGAGAGAGGTTTACAACAAAGCCTAGAGACCCCAAAAGTTCTGGGGGGGACAAGAAGAGGCCTAGCAATAGGGGTGGGAGTGGTGGATTTGTACTAGGTGTCAACTTTCATTCTTGTTCCATGTTGTCCTTTACTCTTGCTGAGGAATTCCCCAAGGCTCTCCATTCACTTCTGTGTCCTCTTCAATATGATCATCCCTAGGTAGTTCTTCGTTTTGCGGGGCGGGGGGGGGGGGGGGAGGGCAGTGATTGATTTTTTTCTTCTCCTTTTTTTTTATTGTGAGAATACCATACAGAGGGGTTACAATTACATGGGCAAGATAGTGAGTACATTTCTTATCAAGCATTGTTGCCTCCTCCTTTGTTTCCCCTTCCCATCCCTTCCCATCTCCCACCCCTCCCCCTCCCCCGTGATTATTGTGTGTGTGTGTGTGTGTGTGTGTGTGTGTGTGTGTGTGTGTATGGTTTTCTGGTTCTCACACTTACTAGACAATCTTATGGCTGAACCATGTCTCCAGACATATTTTGACTGTGTGTGTGTGTGTGTGTGTGTGTGTGTTTGAACTCAGGGCCTAGGCACTGTCCCTTAGCTTTTTCCACTCAAGACTGGTGCCCTACCACAGTTCCACTGCCAGCTTTCAGGTGGTTAATTGGAGTTCAGAGTCCGTGGCTGTGTCTGCCCAGCTGGCTGGCTTCAAACCTAGATTGTAAGATCTCAGCCTCAGATCAGAGGCATGAGCGACTTGTGGGTGGTATATACTCTGGCTTTCTAGAGTGGCTTCTCCCCAAGCCTTCCAGGGCAGATGAGGCAGTCTGGAGAGAGGAGTTGTGCTTCAGAAATGTGTGAATGGAGCCTCCCTCTGTGGAACAGGCCCATCTTCCAGGGGCCTTCCTCAAATACCAGCAGGGCCAAGCCAGGGACAGGGAGTGGCTGTCTGGCGGGGGTCCTTCCTGCACAAAATCCTTTGAGCTTTCCTAACAATTTCCCCCTTGTCTTTGCAATGATATTTGGCAGCTGTGGGGTCCCCTTTTCTCCTGCCTTTGGGCTTGTCGAGTGCTTGGAGCCCCGGGGGAGCCCCAACGAATCCCCTACAGAACCAGCCTGGAATGCGAAGCAATGAGTCACAGCTGCTGAACTGCCCGTCGGGCTGCTCCTTGCCAAGGAGGGCCAGGGCTGGCGGAAGGCCCCAGCTGCAACGCTGTATCACCAGGCTGGACCCCAGGAAGAAGAGGGAGAAATAAGACCTTGAGGAAACAGCTGCGGCTCTGAGCCTTCCACCTGCTCTGCCTGGAATTGTCCATTCTTCTAGCCAGCCACATTGTCTGAATCCTCAACATTTCTATCCAACAGACAACCTTCTGGATGGTAGAGGATTGTAAGTTGGCATTTGGAACATGATTCCTCACTGTCTTCTAACCAGCCGTCATCAGGGCTGAGCCCAGTGAGCTCTGTGTGCAACAGGCTATTTTAAGATGCACTTGCATATGCAGTGAGCGTTCTTCCCGCTGAGGCCAACAGGGCTCCAGTTCACGGCTCTTTCTCCCTGCTGAAGTTACATTCCACTTCTCAGTCCTGCCCAGTATCGGGTGTCAAAACATGACTGGGTTTGGGGTTTTTGTTTTGTTTTGCTTTGCTTTTTGACTTTTCTATTGACAGTTCTGAAGAGAGAGTTCATTTATGACATTCACCCAAAGTAGAATCCTAAAAAAGAAATACAGAGCAGGTGTTTTACCAATGTCTTGGAGTTTTTGACATCTGTAAATACCTGGAGGGAGAAGGCTGTGGACAGCAAGAAAAAAATTAGAGCTCCATCGATTACTTTTCCTAACTGGCAATCAGTTCTAACCTCTCACATCAGGAGTCCAGGAGCACCAGGGGGTGTGGCTCAAGTAATAGAACACCCTCAGAGTAGCCAATTAAGCACCAGGCTCTGAGTTTAATCCCCAGTACTGGCAATAAAAATAGTTACCAATGCAAAACAAAAAAAAAGTAAGTTGAAAGCATGGCTCAGTGGTAGGATGCCTGCCTGGCAACCCCATGATGGCAAAAAATAAAAATAAAAAATAAATTATAAAAATGGTATTGCTTCGTTTGGTAGAAGATGCAACTATATCAGGTTTTCTATTGAATCAACACTAGATTGATGAACATTGCTTCAGACTTCTGGCCTCCACAAGCATGAGAGAATAAATTTGTTTGGTTTCAGCTACCTAGTTATGACAGCCCTAAGTTAATACAGGATAGAAACATTTTTTCAGTGTTAGCATTTATTTTATTTTATTTATTTATTTTTTATTGTGAAAATACTGTACAGAGGGGTTACAATTACATGGGCAAGATAATGAGTACATTTCTTATCAAGCATTGTAGCCTCCTCCTTTGTTTCCCCTTCCTATCCCTTCCCATCCTCCCCCTGCCCCTTGAAACATTTCTGCCAGTCCTCCTTTTTATAAGTAGTCAATCATACTGCGAACTATGTCTGTAGCTTTTTAAAAAATAACCTCCTGGCAGGGTACCTCCTGCTACTCAGGAGGCTGAGATCTGAGGATCATGGTTTGAAGCCAGCCCAGGCAGGAAAGTCCATGAGACTCTTATCTCCAGTTTATCACCAGAAAACCTGACATGGCACTGTGGCTCAAAGTGATAGAGTGCTAGCCTTGAGCAGAAGAGCTCAGGGACAGTACCCAGACCCTGAGTTCAAGCCCCATGACTGACAAAAATAAATAATCTGCTTCCATTAGGCACTGGTGGCTCATGCCTGTAATCCTAGCTACTCAGGAGAATGAAATCTGGTTTGAATCCCCATCTTAGACAAAAAAGAAAGAAGGAAGGACTAGAGGGGGAGAAAGAGAGAGAGAGAGAGGGAGGGAGGGAGGCAGGAAGGGAGGGAGAGAGGAAGGGGGGGAGAGAGAGGGAGGGAGGGATTTTTTTAAACCAATTCTGAGAATTCAACATATGGAAGTGACAGTATTCCTCTGGGAAAAGGGACTAGGGTAAGGGAGCCAGGGAGCTTGGGTGTGGAGCTCTGGAAGTTTTTAACCTAGATTCTTTCTCCTCTTAAATACACAGAAACCCATGATGAAATTAAAATGCCTGCTGTTCCTGTTGCTCCTATAAACTGGGACATGGTTTTCACAGAGTTACACAAAAGTATCATTTACCAACAACTGCTTCATCAAAGTCAAGCCATTGATTTGTTTGCACAGTAACAGCGGACAGCAGACAACAGACAGGCAGCAGGGCTCACTCTCCCAGGCTTTGTTAGACTGTTGCTTGAAATCTGTTGCAAATCAAATTCGTTCTGTCTCCACTTGCTTGATTTCTTTGTTATGACTTTATTAGGATGGCAAGGGTATGTGCACTGCAGAGAAATGAAGATCGTTGGAGAGGTAGCTCGGTGGGAGAGGGCTTGCCTGGCAAGTACAAGGCTTGGACTCAATTCCTGCCACTCCAAGGGGAAAGTAAAAGGAGAAAAAAATGCAAAGACATGCTATAATAGTGTGACAGCTAGATTCTCCAGTAATAGTGTTTGAAAAGCCTGGCTTTTTCACTCAAGGCTGGCTTTTTCACACATAGGCCCCAAAATAAAACTGCACTCATGATTGCCCGTTCTTTGTGTCTGGCACTCAAACATATTGCTTACACGTGCCCCAGAATGCATTAGAGTCAAGAACAAAAGCCATTACTCAATCGGACAGTGGGAGTTCACACCTGTAATCCTAGCTACTCAGGAGGCTGAGATCTAAGGATGGTGGTTCAAAGCTAATCCGGGCAGAAAAATCTGTGAGACTCTTATCTCCAATTAACCACAAAAATAACTGGAAGTGGAGCTGTGGTACAAGTAGTAGAGCAAAAGGAGACAAGCAAGAGCACAAGGCCTTGAGTTCAAGGCTCATGACTGGCCCATGTGTGTGTGTGTGTGTGTGTGTGCGTGCGCACGTGCATGCGTGTGAGTGTGTGCACACACACACACATCCCCCCTCCCCCCAGGCCATAACACAGAGAAGCTGCTGTGCATGGGGCAGACTTCTGATGTGTGTATATGATTCACTGGGCTGGCCACAGCAGTGAGTGGCCAGCTCTAACGTGGAGGGCTGTGTCTGCCAAGCTTCAGAGGACAGCAACCTACGCTAATAGAGTAAATGTCATAGAGAAGGTCAGTTATGTTAACAGGCCTAGGTTACAGTTCTCTGACTGTGATTCCAGGCCATCTAAACCATCCAGGCTTTTTTGTTTAGGTTTTTAACTTCTTTGATTATTAGCAGTATCTCTCTCTCTCTCTATTTTTTAATTTACTTATTTCATGGTACTAGGGATTGAACCCAGGACCTTATACACACTAAACATGGACAGTACCACTTGAGCTGTGTCCCAGACCTTCTGCTTCTATTTGCTTTTGAGACAAGATCCTGCTATACTACCTTTGCTGGGAATGGCCTGGACCTCATGGTCCTCCTGTCTCTGCCCTCCAAGTGCTGGAATTGCAGCCATGTGCCACCATACCCAGAAGGATATTTCTTGCAGATTTACTCCCAGAAAGGTCCCTTTAGCCAGCTACATCTCCTAACAGAAGTTCACCCTTCCCCACTCCCCTCAATCCTAGGGCTTGAACTTAGGGACTGGGTGTTGTCCTTGAGCTTTTTTTTGCTCAGGCTAGCACTCTACCACTTGAGCCACAGCTCCACTTCCATTTGTTTACATACTTTTTGGAGACAAGAATCTCACACACTTTCCTGCCTGGGTAGGCTCTGAACCTTGATCCTCAGACCTCAGTCCCCTGAATAGCTAAGATTCTAGGCATGAGCTACAAGCCACCAGAAGTTCATTCTTATCCACCACTAGCCCTGGTTTCCTTGACTCCTCAATACCGGACACAGAGCTGGGTCTCCTGCTTTGTATGCTGGGGCATGGGGGGGGGGTGTCCTCAACTACTCAACCTGCTTAGAGATGCAGGGTACTGCAGCATCCCTCGCAGGGACACCTAACTCACATCTTTGCATTGTAGCTCTGCAAATGAGCCATCTTGAAGTTGTCTTCCTTTGAAGGTGCCACTTGCTCCCCAGGAGCCATCTGTATGAGATAGTACAGATATCCTCACTATATCGCAGTTCACTTACTGTGGCTTCATTGTATAGCAGGTTTTAAAAAAAAATACATACCTAATTCTGTATCACGGAGTTTTCACTAATCACAGGATTTTGCAATATATAGATAATTATATAATATGTATTATTTTAATTATTTTTGCCCAAAGTTTAAAACAATATAAAATACCTTTTTCATGTTAAAAGAATATTAAATTGAAATAAAAGACGGTATGTATTTTCTCGGTGGATAAATACTGTATTGTACATAATGGAAATGTAGTACATAACTGCTGCTTATGCAAGTTTGCATAGTGTTGCGCTGTGGTGTTGTGTTTTGGGGAACTTTTCATGAAAGTTTGAATGTATTTCAAGCCCAGGATGCCACCCAAATGTACTACACTTTCTAAGGCTTCTGGCAGTGAAGCCAAGCACCAGAGGAAGATGCTTACCATCAAAGAAAAGGTGGAACTTCTCAACATGTTAAAGGAAGGCAAAAGCTACAAGGCTGTAAGCCACCATGAAAGGATCAATGAATCTACTGTTTGCTACATAAAGAAAGATTAGAAGAATGTTAGGTCTATGGCAGCAATGACTTTTAACAAGACTGCAAAGAAGGTATTCACTTCCCTCAATAAGGCCACGTGAGGATGGAGTCTGCATTGACCCTGTGGATAAATTACTACAGGAAGAGCCGGGCGCCGGTGGCTCACGCCTGTAATCCTAGCTACTCAGGAGGCTGAGATCTGAGGATCGCAGTTCAAAGCCAGCCCGGGCAGGAGAGACTGTGAGACTCCTATCTCCAATAAACCACCAGAAAACCGGAAGTGGCGCTGTAGCTCAAGTGGTAGAGCGCTCGCCTTGAGCTGAAGAGCTGAAGGACAGCGCCCAGGCCCAGAGTTCAAGCCCCACGACCGACCAAAAAAAAAAGAAAAAAAAAATTACTACAGGAAGGAGAATATCTGCCCGACAAAGGCCAAGAAATTTCATGATAGTTTCGTGGAGAGCACAACGTTCACTATGGTCATGAGGATGAGGATGAGGACCACAACACAGAAGCAGGACAACCAGATCAATCCCACTCAGTGCCGGCAAATTCCAGAGATGCTTTTGACTCAAGATCATTTCTGTGCATGGAAAAGTTGCCTCTGCAGATAAAGCTGAAGCCAAGGAGTACCATGAACAACACGTTCAACTCCATCATCAAGCCTGGCACTAGTGGCTCACACCTGTAATCCTAGCTACTCAGGAGGCTGAGTTCTAAGGATCACGGTTCAGAGCCAGCCTGGGTAGGAAAGTCCATGAGACTCTTATCTCCAATTAACCATCAGGAAACCGAACATGGTGCTGTGGCTCAAATGGTAGAGCACTCACCTTGAGCTGAAGAGCTGAGGGACAGCACCCAGGCTCTGAGTGCTAGCCCCATGACTGACATACATACATACATACATACATACATACATACATACATACATACATACATACATACATATCCATCATTGAGGAAGGAGGCTATAAGTCTGAACAAGTTTTTAACATGGATGAGAGGAAGTCAGCAAGTGAAGAAGAGCATGAGGAACAAGATGATCTACAGGTTGGAGAAGAGGAGGAGGTTGGCCTAGCACTCGATTGTCTTGCACCCATGGTCAGAATGGTCAAAGAACTTCAGGGAGTGGCTAAAGAATGGGACCCCAGATGCTTTGTTCATTGCGCTTCGTAAATACAACCAAGAGTGGCATGTCCATTTATAAAAACCTTCTCATTCAGAAGAAAAAGCAGCTCCAGCAACTCCCCATACCTATGTTCATCACTTGGAGGAAGAGATCAGTTAGGACTATGCCTTTAGCAGAGATCGAAGTTATGGCCCAGGGAGAAGATACTATACCACCTGATAAAGCGCCTGATGACGTGGTGCCTTCAGAAGAACTGTAATGCTCCTGTTGGCGGTGCAGTACATTTACATTCATCTCACTGTTATCGCCTTCATCACCATCAGTACTACACGGCTGCATGATTCATGATCTTCATCATTCAAGTTGTAGTAGACTTCACTAGTGGGTACCCATATAGAATTTTATATGCTGTTAAAATCACGTATGTTTAAGAGTGTAGAAACTGTTTAAGAGCATATGAAGTGTTTATAAGAGTGTGGGACAGGTTAATAAGAGAGTAGAAAAGGTTTATAGGAGAGTGGAAAATAATACAAATAACATAATACAATGTATAATATAAATATAATATATAAATAATACAATAAATATAATATAAATAATAAAATAAAATATAATGCTGCTACTTTGTGGATTTTTCACCTAACACGGGGATCTCTAGAACATAACTCCCACGATAGGTGAGGGATCACTGTATTACTCTGTCTTCACTCTCTAAAGCACTGAGAGCAAATACGATCCTTGTTTCTACAACCCATAGAGCCGTTGTCCATTTCTGAGCCATCAGTAACTATCATAAGCCACATTTCATAGTAGCTCTCCTTCCTAGGAGCTTCCAGGAGCTTCCATGGAGCTTCCAGGTGACTGGAAGTTCTCCTCTCCCTACAACCATCTCTACTATGTAAGTCCCCTTAGCACAACATTCAAAGCCCCTCCTGGACTCTGTCTCCTCCAGCATCCTCACTGCCATTTCCTAACCCTCCCCATGGCAGGCTCCCTGCCCCCCTGGGTCCCCCTCTAAATCATGTGACATTGTGTGCCCTGTCACCCCCATCTTTCTGCCTGCTCCTCACTCATGCACTGTGATCCCCTAAAGGCTTAGATTGGCTAGTATCACTATCTCTCTCCTGTCTAGGTGCCGGCTGATGCATATCCTCCAGTGTTGATAAAGCTGAGGCCCGGAGAAGCCTCCTCTACTCCCCACCCCCACCTTCACAGGAGCTGGAACCATGGCGGTTCCTCTGGCAAACTCACCTCCCTCTCCCCCCAGAATGAAGAGCTAACTCCACAGCATTTACCCTGTTCACCTCATCACAGTGCACAATGTGTGGGACCTGAATTACTAAAGCTTTGCTCTAATCTATTCTTAATTTCATCCTTTAAATAAGCAATACATTCCCATGAGTCAAAACAGAAATATATAGAAGGTTCCATGGTGAAATCGCAGCAGCCAGTGTCTCACACTTCCCTCAGTTCTGACACTCAACAAGTAAGCACGCTCCCAACTATCTTACATATACTTGGTTCCAGGATTGTTTAAAGCACTTGCAAGAAAACTGCAACTATGCATATTTGCAGTATGTAAAGGCAGTGAAAATATGCAAAAGGCATATTTTTATGAACTTTGTCTTTTTTTCTTGTTGTTGGTCATGGGATTTGAACGCTGGGCCTGGACACTGTCCCTCAACTCTTCAGTTAGCGCTCTACCACTTGAGCCATAGCACCACTTCAGGCTTTTTCTGCTTATGTGAGGCTGAGGAATCGAACCCAAGGCCTCATGCATGCAAAGCATGCAGTCAACGACTGAGCCACCTTCCCAGCCCAAACTTTGCCTTTTTTAACTTAACGTAGATGGGAAATATGTTTTCTTACCTGGTTGCCTTTCCCTTTTGTACAGCTGTATAGTATTTCAGAATGTGGAAGCATCATCACTTATTTAACCAAACTCTTATTGATAAACATTTGAATTACTCTTAATTTAAAAAAAATAGTGTTTAAATGATACGCATCTACATTATACTCTTCAAAAAAAACTTTTCCTCTCTAAGCCAAATCAATACATGACATTTGCTAAAGATAAATTAAGGTTAGCCTAGATCAATAAGCTAAAAAGCTCTTCAACTTGATGAGTTCATTTTTGGGGACTTATCCACAACAATATTGGAAGCTACAGCAGTTCATTTCAATGGAGCAGGCAGGGGTGTGTGTTGTCAATGTTACCATTCCTTGCCAGGGTCATTTAAACACCGCATTCCAGAGTTTTCCTTGGGAAGGCTCTCAATCAATCTGGAACTTTTAATGAGCTGCGATATCGAATGCTAATACAGCCGTGGTTTACCAAAAAGGGGAGGGGCCGCGCCCATCCCTCTGTAACCAGAGGACCCCAGGCCCTTTAGGAGAGTTCAGTGCCCCATTTTCAAGACCCTGGCTCCTCTCGGAGGCTGAGAGGTCCGCTGTGGGTTCCCTGGCTGCTCCCCAGTGCAGAAGAGATGTGTGTGGGAGTCCTTGTTTATCTTACACATACCTGCTGCTGGGGATGGAAGGAGGCCTGTGTTCCATTTGGCCGAAGGGGAAATTCCATGTGGCTGCCCCTGCTGTAAGGTTTGATTGGCAGGGTGCCCAGGGAGGAGCATGCGCAGACATACCAGGCACATCTGCATCTGGTAGAAGGCAGTGATGGACTGAAGAGGAATAATCGAATATGGCTGGAATGTATCAAAGGTTCATGAGAGCACAGTTCCTCAAAGGGAAGCAATAGGCGTCACCACCACGCTGCTCAGCCAGTGCAGTGCCTGGGCTCAAGAAACCTGCAAGACTAATTCCAATCAAGAGGGCTAGATTTGCTCTCCTAGCTAAATCCAAGTAAGGGCCCTCCAGGAGGCCTTGCTACCCTCCACCAGGGCTTTCCTACCTGGCCACCAGATCTAAGTTCACTGAAAGCAGTACAGTGCCAGAGGTCTAGCAGTTTGAGATACATATACATACACATATGCATATATATATATACATATACATATGATTTCCAATTTGATGATGACTCTCTACCCCAAGAAAACAAAACCAGGCCAGGCACCATGGCTTATATTTATAATCCCACCTACTTAGAAGACAGAGACTGGGACAAGCCAACCTGGGCAGAAAGACCTCAAGACTCTATCTCCAAAATATCAAGCAAAAAAACATGACTGGGTATGGCTCAAGTGGTAGAGCACCAGCTGCACACAGAAGCCAAGTGAGCTCAAATCCAGGTACTATGAAAAA
Organism: Dipodomys merriami; assembly: GCF_024711535.1. Taxonomy (NCBI): domain Eukaryota; kingdom Metazoa; phylum Chordata; class Mammalia; order Rodentia; family Heteromyidae; genus Dipodomys; species Dipodomys merriami. Next base: position 280,294 of record NW_027206258.1, read on the forward strand.
AAACCTTTTACTGACACAGTACCTTTCTAGTCCAGTAATATAGTCTGCTATGTAATGGACACCCCCCAAATTTAGTAGCCTTAAGACTCCATCATTTAACTTGTTCATGATTCCATAGATAAGGAATTTGGCTTGGGCTGAGGGCATTAGCTGGGCTCACTCATGGGTCTGCATTCACTCATGGGACTGCCATTAGGTGGGAGTTGGGTTGAGTGAGAACATGAAAAGTTTTGGGGCTTCACTTGGCCCATCTCTCCAGCAAAATGAGGTCTCTTATGCAGCCGCAGGTGCCCACCATGAAGCCTCAGTCTTGAAAATTATTCATCCCATCTGCCACATTTTATTGGTTAAAAGTGGCCACTACATGAGCATAGATTCAACAGAAGAGGGGAACTCTTGTTGAAGGAGTGCCGGGGTCTCACCAAAGGCTGCGTGGGGCAGGAGAATGTGCTGCGGCCTCCCTGGAAGCAGGAGCAGCCACCTTGCACTGCCGTGTCAGCTAGCTGCTGAGGGCCAGCCCATAGAAATGAACCATGAGTGAACCACTACTGAATGGATGTTCTTCCACTTATTTGTCTGATTTTTACAATGTATTAGCTGGGGGGGGTTCATTATAACCCCAAATTCTATCACTATCAGTCAGTATTTTAAGCTTGAGGACCCAAGAAGTAAATCTGGTTGCCATTACCAAAAAAAAAAAAAAAAAAAGCGTGTCTTTGTGTGTACGCATGTGTATGTGCATTCATGCATGAGTGTGTGTGTGTGTGTGTGTGTGTGTGTGTGTGTGTGTGTAGTTATACTGGGGCTTTAACTCGGGGCTTCATGTTTTCATTTAGGTTTTTTTTTTCCTTAAGGCTGGCACTCTACCACTTGAGCCATGCCTCCATTTCCAAAAGGAATTTTCTATTGGTTTCACTGGAGACTCCTGACTCCAGTACAGAAGGCAGGAACACTGGAGAACTGGACTCAGAACATGGAGTAACTGAAGGAAGGCATGCCCATCCTGCACTGCAGGGCACTCTGGGTAGGGCTGGGCCACTGCTGGTGCAACACTGGCAGTAGGCTCTCCCCCCTGCTGCCCTGTCTGGGCCTGGCTTTTCCTCTGTGGCTACCTGCTCCCTGTTGACTGGGAAATGGGGAAGGGGCCTCTTCCTCATTAAAAGGGTGGGGCTAAGATGGTTCTATCTCCTATCAAGACTTACATCATGGAATATCACCCCCAAATTAAAAAAAAAAAACTACTAGCCAGTACTGAACAACTCAAGTCATAGCCCAAATCAGGAAATTGCTATGATCTGCTGCTTGGGAATTCTCTGGTCACACTAAGCTCTAGCTGTAGTGCAGAACATTGAGTGTATTCTCTCTTCCTCCCCCACTCCCCTCACTCTTCTCCCCCTCCAATATAGTTTGAACTCAGGGCCTCAAACTTAGTAGGCAGGTACTCCTCCATTTGAGCTACAACCTCAGCCCTTTGGCTTTAGTTACTTTTCAGATAGGGTCTCTAGCTTTTGCTAAGACCACATTCCTCCTAATCCAACCCCTGGAATCTGGGATTATATATATGAACCACCACACCTGGGTTCTTCCTTGAAATAATGGCTCACTAACATTTTATCCTGGGTTGGCCGTAATTGAAGCTCAATTTTTCCTGTTTATGTCTTTCAGGTTAGCTGGGCTTACAGGAATGAACCATTATACCTCACCCCTTCTTCTTCAACTATCTACATAAATGCCATATTTTTCATAAGGCCTTCCTATAGCCCTTCTATTTAAAATTATAACCCCCTTGTCAACATTTTCTATTGTCTTATGCCTTATTTCCTCTTTTTTTTTTTTTTTGTGCCAGTCCTAGGGCTTAAACTCAAGGCCTGGGCACTGTCCCTGAGCTCCTTTTTGCTCAAGGCTAGCACTCTACTTGACCACTTGAGCCACAGGGCCACTTCTGGCCTTTTCTGTTTAAGTGGTACATTCCTAGACTCATTATTTCCTCTTTAACATTTAACACTATCTAATAAACCTATGTATATTTTCTCTCTGGAGTCACTTTAGTCTAGGGACTTTATCTATTTTGTTCTGGGCTTATGTCTATAACATCTAAGTTTATGCCTGAAAAGTGTGTGTGTGTGTGTGTGTGTGTGTGTGTGTGTGTGTGTGTGTGTGTGTCTGCATGCACATGTACACCAGTCCTAGGGCTTGGACTCTGGGCTTGGGTGCTGTCCTTGAGCTCTTTTTTGCTCAAGGCTAGTACTCTACTACCTGAGCCACAGTGCCACCTCTGGCTTTTTCTGTGATTAATTAGAGATGAGAGTCTTAGGGACTTTCCTGCCCAGGCTGCCTTTGAATCTTGACCCTCAGATCTCAGCCTCCTGAGGATCTAGATTAAAGGTATGAGCCACTGGCGCCGGCTAAGCATATGCTTTCAATAAATGTTTTTCCGTAAGTGAAGGTAGAGCCAGTAAAACATAATCCTTTCAAAATCCCTTTGAAACACACTTACAATGTGGCTGACAGTCATTTTCTTTACAAGTTAATCTTACCTATGTAACGACCTCAGGGATATTTTTCTTGTTTTAAATTATAATACAAGACAAAATGGAAAGTTTCAGTAGGTTTAAAAGTGTGTTTAATTTATTATTCTCTTTCCTTCACTAGGCCTCTGCATCAGCTTTGAAGGAAATTAGACAAGTCAGACAAGGGTTATTTATCACAAAACCATACCTTATGCTTTGTTCTCTCAGCCTTTCTAAACTGGACCTTTGCTGATTTATGACACTGCTTTTCAAGAAATTGCTTCATGCTTCATAATTGTCAAGGTCATCCCTTTCATTCTTCATTCAGAGAGGAAATAAACTTGGTTTTTGTCCAGTTTGTGGGAACGTATTAGTCTCAGATGCAGCCAGTGAGCAGGCCAGTGACCTTAACTAATTCATGATAGAGCCCTGAAAGCAGGACCTCAGGGACTGTGAACTGCAATACATGGATGGCACTCAGTCATCTGGAAGGCAGAGCCACTTCCTGAGTGTCCACAGATTGCAAGTCCTAGCTCATCATTGGCTCTTCTGGCTTGAGCCTTGCCTCCACCTGATGTGGGACATCTGCAAAGGGTTCAGCTGCCTTTTGCCCAGCTTGGGCAAACAGGAGGCAGAGGGGAAAGGATCCATCAGGGTCTGGAAGGCTCTTCATCATTTAAAGAATAATGAGTGAAGATGATCTCACATTTATTCGGTTATTTACAGAACACATAGTGAGCATGTGCTCTTCAGCAGGCATCATCAAAATAACACTGAACAAAGCTATGTCGCAGCTGTCGGAATGTCTGCAAGCTGATTGTGTTATCTAGTTTTCATAATCCTTGCTGTAATAACTACAAACAAATACAGAGGAGAGTGTTGATAGCTGGCAACAAAACAAAACAAACCATGCCAGTGCCAGTGGCTCACTCCTGTAATACTAGCTACTCAGGAGGCTGAAGTCTGAGGATCAAGGTTTGAAGCCAGTCTGGACAGGAATGTCCATGAGACTCTTGTCTCCAATTAACCACTGAAAAGCTGGAAGTGGAGCTGTGACTCAAGTGGTTGAGTACCATTGAAAAAAAAGTGAAAAAAGTAAGGGACAGTGCCCAGGCTCTGAGTGCTGAAGTTCAAGCACCAGAAGCAGTGTGTGTGTGTGTACACAAACTTGAGTCCAAGATTAAAAATGACAAAAGTCAAGCTATACCTGTTCTTGTTCAGACCCCAAACAAGCATCATCCAGACATGGAAAGAACCTCTCCTCAAAGTCTCCCCAATGGTGCTCCCTGATGGGTTGAGTTATGAATTATTGATGCCAAAATATTCTCAATGTGTAGGTATTAAAGGCTATCCAATATTATAGAATTTATACCACAGCAGTCTCTCACAACCTCCAAAGTCCTAAATGCAAAACAATCTATTTCCCTACTCTATCCTGATCAATTGGCATAGCTCATCAAGTTTTCAGTAAGAATTTGCTTGGTTTTCCATTTCTTCTTTGCCCTTGAGAAGATTGCCCACAGCATGCTCTTCTCTCTCTCTCCCTTTCTCTCCCTCCCCCCCCTCTCCCACAAACACTCTCTCTCTGTAGAAAATGATACTAAATAAACCCCAGGACTTTTGCATAGGAATGGCATTCATCAGCACTCAGAGAGCTATGTGCGGTGAAGTATTTTTCCATTGTAGGTAATGCTGTGGTCTGAATGTTTGTGTGTCCCCCAAATTCATCCAGGTTGAACATTCCTATGCTGAAAAGACAAATCTAAAAGGTTCTGAAATCTGGAACTTTTTGAGAACTTACATGAAGAATTTCAGATTTGGGGTTGTTCACATTAGGGATTCTCAACCTGTAAAGTCTATGCAAATCAGAAAAACAAATGATCAAAACAGAGTATCTGATACACTTCTGGTCCCAAGCACTTCAGATGAGAGGTCTCATCCTGGGTGTTGAAACTTAGTCCCCACTGTGATGGTATTAAAGACAGCAATAATGAAGTCCGGGACTCCATCTCCAGGATCCCAAAGGAGCTCAACCTTCCTCACCCACCAGGTTGGAATCACAGCAGGAGCTGTCTCACCAGACACCAGATCCTCTGGGGCCTTCACCTTGCATGTCTTAGCCTCCAAAATGATCATCAAAGAATGACTGCACTTTACAAATTGCACAGTGAGCTGGGTATAAAGCAACTCATACCTATAATCATAGCTACTCAGAAGGCTGAGGAGCACATATCTGCAATTAAATAGCAAAAAAGTCTAAAGTGGCTCAAGTGGTAGAGCATCAGCCTTGAATGAAAAAGCCAAGTGGGAGCTTGAGGCCCTAAGTTAAAGTTCCAGAACCTAAATAAATGAATAAATAAATAAATAACCTGATATAAGTTATTTTGTGATAGTATTTAAATACACTTAAAAAATAGTAAGTAAAAATTAAAACAATCTCGGAGAGCCTGGATAAAAAGGGACAAAAATTAAGAGATACCTATTAGATCTTGAACTTATAGAACACATATGGTCTTGAAACATCCTTTATCCTTGGCTTCCACACTCTCTTTTCTTGTTAGTCATGGGGCTTGAACTCAGGGCCTGGAAGCTATCCCTGAGCTCTTTTGTACAAGGCTCACTCTCTACCACTTTGAGCCACAGAGCCACTTCTGATTTTTGAGTGGTTTATTGGAGATAAAAATCTCCCAGGGACTTTTCTGCCTGTGCTGCCTTTGAACTGTGATCCTCAGATCTCAGCCTCCTGAGTAGCTAAGATTATAGGCATGAGCCACTGGCACCTGGCTCTCCTTTTCTTTTCATCTCTTTGGTGGCTTTTCAGCCAGTTTTGTGGGTGACCTTTCCTCTATCTGACCTCTTTTTTGGGGGAGGATGCCAGTACTGGATCTTGAACTCAGGGCTTTGTGTCTTTTCACTCAAGGCTAGTGCTCTAGCACTTAAACCACTTACTGGCTTCCAGCTTTTTGCAGGTTAATTTGAGATAAGAGTCTCATGGAATTTTCTGCCCAGGTGATCCTCAGCCTTCTGAGTAGGTAGGATTACAGGTATGAGCCACCTGAGCCGAGTTTATCTGACCTCTTCTTGGAGAGCTCCAGGGTACTTCCCTCAACATCTATCCTTTCTGCCTAGGTAATCTCATAATCCACTTGTCTTAAGGAGCAATGCTAATATTTGCTAATATATCTATATCACATAATTGCAGCTATGAATGTGTATGTGTATGTGTTTAGTACAATGACCCACAAGTGCATACCTCCAGCCCTGCTGTCTCCTCTGAGGTCCAGATCCATGTGTTTAGTGGCTTTTCAACATCTCCACTTGGGTATTTCAGATACCACCAGACTCTACCTGTCAGACCTGAATTCACATTTCCCTGACCGAACCCGGTCTTGCTCCTGGTAGCTCTAAAAGGGAGCTCCCTGCTCCCCCTATGATCCAAGCTGAAGACCCAGGAGGTCTGGAATTCCTTCCAACTTTCTTACAGCCTATATCTGTTTATCTCCCATTTTGGCCAAGTTTTTTTTTAACTTTTTAAATTGTTATTGTAAAGATGAAGTACAGAGAGGTTACATTTTCATAAGTCAGATAAAGAGTACATTTCTTTTGGGGGCTTTCATTCCTTCCCTTGCTTTCTCCCAGTCTTTCCCTCCCATCCCCACCTACTGTATAGCTCATTTTCAGCATAGTGTCTAGTGAGTACCACTGCTACATTTGCTCACCTTTTGTCCCTCCATTTTTGTGACTCCCCTTACCCTCCCAAAGACAGATAAATGAACAAAGAAGACAAGAAGAAAGGAAAACTAAAGCACCAATAAAGAAAAAAAAACTCTTGCTTCCATTTCCTGAAGTTCATTTTGATAAATGTTATTCCAAGTTTACTCTCTAAACGTCTCTGTAATCCATCCTGGTTTTCATTATTTCAGTCCACAAAGAGATCATGGGTGCTCAGGGTTCGACTTCCCCAGCTCTGCACATGCACTTGGCCTCTCTGCTTTCCACAGAGAAGCCCACGGCAGCTTTCCATGGGCCCCTGTGCCACTCCTGGGTGGATGCCAGTGGCCCCTGCTACCCCCTGAAACCTGTGTACCGCACAGTCTCCATCCAGCTCCCTAAGCCCTCACATTACACATCCCCTGCCACTGTTTAAAAAAAGTCGCAATGTTAAAAAAAAAAAAACTTAAAAAAAAAAGTCATCAATGGCTCACTCACACTTACAGTCCTAGCTACTCAGGAGGCTGAGATCTGAGGATCATAGTTTGAAACCAGCTTAGGCAGGAAAGTCTGTGAGCTGTGTGTGTGTGTGTGTGTGTGTGTGTGTTGGGGGGGGGGGTGTCATGGGGCCTGAACTCTGGGCCTGGGCGCTGTCCCTGAGCTCTTCAACTCAAGGCAAGCACTCAACAACTTGAGCCACAGTGCCACTTCTGGTTTTCTGGTGGTTAATTGAAGATAAGAATCTCACAGACTTTCCTGCCCTGGCTGGCTTTGAACTGCCCACCGTGCCCAGCTTCTGTGAGCTTCTTATCTCCAATTAACCACCAAAAAGTTGGAAGTGGAGCTGTGACTCAAGTGGTAGAGTGCTAGCCTTGAGGGGGAAAAAAAGCTAAGGGATCTCCCTTAGGCCCCAAGTTCAAGCCTTAGTACCAACACAAATATGCCAATAAATGATTTTTTAAGAGAAAGTTCAAGTAGCTAATAAAAGAATCAAAAAAATGCTAGGTGTTCAGGAAAGCAATGAATATCAGTAGTTCAAGGCATGGATTTCCTTGAAGACTGAAGAAATCGATTGCCTACTTTGAGTCTGTGGATACAGATAGCATATTTGCAAATGTTTGCCTTCTTCAGGGACGAAGTGTTTCATCTCCAAGAGAACAAAATGAGATTTAAAAATTCAGGTTGATTACTGGAAACACTCCGTATCTGGAAGATAAATATTAAATTATGAAATGGCCTCCTCAGGCAAATTGTGAAAGTCATCATCCAAAATATTAAAAATTAAATCAGATAAAACATTAGATGAGCCTAATGTAGGAAATGATTCTGCTCTGGTTTGGGGACTGGAGAGATTGGAGGACATATTGGGACTTTTCTATTATTAATTTGAAAGATTTTTGCCAAGAAACAAAACCCACACAACATAAGCTCCAAACTGCTATTTAGAGCTCCTGAAGAAACACGTTCTTAGGGGCTAGAGATAAAGCTTTGGATCTATTTTTAGTGTATTAAAGTAGAAAGCCAACAAAGCTGCAGTCCACATCCTCCTGACAATTCTCAGAAGTGAAAAATGACTTCATATATATTCAGATGCCCACCTCCTTTACATATGAGAAGGTCAAGAATACAAACCCGATTAAAAACAAAAACAAAAACACAAAACCTGGGGTATTTGTGGCTTACACCTGTAATCTTAGCTACTCGGAAGGCTGCAATCCAGAGGATAAAAATTCAAAGCCAACCCAGAGGAAAAACACCTTTGAGATGCATTATCTCTGAAATAATAAGCAAAAAGCCAAGCTGAAGGCATAGTTGGTAGAGTACTAGCTGAATGAACAGTACTCAGTTGGTAGAGTACTGGCTGAATGAACAGGCGTGAGGCTCTGAGTTCAAACTCGGATACTGCCACATCCACAATTCTCTTATATCCTTCATTGACTTGAAAGAATATTGGTGTTTGAAGATAAAAGGCATTGTTACAACTGGAGACTTTTCTATAGTTAGATTATTAAGGCTATATTTGAATTGGAGATACTATACATTTTTTTTTTGCCAGTCCTGGGGCGTGAACTCCAGGCCTAGGTACTGTCCCTGAGCATCTTTTGCTCAAGGCTACAACTTGAAAGAGGCTATACTTTAAAAGATAAACAAATACACAAATTTCAGAATTAAGGAAGAGAAGTAGTAGTACATGGAGAATGGCATTGTCCTACACATATAATGAAGACTTTGTAAAGGTCTTAGAAGGAATGTAAAAGAAAAATATGCAGAAATATGGTTTGCACAAAGATGGCAAACACCTGAGGATTTCTCAGATAAGTCTTGAACAAGCCATGAATAAAAGGTTCCTATTCATCTGTCCACTTTGGGTCCGCCAACATTTATTAGGTGTCTATATTTGTGCTTGGCACTGGTGCTGAGGACAAACTAGATTGCAGGAGGATATAGAAAAGGCAATCTTCCATCCAGGTGGGATGATATATATTAATCAAAGCAATAGCAAAAACCTAACTATATAGACTGTAAAATGCTATGACTGGCCGGGCGCTGGTGGCTCACGCCTGTAATCCTAGCTACTCAGGAGGCTGAGATCTGAGGATCGCGGTTCAAAGCCAGCCCGGGCAGGAGAGACCGTGAGACTCCTATCTCCAATAAAACCACCAGAAAACCGGAAGTGGCGCTGTAGCTCAAGTGGTAGAGCGCTCGCCTTGAGCTGAAGAGCTAAGGGACAACGCCCAGGCCCAGAGTTCAAGCCCCATGACCGACAAAAAAAAAAAAAAAAAAAAAAAAAAAATGCTATGACTCAAACGAATGTGACAAAGAGCATACAACAGGGTAAATGTATATAATTCAGGAGTGAAGGAAAGCATCCTTTACAAGAGTATTTCCATTGTGTCTTTGTGTGAGTTTGCCCCACAACAGTAAATGAGACAAGGGTTTAGGCATAAGTGATTTATTTTAGAAGTGATCCTAGAATGTGTTGTTAAGGAGTAGGAAAGGGAGAGATCTTGTTTCTTTCTGTTACTGTAACAAAATAACCAGAAGCTGGGTATTTCTAAAAGAAAAGAAAAGTCTATTTAACGTATGAGTTCCGAAGCTAAAATTTCAAAGTTGAGTGATCCTATCTATTTGGCATCTAGGGAGAAGCCCCTTGGCTGCATTCAAGGTGGGTGGGTGGGATCAAGACAGAAACCTGGGCCAGCAGGGAGAGAACAGTTACATGGCAAAACAAGAAGGAGAGAGGGGGGCTGGGAAGGTGGCTCAGTGGTAGAGTGCCTGCCTTGCAGGCATGAGGCCCTGGGTTGGATTCCTCAGCCCCACCTAAGCAGAAAAAGCCAGAAGTGGTGCTGTGGCACTAGGGACAGCATTCAGGCTCTATCACTGACAAAAAAGAAAAAAGAAAGAGCTCAAGGGTCAGGCTCTCTTTTAATAACAACTTGCTCCCATAGCAGGAGGAAAACCAATACTAACAGAGGGTCACTAATGAGCAAATGAACCACTGAATAACTGGACTTTGTCCCACAAGAGATAGGGAGACTTTGTGAAACACCCAAGCCTCTCACGGGTAGAAGCCGGTACATTATCCATCACTCCCATCCCTCACTAGTTAGGGAGTCTCTCCAGGAGTATTAAATTCCCAGCACCTGCTGCCTCCTCCTGGAATGGAGACGCAGGAAGCTTACATGGATGCTACATATAGACTAGAAGTCTCAAACCATGTGAATCATCTGGAGGTCTCAACAAAACCAATCTCAGAACTTTACCCTGGAGCTTCCAACTCCAGGGATGAGGGTATGGGATGAGGCTTGAGAGTTTGTATTTCTTTTTCTTTTCTTTTTCTTCCTTCCCAGTCCTGGAGCTTGAACTCAGGGCCTGGGAACTGTCCCTGAGCTTCTTTTGCTCAAGGCTAGCACCCTACCATTTGAGACACAGCTCTACTTCTGGCTTTTTGTAGTTAATTGGAAATAGTCTCACAGACTTTCCTGCACAGGATGGCTTCGAACTGCAACCCTCAGATCTCAGCCTCCTGAGTAGTTAGGAGGTATGAACCATGGGCACCTGGTGAAAGTTTCTATTTCTAGTTTTTTTTCTGGTTGACAATTAGGCTGTGACTTGGGGATAACACATTGAGAAGAGCTAGTCTAGGCCTGTTTGCCAATCATAATATCCTATTGGTCACAGGGACCCGAGAGCCATCTAGGTAGAGGACTCCCTGTACAACAGCCCTGAGGTAGGGGGAAATCTGATTCCAGGTGGCAAAAGAAATGCCCAATGGAGAGAGCATATAAAAAGATGGAGCCAGCAGAGTGCACAGGAGTCAATCAGGGCTCTTGGGCCATAATAGGGTTTGAGGTGTGCGTGTATGCAAACGCGCACATGCATTGGACTTTAACTCAGGGCCTGGTGCTGTTCCTTAGCTTTTCCACTCAAGGCTAGCACTCCACCACTTGAGGCACAGCTCTGCTTCTGGCCTTTTTGGTGTTAATTGGAAATGAGTCTCAAGGACTCTCTTGCCCAGGCCGGCTTCAAACCTTGATCCTCAAATCTCAACCTCCTGAGTAACTAGGATTACAGGTGTGAGCCCCAGGAATGCACAAGTTTAATTCTTTTGCCCAATAGAAGACCAAGGAGAAGGTTCTAAGGAATGGACCATCAGTGTCAAATCTGCCCAGACATTAGGAAAGGTGAAGGTGTGACACTCCCTTCAGGATCCTTTGTAAGAAGCAGCTATCAAGTGAAAGTGGTGTGAAGGTGAAGGTGTGACACTCCCTTCAGGATCCTTTGTAAGAAGCAGCTATCAAGTGAAAGTGGACCCTGGCAATGGATCCCCATGGAATATATTTACAGAATATATTTACAGAATATATTTACAGAAGTCATCAGGATTTTAGGGGATGTTCTGGAATGGTTGGCTGTGTGAGGCTAGTTGTTCGGATGACCTGTCTGAGCAGGCTCTGAAGGAGCAGAACTGGCCATCCCAGCCTTGGCTGCTTTTGCATCAGAACTATGTTGAGCTAAGTGCAACCAAGAGTCAACGAACGGGCTGGGAAGGTGGCTCAGTGGTAGAGCGCTTGCCTTGCATGCATGAGGCCCTGGGTTCGATTCCTCAGCCCCACATAAGCAGAAAAAGCCGGAAGTGGCGCTATGGCTCAAGTTGTAGAGCGCTAGCCTTGAGCTGAAGAGCTGAGGGACAGTGCCCAAGCCCAGAGTTCAGGTCCCACGACCAGACCCCCAAAAAAAGAAAAAAAAGGAGTCAACGGCACAAGAAAAATTATCTATATGTGCCTTTTCTGCCTAAAGTAAGGCATAGGTTGCTGCTGGTGGAAGGCATCTCTTGTAGTTGGGAGACAAGAACTGTCATTTTCACTAAAGGCAGAGTCAACACCAGGATGATCGTGTGTAACTTGGTCCTTGTCTGCCAGTACTTTACCCACATATTTCTACAACGGCTCCTCATTCGAAGCTTGTCAAAGAAAAAATTGAAAAAAATACACAAATAGAAACATTAAAGCTCTAAACAGCTTTTTCCAGAATCTTCTCAAAATTTGTTAAAAATTATCTTTTATTATCATTTGGGGAGGGATTAAACATAACATAGTTAACCGACCACTAGACTATGTCCTCTTTCCCAAAGGGTTTTTCTCTTCTTTCTTTTTTGGGGGGTGCAGGTGGGGGAGGGGTGCTGGTTCTGGGCAGGCCTGGGCACTGTCCCTGAGTTTTTTTTTTTGCTCCAGGACAGCTCTCTACCACTTGACCCACAGCTCCACTTTTGGCTTCTTGGTGGTTAATTGATGCTTGGGAGTCTCATACACTTTCCTGTCTGGGCTGACTTCAGATTCTCAGATCTTGGCCTCCTGAGGATTACAGGTGTGAGCCACCAGTACCTGGTATTTCTCATTTTTGTTGTGGACTTGAACTCAGAGCCTCAAGTTCTCAATTGGATTTTTTACTCAGGGCTAGTGTTCTACCACTTGAGCCACACCTCCACTTAGGGTTTTTTTTATGGCTAATTGGAGATAAGAGTCTCACAACCTTTTCTTCATTTGTCTTCACTTTATTGTAGAACAATGTCATTCTCTATGCAGTACTACTCCTCTTCTTTTTTGTTGTTTTGTTTTTGCAATCCTGGGGCTTGAAAATCAGGGTGTGGGAACTGTCCCTGAGCTTCTTTTGTTCAAGGCCAGCACTCTGCCCCCTGAGCCACAACTCCACTTCCGGCTTTTTCTGTTTATGTGGTGCTGAAGAATCAAACCCAGGGTTTTATGCATGCTAAGCAAGCACTCTACCACTAAGCCACATCCCAGCCCCTATTTTTCTTTAATTCTGATTTTATGTGTTTATCTTTTAAAGTATAGCCTCTCCAACCCAAGTGCAACCTTCATAATCTAGCTATAGAAAGATCTAATTTGAAGACTGAAGAAGATTCTATTTGAAGACTTCTTTTTCTCATCTCCTGAGAACTAGGATTAAAAGTTTGAGCCTCAGGCACCCAGCTTCCCAAAGGGGTTTTGTTGTTATTTTAACAGGAGATGCCCTTGTTTTAACAGGAGATGCCCTTGTGCTTCTTCAGATAAATCAAATCCAGTCTAATGGTGGTGTGTTTCTCCTGTGTTTTAGAAAAATCATTTTGACATTTCAAGTTGTTTGATTAGAACCATGGGTTCTTACTCTAGTAACTCCATATTGGTTTGCTCAGTATGAACAGTGGCTTCCCATAAACACAGTTTAACAAGCTGCAACTTTGTTTCCTTATTTCCTCAGCAGAGAAGTAAGTGCCTGTGTCCAGTCTCTTCAATTATAGCCAAGCTATTTTCTGCGACCCCATTATGTATAAGCATTAATAAAACTTATTTTTTTTTAAAGTCAGGCTAGGCACCAGTGGCTCACACCAAATTACTCAGTAGACTGGGATGTGAGAATCACAGTTCAAAACCAGCCCAGGCAGAAAACTCCAACGAACTCTATCTCCAATTAACCAGAAAACAAACTAGACTGGAGAAGTGGCCTGAGTGGTACATCACCAGTGTAAGTGGGAAAAGCCAAAATGAGAGCTTGAAGCCCTGAGTTCAAGCCCTGGTACTAACACAGGAACAAAATTCTGTGTTAAGAGCTGGGAAAGTGGCTCAATGGTAAAGTGCTTGCCTTGCGTGCATGAGGCCCTGGGTTCGATTCCTCAGCACCACATAAGAAGAAAAAGCCAGAAGTAGTGCTGTGGTTCAAGTGGTAGAGTGCTAGCCTTGAAGAGCTGAGGGACAGCGCTCAGGCCCAGAGTTCAGGCCCCACAATCAGACGCCCCCCCAATAAAAGTCTGTGTTAAGGAGAGAATCTGAAGCTCCAATGGATGGAGACTCTTAGGGAATCTGAAGCTCCGATGGATGGAGACACCTGGGGAAGGGGATGCAGGTTCAGGTAGACTATGCTCTGATGGGAGCAGGAACACCCATTCTGCCTGATGGACAAGAGGACATCTTGTGCAGGCACAAGGGGTTTGGATGTCTGTTAGAGTATGTCAGAGGGCTATGTCCTGATGATTTCAGTTAGTGGAAAATAGGAGTAGGTTGGCAGGGGCCAGAAGGACTACTGAAGGACAGTGGAGGTGAATGGAAAGATGAGAACAGGCCACTTCTGCACAATGATACACTTGCTCATGGCTCAGCTCTCAAAGATGTCGCACTAGTATCTGCACCAGTGGGCCCAAGAAACAGCAATGTGTCACTCCTAGTCTAAGCTCTAATGGCCTTCTAAGAGTGCATGTACCTGGAGTTCCTCTGTTTAAAGGAGCTCACACTCCAATGATGGAAAGGGCATGGAGATAAATGAACAAATATGTGATCATTTCAAATATCTGATGTCTTATACCAAACAAAAGTAGCCAAGGATAGAAGGTAACTGGGAAGTAAAACAGTTCTGAGCTGAGAAACAGAAAGCCACAGAGAAGTTCCAGGGCAAGAAGAGTGGTATGTGCTAAGATGGAAAAATAGGGTTTTGTCTGATGGACACAGCCAGCAGGTCAGAGGAGTGGAGCAGGTCAGAATATGGGAGGTCTTTCAAGCTGTGGCAAAAACTTTGAGTTTCATTCTAAGTGCGATGAAGCTGCTGATGCTCCTAAGAAGAGAGTAAAGTATTGAGATAGAGGCTTATCCTAGATACTGGACTAGGTAATGGATTGGAGGGGGAGGAGTTGATGGAGCAATTAGGAGCCACTGAATAAAGAGGGAAGACTAGGGAGGGATGGTGGAGATGGAGAGAGGTGAATCCATTTGGATCCATTTTAGAGACAGACTAACAGAACTCAGTGCTAAATTAGTCACTGGAGAAAGGCAGTTCAGGGAAGTGGAAAAATCAGGGCTGATTTTTTGTTTGTTTGTTTGAGCAAATAGGTATAATGGTAACACTTGATGAGATGAACAATGTTGGAACAGGAACAGATATTAGAGAAAAAGCTCTGAATCCCACTGCAAGAAGAGTTCAACGTGTCTGTTACAGGTGGATCTGTAATTCTGGAGCCACAAGGGACAGATCTGGGGTAAAATCTTGGGGGTTTTCAGTTATAGTACCTTAATTAAGCCTAAAGATAGGAAGAGATTAGCTGGAGAGGACATGTATGCAGAAAACAAAACAGGTCCTAGACAGAGCTCTAGAGCAAGCTGAATTTAAAGCTAAGCTACAGGAAAAGCCAACAAGGAAGAATGGACAGACAGGTGGAAACAAAACAGGATATGGCAATATCCAGAATATGACCCTGAGTTCAAGCCCCAGGACTGGCCAAAAAAAATTAGTAAAGTGTTAAAAAGGGTTGAGGAAGTAAAGTGATTTTTCCTTAACATCTGATAGTTCTTAGCTGGGACACCTATAATAAAAGATAGATTGCTGGGCACTGGTGGCTCACGCCTGTAATCCTAGCTACTCAGGGGGCTGAGATCTGAGGATCGTGGTTCAAAGCCAGCCCGGGCAGGAAAGTCCATGAGACTCTTATCTCCAATTAATCCCCAGAAAACGAGAAGTGACACTGTGGCTCAAAGAGGCAGAGCACTAGCCTTGAGCAAAAAAATCTCAGGGACAGTGCCTAGGCCCTGGGTTCAAGCCCCATAACCTCCCCCCGAAAGAATAGATTAAGAAAAGGGGGGGGGGAGTATGGTATGCCAGGTGCTGGTGGCTCACACCTGTGATCCTAGTTATTCAAGAGGTTGAGATTTGAGGATTGTGGTTCAAAGACAGCCTGAACAGGGAAAATCTGTGAAACCCTTATCTCCAATTAACCACAAAACTCCGGAAGTAGAGCTATAGCTCAAATGGTAGAGCACAAAAGCTCAGGGACAGCACTGAATTCAAGCTCCAGGTCTGGTACACAGAGACAGACAGACACACAGACAGGCACACGCACCACACAGACAGAAAGAAAAGAACACGTCTATAAATATACATGGTACCCATCATGTGGGAAAAACTTCAAATTAAACAACTCCAAGTGGTGACTGAGAACTCTAGTTTATATGGCATCTTCAAAATAGAACAAACAGGGGTGTGTTGTGGTGTGAATAATAGAGCACTTCTCTGCAAAGCTTAAGGCCCTGGGTTCAATTCCCAGTACCACAAAACAAGCAAACAACTAATATCCCACCTCCACCCAACCCAGAGGGCTTGGGGGGGACGGGGGGTGGGAGTGGGGTAGTGAGCATAGCTCAGTGGTAGAGCACTTGCCTGGCATGCACAGGTTCAATTCCTGGGAACAGAAAGACAGATGATAAGATGACAGATAGATGGGGGGGGGGGATGGGGTTGCTGCGGAGAGGAAAAGAGAGAAAATATAAATAGGAGAGGGAGGGGGAGGAAAGAGAGAAAGGGGGAGGGGGAGAGATAGCTGAGAACTGACAGGATGAAAGAAAGCTGTTTTAGACTTCAAAGGATAAGAAACTGTGGGAAGAAAACGAATGGATCCTCCCTCCAGTATCACATCTAGGCTCTAGTGTGAGTCAAGAGTTAGACTTTGTTTCCAGTGCAGAATTTCTCTGCTATCATGAGCAAAAAGGAAGATTAGAGATCTTTTCTGTCATTTACTGCTTCTTCATTACTTTCAGATCAAAAACACTTATTTTTAAGTCCAAGAGGCATAAATTCTTGTTTGCTTTAGAGGCCTGGCCTAAGTGTGGGAGGTAATTTAGAATTAAAGACATAGGGATCCTACACATACGCATCCCAAGTGAGTGGGGTTTTTTATTTGTTTAAGAAGACTATTGCATTAAATAGGTAGTGGAGGGATATGTGTAATCAAGACAGCTTATTTTCTATGTTTTGGAACTAGAGATAGTAGAGTTTTTGAATAGGACAAGAAGAATGACCTAAAAATAAGGGGAGAAATTAGCTACAGCAGGAAAAATGAGTCATATGGGAATAGGGTATCTCCAAGAAGACAATCCTACAGAGAGACTGGATCCCAAGTGAACAGCTTTTTTCAACTTTTTTTTTTTGTGCCAATATTACAGCTTGAACTCAGGGCTTCACACTCTCACCTGGTTTCCACTCACGACTAATGCTCTACTACTTAACCCATGCCTCCACGTCCAGCTTTTTGCTAGTTAGTTGGAAATTAATCTGACTTCCTCAGATTTGCTTGCTTGGGCTAGCATTGAACCAAGATCCGCAGATCTCAGCCTCCTGAATAGGTAGGATTACAAGTATGTGCCACTGGCACACAGCTTTTTTAAAAAATCCAGTTTTTATTGGGGTAAAACATGTAATATTTTCCTCCTTAACTATTTTTCAGTTTACAGTTAAATTCATTCATAATATTGTGCTACCCACCAATAACCCCCAATTTCTCTCCCCTGGAAACCTTTTTATTATCTTTTTTTTTTTTTTTTTTTGTCGGTCGTGGGGCTTGAACTCTGGGCCTGGGTGCTGTCCCTCAGCTCTTCAGCTCAAGGCGAGCGCTCTACCACTTGAGCTACAGCGCCACTTCCGGTTTTCTGGTGGTTTATTGGAGATAGGAGTCTCACGGTCTCTCCTGCCCAGGCTGGCTTTGAACCGCGATCCTCAGATCTCAGCCTCCTGAGTAGCTAGGATTACAGGCGTGAGCCACCGGCACCTGGCAAAAATTATTATCTTTAAGTAGTTGTACAGTGGATTTGTCATTCAACAAAGAAGTTTATGAATAAAACATGTCTTGATCAATGTCACCTCTATCAACATCTCACTCACCCCTTCCCAGCCCATCCAAAACCACCTTCTTCTAAATGTCCTTTCCATATTTTGACTACTCTTAAGTACCTCATATAACTGGACCACATCTGTTATTTGTTTTTGTGTGTGTGCGAGTGTGACTGGCTTATTTCACTTACTATACAGACTTGCAAACATTATCCATATTGCTGAATTTCTACCAGGAGGTTTTTTTGTTTTTCTTTTTGTTTTACACCATTTCCAATGCTTAATAAATTCTTCATGAGCTATTAATGGAAATTAATTCAAGGGAGAGAGAAGATTTACAATGACACCTCCCAGGCACCAGATGGCAATGTTCAGCTATTGGCCAGTTCTCTGTCACCTGAGAATACCTTCTTAAGACCTAGCTGATAAAAGCACTTTTGTCCTGTCAAGTTGGACTGAGTTGGCCCCAGGGTAATTGGAAATGCTGGTGACTTTCTGGTTTGGCTCTTTTAGTGGTACTGCAACTTCTGGCTTGGATAGAATAGAGACTGTATGCATTTGAAAAGAGCCTTATAATACAAAGAGCAAGAGGTAGAAATTGATTCTCAGAATGGGGGTTGGGAGTTAAGAGTTTACCTGCCACCAGAAACTAGAAGGAACCAACTGGACAATCCCAGTAAAATCAGCAGGGAGGCCTAGAATATTTATTAACAAACAAACTCTAATTGGGGTAATGTTTTGCATTATAGGATGGAAGCAGCTGTAGAAACTGGCCTCTTGGCCTGTGTCCTTCCAGTGACACACAGCATTGGCCATACTGGCTGTCTCAGACCAGTGGATTCCCTACCCCACCCTGAGCACACCTGTAGTATGGGCCCTCTGCACCTATGATGTAACCACTGACTTTCCCTTATGGGCCTCTCAATCTCTGCCCTAGTTGAACCAAGATAATCTTTCTCGATCACATCCTTCCTTTCTTACATCCCCACCCAGATCTGACCTCCTGGAGGGCGTTCATCTGAGCAGCACAATAACCCAACCAGCCCCACCCTCTTCACAGACTAATATTGATGGTATTTGTTTAAATACATTTAGACCTCAATTTTCTCTATCCTGACAGCCTTTTCACTGTTACAGGGTATTCAGAGCCTCCCACTAACCCTTCCTGTCTTTGCAAATTACTGTGTATTTCTACTGGCTTGGCAGTGTTCACTCCAATTTCCCTCATATCTTTTGGAATTATCCCAATGAGAAATCTTGGTTTTGATTTTAAGCAATCATTTCCTCCTTGTATTGTCCAGAGTCTTATGCTCAGGTCTCTTTTATTTTTTTTGGGGGGGGGGACGGTTGGGTGGGCAACATCTTTGCTTCTGCTGTCCCTTCAAATTACAATCTTGTTTCTTGTTTTGCTGCTGCCCAGGACCTCTTGGAACTCTAGAACTGTCCTCTTCAAGGTCAACAGTAATTGTCACCAGTCTCTGTTGTCCTCTTCTGCATCATTCGATACTGCTGACCACAATCTTTTCCTTCTTGAAATTGATTCCCTTTATTTTCTTTCCTTGCCTGTTACTGGACTAACCTGATTTTTCCCCCTCTGATCCTTCTGTTACCTTAGATGACTTTTCTTCCTGCTTCTGCCCTAGTCTCAATGAGGGGGTTGAGCCATTCCTTATAGCTCACCTGTGTACTGATTTCCCAGTGCTTTCTGATCCGCTCCCAAGATCACCAGGCTTATATATCTAATTTCTCTCTTAGTTTTACTGTAGGATATAATTCCAGCAGCAGCAGTTAGACATTTTATAAAATTTCCTCATCTTTCTCTCATCCCTGAAATCAGCATCTACAAATATCATTTTCCAGTTCATTGCTCCCCTGTTCTCCTGGTCATTTAAATATAAAAACTTTGAAGGATTTCTAACCACTTTTTTAGGCCTAAATTCTAATCTCAATGCTTGCAAATGCCAGCAGTTTGATTTATAACAATTTATATATCTAGATAACAAATGTAGCCATCAGTTAACTTTATTAAATAAGGATAGTAACAACTATTACTATTACTACTACTACTACTACCCTCAGGGTTATTTTGAGGATATTTAAGGTACATTTAAAGCATAGCACATTTAAAGACCATTACAAAAAAAAAGACCATTACAAATACTCTGCTTGTTTATTTTATTTTTTGAGGTTATGAGGCTTGACCTGAGATCTTTTTGGTCAAGGCTAGCTTTCTACCACTTTAAGCCACAGATCCACTTCCAGTTTTCTGATAGTTAATTGGAGCAAGAGTCTAAGAGTCAAGAGCCTAAGAGGCTCACAAAATTTCCTGCCTGAACTGTGATCTTCAGATCTCAGTCTCCTGAGTAGCTAGGATTACAAGTGTGAGTAACCAGCATCTGCCTGGGAGATTTTTTTAAATAATAATCCTTTTGGAATCTTCTACATACCTCATTCTATTATTTAACATACCAGTTAAAGTGTTTTAGTTGTTGTATTTTTTTCTTTCTCAATCTAAGTTGTGAACAGATTCCAAATCAAGCTTCTGAATCTTAGTACCTATTTCATCATGCATCTATCTATCTATCTATCTATCTATACATACATACATACATACATACATACATACATACATATTACTAGATTAATCTTTGGACATTGACTTTATGACATGGAAGCCTACCATACAGCAACCGTCAAATGGTGTTAGGGTTTCAACCTCAGAGTGTAACTTTCTGTCCTCTCTCCATCATTTCTCTGGCATTTCCTCCTTCTTTCTCTTGGCTGGGAAGCAAGCAAGTTGACTTCTGCCTCTCATATAATCCCATAAAACATTCCTCTCCATAAAACATCCCATCACTTTGCTAATAACTTGTGTGTGTGTGTGTGTGCGCGCGCGCATGCGAGTGCACGTGTGCCAGCGCAAGCGTGTGAATAAGCGTGCACACATGCATCAGTACTAAGCCTTGAACTCAGGGCCTTGTGTGTTCACTTGGTTTTTGCTCAATGGTGCTGTACCATTTGAGCCACACCTCCACTTTCAGCTTTTGCCTGATTAATTGGAGATCAAAGTCTCCAATTTGTCAGCTCAGGAAGCTTTCAAACATCTCCTGGGTAGTTAGGATTATAGGTATGAACCACCAGCACCAGGTTGCTAATAATGTGTGTGTGTGTGTGTGTGTGTGTGTGTGTGTGTGTGTGTGTGTGTGTGTGTGTGTGTGTGTGTGTGTGTATGCACGCATGCGCACCTATACTAGAATTTGAACTGAGAGTCTGGGTGCTATCTCTGAAGTTTTTAGTTCAAGGCTATGCTCTACCACTTAAGCCACAGTTTCACTTCTGGCTTTTGTGGTTAGTTAGAGGTAAAAGACTAATGGTCTTTCCTGTCCTGGATGGCTTCCACAGTCCTCAGATGTTAGCCTCCTGAGTAGCTAGGATTTCAGTTATGAGGTATCTGTGCTAATGACCTTTCGAAGTCCACACTATACCAGACCTCAGAATGGATCTGTGCTTCACAATCTAGCCTTTATTTTTTCTCCCTTCTCATTTTTTAAAAATGAATCATTGCTTTTAAATTAGAGCTTTACTGAGGCATAATTCACACACCACAAAATCTACTGTAATTCAGTGAGATTTCTCAGAAACATGCAACAATCACTACTAATTGCAGAATATTTTGTCACCCCCCAAATAAACATTGCACCCATTAGGACTATTGCCCACTCTCTTTTTACATCTCACCCCCCTCCTGATGGCCACAAATCTACTTTCTACGTCTTTGGTTTTGTCTATCCTAATATTTCTCATACACAAGGTTTTAAGTTATGTGGGTTGTTGTTGTTATTTGGTTGGTTGGTTGGTTATTTTGTTTTGTCTGCTTTTTCCAGGCTGGAGAATCAAACCCAGGGTAAGTGCTCCCCCCCAATTGAGTTGCATGCATCCCCAGCCCATGGATACAAGGTTTTATGTATATTTTCAATCCTCTTGCAAATGTATACTTAGGAGTAAAATTAGGGGGTCCTATGATGCTTGATCCATTTAGGCTTCAAAATAACACTAAATTGGATGCTTATAAACAGAAGCATCTATTTCTCACAGCTTTAGAAGCTGAGAAGTCCAGCTTTGGGTCTGCTGAGAGCACCCTTTTGGTTGTGTTCTAGCTGTGCACCTTACACCACCACCACCCCGTTCTTTTTATTTATTTATTTATTTAAATTTTATTTTATTTTATGTTTGCTGGTCCTGGGGTTTGAACTCTGGGCCTGGGCTCTGTCCATGAGCTTCTTTTGCTCAAGGCTAGCGCTTACCATTTGAGCCATGGTGCCACTTCTGGCTTTTTCTGAGTAGTTTATTAGAGATAACAGTCTCATGGACTTTCCTTCCTGGACTGGCTTTGAACTTCGATCTTCAGATCTCCTGAGTAGCTAAGATTACAGGTATGAGCCACCAGCACCTGGTGTAAATATTTTTTATTGTTACTATAAAGGTGATGTACAGGGGGTTACAGTGAAGTCAGGTAAAGAGTAAAAAATGTTTTGCCTGCCACCCCTTTTAAGAGAGTTAGTGATATAATCAAAGGAGAGATTTCATGATCTAACTGGAATCTACACTTCTTACTACCATCCTCTAGAGAGGAAGGTTTCAACAGGAATTCAGTGGAGACATGAACATTCTGACCATAGCATGTTTACTTTACAAGGGAACTGCCAAACTGGTTTACAGTAGAACTGACCATTTTGCTTCAGCAATGTGTAAGAATGGAGGTTTCTCCAGATCTAGCTGCCATTGTCATATTTTTTCTTCCAGTATTTCCAGTGGAGAGGAAGTGCTATCTCTCTGAGATTTTGATTTGCATTTCCCTGTTGACTAATGATGTCAAGTATCTTATTTTGTGTGTGTACTAGTATTTGAATTCAGGACCTGGGAGCTGTCCCTTAGCTTTTTCACTCAAAGCTGACACTACCACTTGAGCCATAGCTCTCCATTTCCAGCTCTTTGGTGATTAATTGAAGATTTCCTGGCTGGAATTGGCTTCTAACCACAATCCTCAGATCTCAGCCTCCTGAGTAACTATGATTAGGGCATGAGCCACCAGAACATACTGCTCAAGTGTGTTTTTATGTGCAGATTAGCCAATTTTATGCCTTCTATCTACTCATGTTCTTTGCCTATTTTAAATTATTTGTCTTGGGTTACTGTGAAGTTTTAATGGGTCTTTATATTACTCTAGATCCAAGTCCCTTAATAGATATAGTATTTGCAAATATTTTCCTCAAAATAATATGGTTGGTTGACTTTTGTAGTGCTAGCATTCCCCAGGCAAGTGCCCTAGCAATGGGCTGGCTACATTCCTAGACTCTAACATTTTGATGAAATAGAATTCCTTTAATTTTCCTTTTGTTACTTATTCCTTGATGTCCTAAGAAGCCAAGGTTTCAAAGGGGTTAGTCTGACTTCTTATTCTTCCTCTTCCTCCTCCTCCTCCCTCCTTCATTGTTGTTGTGTGAGTACTGTAGCTTAAACTCAAAGCCTGGGTACCGTCCCTTACTTTTTCACTCAAGTCTGGCACTCTACCACTTGAGCCACAGCTTCACTTCTGGCTTTTTTTTTTTCTGGTTAACTGAGGATAAGAGTCTCACTGACTGCCCTGCCCCAACTGACTTCAAACAGCAATCCTCAGATCTCACCCTCCTGAATAGGTAGGATTAGGATTACAGGAGTGAGCCACCCATACCTACCTTTTCTTGATTTCTACAAGGAATCTCTACTAATTCCCGCCAAGTGCTTCTGTAAGCTTCCTTCCCACTCAGAAGTCACAGCCTACTTCCCATGATTCTTTCTCACTATCAGTTTTGCCGAGTTTGGCAAGAAGAATGAGGCTCACCTAGTGTTTGGCAGGAATGATTCATGACATTTCACCTTTGTGACTTCCTATTACAAATTTAAGCCCCTTTTACACAAGCATATGAAAAAGCATACTTTCTCTTATCTCTGACTTCTTTTCTTCGTTCAAACCTTTTAGAAATTTTGTGTTAGAGAATAGAACCAAGAGGCTCAGTGGAAAAGCTGAAGTCAATCTGAGGATTACAATGACCCAGGGCTGCGTTTGACTGCAGCTCTGTGAGATATCATTTGGTCTAAATCTAAGTCCAGTGCTTGGCACCTTATTTGGATATTGCTGCTTTTAATGCGTGAGCTGTTCTTCCAAACACTGGCATTGTCGGCTACTTCTCAGTATGATGTAAGTACCATAAGTATCACATCATCTTAGGGGGCCTAGTTAGGGTGGGGGAGTTTCTGATGAGGTCCTGCATGAAATACATTGGAAACAGAATGTGGAAGTAAATATTTAAGAAATGCACTCGAAGACCTCACTTGATAAGCTCAAAAAACAAAAACATTCCTGGCTTCAGAGGTTTAGAACTGGCTCCTTGTTAATCTTCAAAGCAGCAACAGCTTGAAATGCTCAAAACCAAAGCCTGAAGGAACAGCTGTGCCCACCCTGATCTATACTCCTCCTGTGGTACTTAACTGCCTCCTGGTGCACACACTGCTTAAACATCTTGCTTGCTTTTTTTTTTTTTTTCCTTTCTTCCCCCCCCCCCCCCCCGCCCCTCTCCCCCCATCCTGGGGCTTGAATTCAGGGCCTAAGCATTGTCCCTGAGCTTCCTTTGCTCAGGGCTAGCTACTGTACCACTTAAGCCACAGTTCCACTTCCAGTTTTTTTGGAGACAAGGAACTCATGCACTTTCCTACTCAGGCTGGCTTTGAACTGAGATCCTCAGATCTCAGCCTCCTAAGTAGCTAGGGTTACAGGTGTGAACCACCAGCACCAGCAGGTTTTTGGTTTTATAAACACATGTTTGAAGCTGGTACCTGTGGCTCTCACCTTTAATCCTAGCTACTCAGGAGGCCGAGTTGTGAGGATTGAGGTTCAAACCCAATCTAGGCAGACAAATCTAAGAGACTCTTATGGCCAATTAGCTAGCAAAAAGCAGAAACTGGAAGTGTTGCTCAAGTGGTAGAGTGCCAGCCTTGAGCCAAAAAGCTATACAAAAGTGGGGATCCTGAGTTCAAGCCCCACTACCAACACAGACACACATACACAATTTGAGAAGCTGCAGTTATTCCCAGCTTACTGGAGTACATGCACAAGTCATTACAGTGCAATTCTGAAACTCATTTCCAGACCCATTTTAAATCCCTAGCCTACTCTTCTAATTCTCTGACCCCCAATCTCGTTTCTGTTTTGTATTAAACATAATGTGTGTTATCATGTTTATGAATCCTTTATACGTTGCTATATAAGATGGCAGAAATACTTAAAACTTTAAAGTGTAAATTTCTTCTATTTTTTAATAAATTTTCTTCTAATTTTCTCCATGGGATAAACCTATAGATTCTTTGACATCTGTATGGATGTGGTACTGGCATGTTTTTCTATTTTTCTTGTTCCAACATATTCATAATGCATGTACAGTGCAAAGGATTGAAAATCTCTGCTCTTAAAGAACTTCAATTTTATTTGTGGATACTAAAAACACAAAAGGAAACCTCTAAATATCCTTACCCAGGAGTCCTGCAGCTGATTTAGCCACTCTGCCATGGTGAATGCAATTGCATGGACAGAGAAATTGTGACACTGGATGCCAAGCTTGATGGTAATAGAAAACACCTAAACGTGGTTTGTGAGTTTATAGAAAATAAGTATGAGAAAAATAAACCTCTCATGATTTCAACCCCAAGATGGTGAGTTTGGTGAGTTTCTTTCCCTCTTTTGTTCTGGTGTGTGTGTGTGTGTGTGTGTGTGTGTGTGTGTGTGTGTGTGTGTGTGTGTGTGTGTGTGTGTGTGTGTGTGTGTGTGTGTGTGTGTGTGTGTGTGTGTGTGCGTGTGTGCGTGCGCTATTCCTGGAGCTTGAATTCAGGGCCCCTTTTGCTCAAGGTTAGAACCTTTTGCTCAAAGTTGACCTACGGCTCCATGTCCAGCTTTTTAGGTAGCTGTGGACCTTGTCTCATGGACTTTCCTGCCCTGGCTGGCTTCAAGTCCTGGTCCTCAGATCTCAGCCTCCAGCTTTTTTTCTTTTTTTTTTTTTTTTTAATGAGTTCCACTACTGGGTCTAGAACTCAGGGCCTGGTGCTCTGTCTAGGTTTATTTTGTTCAAGACAGGACTCTATTACTAGAGCTACACTTCTGCTTCTGGCTTTTTGCTGATTAATTAGAACTAAGTCTCTCAGATTTGTCTGCCTGAACTAGCTTCAGGATTCTCAGATCTCGGCCTACTAAGTAGCTAGGGTTATAGGTATGAGCCTAGGTTTTCTCTGATATTTAAAACCAGATAATCTCTTGATTTCATAGCTTCATGTAGTTTTTTTTTTTTTACCCTCACAAGGATTTCCCTATTTCATTACGTTTTTCTGTGTATTTAAATTTTTTAATTGCTATTGTAAAGGCGATGTATAGAGGTTGGCTACAGTCACATAGGTCAGGTAAAGAGTACATTTCTTTTTGGACAATGTCACCCCTTCCCCTCACCCAATTTTTCTCACCCAAGCCCATCCACAAGTTGTATATTTTCAACATAGTGTCTAGTGAGTACCTTTGCTGCATTTGTTCACCCTAGTCTATGTTCTTTTAACATCATAATTTACATAAACACTTCTTCCTTCTTAGACAATTATATTGTGCCTCCATGAACGCTTTGGAACATTCATGGGTAGGAATAATTGGAGAGCAGCAAGACTAGAAACAACGCATCAATTTCTCCATGATGACTAGCTTAAATTCACTATAGTGGTTTCTCCTATTTGTGTGTGTGTGTGCCAAACCTCTGGCATTTTGACTAAATTTTACTGTGTTCACTTAAGAGTCCCACCCGCTTTCTTCAGGCTCTACCCTCCAGCTGTGGAGCAAGAACACTGGATTATTTGCCCGGTTGGGACAGTTGGAGACCAAGCGACTTAGAAAACGGGCATCTTTTGCGGTATCTGTTAGGGAGTCTTTCCTGCCCTGGATATTTTGGAGTCGTGCATTTGCTAGTAAGGCAGTCTGCCTGGGTTGCTGCTTGTGAGTAGTCCCGTCTACACAGCGCAGCAGGCACTGTGCAGAGGCCAAGGAACCGGGCTGATCATCATCCCCGGCCAGTCCGCCACAGGTAAAGTTCTTCCCTTCTCCCCTGGGCCTGCAGGCACGGGGCGAGTGGAATCCCTTCCGAGCGCGGCGGTGGCGGGGTCCACGAGGTCCCTCCATCTACAATTGAGGTTCCCAGTGGCCGGGGGAGGAGGGGCTGCACACAGGCGCGCGCAGGGCACGTCCAGGCCGAAGGACGCGACTGGGAGCCCAGCCACCGCAGCCAGGGCTTCTCCCTGGGAGGAAGACGTGGGAGGCCGCCCCGGAGTCGCCTCGGGTGGGGGCTTCCGTCCTCGGTGCCGGGCTTCGCTGGCAGCGCGGTTGGGGCGCTTCCCCTCCCTCGGGGGGATCCTCATTCCTCCGTGGGGGTGCTCAGGGAGCTTGCGTGGACTTTGGGGAGTTCGTGCACCACCCCAATCCTCTCTCCAGCTCCTGGGGGCGAGACGGCGCCCCTCACCACGGGGACACTTCTGGATCCGCTCCAGGGGTGGGAAGGGGGCGGGAAGACCGCATCCCCCCCCTACCCCCCCATCGTCCCGGCCCTGGGAATTTCCTGTGGCCTTTTCTCACGGACAAGCCCCCTTCTCTCCCGTCCACCCTACTGTGGGGAGCGAGGGGACGCACCGTCCCTTGGGGGGGGCGCACCCAGCCCGCACCCCGCGCTCCGCTAACCTGCGGCGCGCCCCGCCGGCCAGCCGCGTCCCCGGAGAGGCCGCCCGCGCTCCCCGCGCTCCCCCTCCCCAGAACCCGCCGCCCAAAGCCCGGATGTTGGATTCCATCCCTGCGCCGGGTCCTTCTCTTCCATAAAAGGGCAGCGCGCTGAGATTGCCGCCGCGGCCTCCGGCGCCCACCGGCCCCGCCCCTCCTCCCCCCCCCTCCGACCCCTCCCCGCCCCGGGGCCCCGCCCCGCCGCGCTGCCCCCCTCCTCCTGGCCCGCGGAGCGCGGGGCGGCTCTGAGGGCCGAGGGGGGGGGAGGAGAAGGAGGAGAAGGAGGGCGGGGGGGGGGGGGGAGCGGACGCGCCCAGCCCGGGTGGACTGGGAAGGAGGGGCGGGTAGAGAGGGGTGGAGCGCGGGGAGCCAGGCGAGGGGCTGCGACGACGGGACTCCATTAGCCACTCGAGCCGGGCTGGGACGGTGCGCCTCGCCGGCTGTGGAGCAGGACGCGGTCGCCGCCGCCTTCGCGCCCGCCTGTTGCCGCGCGCGCCCCGTACCCCGAGCGCTCGGAGCGCACGGTGAGTCACCCGGGCCCGGCTGAGGTCCGGCCGGAGGGGCGGGGAGCCGCGGGCGCCAGGCTGCGGCCGGCTGGAGAAGCCGCCGAGGTCCGCTAGGCGCGGGCTGTGTAGCACAGGCGACGCCGGGGCCGCAGAGGGCCGCGCGGGCCGGGGCCGGGTCTAGGGCTGGGACTGGGACCGGGACCGGGACCGGGACCCGGGCGCGCCCGCCAGCCCGCTGGTCGGTCCTCGCTCCCTCGGCGTTGGCACGGGTCCTCCGCCCTCTCCCGGCCCACGCCGCGAGCTCGGGGGGGATTGGTCTTCCTTTGACGCTGACGAGAGCCATTTCCTCCACGCTCGCAGGAAGGAGCCATGGCCCTGGACGGGATAAGGATGCCAGATGGCTGCTACGCGGACGGGACGTGGGAACTGAGTGTGCACGTGACGGACCTGAACCGCGACGTCACCCTCCGGGTGACCGGGGAGGTGCACATCGGAGGGGTGATGCTTAAGTTGGTGGAAAAACTCGGTGAGTAGCACCCTCACCGCGTCCGCGCACCGACTCCCGCAGCGCGGGGAGGGGGGAGGGGACGGGGGCCCGAGGCCGTCGACGGGGAGGGGGGGGCGCCGCGGATCCGCGCCTCGCGTCCCCGGCTCTGGAGGAAAAAAAAGGGAAATCTGGCAATGTTTAAGCCGGGAGACCTGTCCCCCTTGGCATCTGTTCGGTTCCATTCTTCAGGGTTTTCCTAAGTGCAGCCTGCCCGTTAGGGAGGCGGGCGGACTCCTGAGCTCTTCTCCGCGGCCGATCCTGCCGTTGGAAGCCGTGCGGGGTGGGGTGGGGTGGGTCGGGGGAGACGGTGTGTTGCGATCGGGGACGCTCCACGTCCCCTCGGCGCGCCCCCCGGTGTGGGTGAGGCTTGGTGTGGAGGGCAGTGCGCCATCGAACTGGAAAATGTGCCACTCACGGGTCTGGAGTGTCTGCTTGTACGTGACGGGACGGCATTCAGAAATACAAAACACGTCCCGGCCTCCACTCCTACCCCGGGGTGGGGCACTGTGGGGCCAACTGGGTCTCCGTGGTGCGTTTCGGAAGTCAGCTATTTCGAGCATTCCGTTTTATACTAATACCAAGCCAGAGAACGAACTCTGTGCTACAAGGCGACTCGAACTAATTCGGGCTGCCTTCGGACCCGGTGTTAAATGGTAGGATAGCTTACAGTCTTAAGAACATTCCCTCCCCCCCCCCCACATATTTTGTGATGAATGGAAGTATTTTCACCAGGAAAGATCCACCAAATAGATGAATCTGGAGGTCATTACTCAGGGGGACTTCTTTCTTGGGGTTCTAAAGCTTTCTCTGTATAATGTAGTTGTGGTAAGGTAGTATGTATGGGATTGTCTTTCTTGGGCTGTTTTTGTTGTCTGTTTTCTTTTAAACAGCACTTAACTCTTCAAGCCAATTAGGAAAAGTAGAGAAGTTAGTTATCAGGGAATGTATTTCTTACTAAGAGTATTGTTTGAAATAGCAATCTGATAAGGCTTACAGAATTCATTTAAGTGGACCTTCTTTGTGATCCTAAAGGGAATTTTTAATTATTGAAGGACTAAAGGAAAACTCCTTGCAGGGTAGTCTCCTCCCTAGGGCTGCCCCTTGTTAGGCTCCAGGGAGAGTCCTCCCTCCCTCCCTTTTGAAAATTACATTTTGCTGAGTTAACAAATTAACTGTCAGTTAACAGTTTTATCTGGTTGGGATAATTAGTCGCTGAAATATCTATGGACGCACTGGCATGAGATTATTTAATGATGAAAATATCAAATGTAATTTGCATTTCCTGTTTTAAATGGGAACAAGCGTTTGTATCAGTTTGCCTTATATGTGATAAAGAGACTTTATAAAAATATTTGTCTTTAGGAAGATTTTTTTTTAATATGGCTGAAAAGGAGCTGCTGAAGGTGACTGAGACAACTTGTAATTCTCAAAAGCCAGGCTTTAATGAATAAATAATGCTTTCTACTATATTTATATTGTTGTATTGATTATAATTGCTGGTTATGAAATCGGTCAAAAATAGACATGTAGAGGATAAAGTATTTTCAGTAAGAGCTGATATGAATTTTAAGTAATTTTAATTTGTTATTGTAATTGTAATCTTTTAATGCTAATGGATTTTCAGTTGTAATGCAGTGTAAAGGAGCCTAATGCTAGGAAATGGGGTGCATATGAACCTTTTCATCTGAATCCTTTCTTTTTTTGGGGGGGTCTGTCGTGGGGCCTGAACTCTGGGCCTGGGGACTGTCCCTCAGCTCTTCAGCTCAAGGCTAGCGCTCTACCACTTGAGCCTCAGGGCCACTTCCGGCTTTTTCTGCTTATGTGGTGCTGAGGAATTGAACCTAGGGCCTCATGCATGCAAGGCAAGCACTCTACCACTGAGCCACCTTCCCAGCCCCTGAATCCTTTCTTGAAGTGAATAACTAATCTCACTTGTTTTAAGCTCCAAATAAAAAGTGCTTGTCAGCATAATTCTGATTTTCCTGTTTGAAAAAGTAGGGCTTCATTTTTATTTATTTATTTTTTTGGCTGCAGATTTTTAGAATTAGGTATTTTGAGTAAGTTATTTTGTTACTTACTGGCAAGTAGATGGAGAAGTTGACCAGGGCAGCATTTAATGTGCACAAGACCAGGCTTTGTCAAATTAGGAAAGAATTTTTGTAATTTTTCAGGTTTGCCTTCTGAAGCTCTGACCTATGTCACTGACAGTATTGAAGGGCAAACTGGATGACTGCTTGTCAGCAGTGGCTAGCTGAGATCAAAGCAGGTTGCAGAATCCAGATAAGAGGTGGAGATGGTGGTAGGGTTGTAATGGCACACAGCCTGGCATTCCTGGATTGCAGAGCAGTGATGGGTGATTAACAGAACCTGGCTGCAATGGCCAAGGAGCAGTTAATGACAGAAGGTATTCAGCAGCCTCCACTTACAATTTCAGAATTCCAAATACCTGTCTGATATGCCTCTCAATGTCATTGGATCCTGAATGAATACTGAGGCATTATGTTTTCAGGCTGTCTTCCTATGTGATGTTCAAGGCAGGAATTCATTTTCTGGACTTCAAAGATCCCAGGATGGCCCCTTTCAACTTTACATTAAGATGTGTGCACATGTGAAGCTCTGGGAAAAGGCTACCTGACTTTTTTTTTTTTTGTCGGTTGTGGGGCTTGAACTCTGGACTTGGGCACCGTCCCTGCGCTCTTCAGCTCAAGGCGAGTGCTCTACCTCTTGAGCCACAGCGCCATTTCCGGTTTTCTAGTGGTTTATTGGAGATAAGAGTCTCACGGACTTTCCTGCCCTGCTCCGGCTGGCTTTGAACCGTGCTCCTCAGATCTCAGCCTCCTCAGTAACTAGTATTACAGGTGTGACGCACTGGCGCCCAGCTTGGCTGCCTGATTTTTGTCTCAGATTTCTCCTTGTGATCAGAAAAGGTTTTGAGATGGTAGTTTAGCCCTTGAATATCAGTTTTATTGTGAAGCTACAAACTGGTTTTTGTTGTTGTTGGTGGTGGTGGTGGTGGTGGTGGTTTGGGGCTTGATTCCAGGCCTGAGTGCTATCCCAAAGCCTCTTTATGCTCAAGGCTAGTGCTCTACCACTTGTGGGGGGCACAGTGCCACTTTTATTTTTTTAGTAGTTAATTGGAAGTAAGAGTCTCACAGAGACATTTTGCCTGCACTAGCTTCGAACCATGATCCTCAGATCTCAGCTTCTTGTGTAGCTAGGATTTCAGGTGTGAGCCATTGGGGCTGGGTGAAATGGCGATATTTTAATTAAGTGAAAAAAAAGCATAAATAATAATTTTTGCACTTTATAAAGCATTTCAGAAAGGTCACCAAGATATTATTCTTAGATTTATGACTTTATTTTATTTTCTATGTTATTGGGGCTTGAACTTGGTCTGGGTACAATGCTGTTTTGTTGGGGTTTTTTTTTGCCATTCCTGGGGCTTGAACTCAGGGTCTGGGCACTGTCCCTGAGCTTCTTTTGCTCAAGGCTAGCACTCTACCACTTGAACCACAGCTCCACTTCTGGCTTTTTCTGTGTATGTGGCACTGAGGAATTGAACCCAGGGCTTCATGTATGCTAGGCACACACTCTACCACTAAGCCACATTCCCAGCCTCTGTCCCTTAGCTTTTTTTTTTTTTTTTTTTTTTGTCGGTTGTGGGGCCTGAACTCTGGGCCTCGGCGCTGTCCCTCAGCTCTTCAGCTCAAGGCTAGCACGCTACCACTTGAGCCTCAGCCCCACTTCCAACTTTTTCTGCTTATGTGGTACTGAGGAATCGAACCCAGGGCCTCATGCATGCAAGGCAAGCACTCTACCACTGAGCCACCTGCCCAGCCCTCCCTTAGCTTTTTTGCTCAAAGCTGGCACTCTACCACCTGAACCACAGCTCTACTTTCAGCTTTTTGGTGGCTCACTGGAGATAAGTGTCTTATGGACTCGCCTGCTGAGCTTTAAACCTTGATATTCTGTCTCAACTTCCTAAATAGCTAGGATTTATAGGCACCTGACAACTTTGACTTTAATTCAAAAATTTGAAAGTTCTCTTTCTAATTCTTAATGTAAAATACATTTGTCATTCTGCATTAGTACTGAAGAAAAAAAAAGTGGGGATGAGAATGTGACCCTAGTAGTAGAGCACTTGCCCTCAGCTCAAGCTGCAGTAACACCAGAAAAAAAAGGATTTAAGCTAGTACTAATGCTTAGCCAGATGTAGTAGCTCACAGCTGTAATTCTAGCTACTTGAAAGATAGGGATATGGAGAGACCTCATCTCAATAACTCAATAAGTAGATAATGGGGGGCTGGGAAGGTGGCTCAGTGGTAGAGTGCTTGCCTTGCATACATGAGGCCCTGGGTTCGATTCCTCAGCACCACATAAGCAAAAAGAAAAAAACTGGAAGTGGCACTGTGGCTCAAGTGGTAGAGCGCTAGCCTTGAGCTGAAGAGCTGAGGGACAGCGCCCAGGCCCAGAGTTCAGCCCCACAACCGGACCCAAAAAAAAAAAAAAAGTAGATAATGGGGATGCATCTATGGTCCCACCTATACTGGGTACCACAGGTTGGAGGACCTTCATCTGAGGTTGGCCTGGAGAAAAAAGCAAGACTGTATCTGGAGAAAACCCTAAAAGGAAGAAAGGGCTGGATGTTTGGCTCAAGTGGACCTTGAGATCAAACAAAACATGAAAAAAACAAAAAAATCTTTAGTACTAGAAGAAAGAAAGGGATAAAGAAAAATAAAATAATGTATTCATAAATGAATGGTCTTTGTTTTGGTGTTTTCTGTTTGTTTTTTTGTTTTTGCCAGTCCTGGGGCTTGAACTCAGGGCCTGGGTACTGTCCTTGAGCTTCTTTTTGCTCAAGGCTAGCACTCTACCACTCAAGCCACAGCACCACTTCTGGCTTTGTCTGCTTATGTGGTCCTGAGGAATTGAACCCAGGGCCTCATGCATGCAAGGTAAGCACTCTACCACTGAGCCACCTTCCCAGCCCTAACATTTGCTTTTTTAAAGACCAATTTCTTCCTCTCTACAAAATTCCTTTTAGATGGAGAGTAAAGAATTGATAGTAATGTAGTGCTCACTGAATGGAAGTCTCCAGCTCCCAGCTCCATGAGCTTGGAGGGAGAATTGCCTATGCGACTTAATTTCTTCTAGCTGGTTCTGTGAGAGTAAGGAACCATGACATTGGGTTAAGTCAGGTCCCACGATACAGATGCAGAAAGGCAATTTGAAGGACTCAGGATGACTAAAAAAAGGGTATATGGAACTAACTAATTTGTGAATAGGGCCTTTAGTTTTGAAGTATATTATGTCATAATAACAAAGTACATTTCTGCCAGAATTGCATGTTGAGATCCAGTTCGATTGTGAAGTTAGCATACATGACACTAAAAAACCTCATAGGTCTTAATAAAATTACCATTAAAAATCCTGTTTACTCAGGAGGCTGAGGTCTAAGAGTCACAGTTCAAAGCCAGCCCAGGCAGGAAAGTTCTTGAGATACTTACCTCCAGTTAGCCAGCAAAAAGCCAGAAGTGGAGCTGTGGCTCAAGTAG
Organism: Dipodomys merriami; assembly: GCF_024711535.1. Lineage (NCBI taxonomy): Eukaryota > Metazoa > Chordata > Mammalia > Rodentia > Heteromyidae > Dipodomys > Dipodomys merriami. The sequence continues at coordinate 314,103 of NW_027206258.1, forward strand.
TAAAGTGCTAGCTTTGAGCAGAAAAGCTCAGGGATATCACCCAAGCTCTGAGGTCAGGCCCCAGAACTGGCATGGGCATAGCATGCCCGCACGTACACATACCTTAAAAATAATTGGGGAAGGGAGGGAGGGAGGGGATGGTAGGGAGAAAACAATGGAGGGGGTAACAATGTTCAAGAGGAAGTGTACTCATTACCCCACTCATGTAACTGTAACCCTCTGTATAGAATCTTTACAATAAAAAAATTAAAAAAAAAAAAAATAAGCCTGGCAGAGATGGTGGCCGCACACCTATAATTCTACTCAGGAGACTGAAATCTGATGATTCCTGACTGAAGCCAGCCAGGGCAGAAAAATCCAGACTTCTAACCTGCAAAATGCGAGAACTGGAGACTGTAGCTTATTAGAGCACCAGTTGTGAACAAGAAAGAGCTCAAGGCCCTGAGTTCAAGACTCAGTACTGGCTGGCACACACACACACACACACACACACACACACACACACACACACACACACACACACACACACACACACACACACACACACACACACACACACACACACACACACACACACACACACACACACACACACACACACACACACTGGCTGGCACACACACACACACACACTTCCCTAAAGAGATTTCCAAGTATTAATTTATTGCATCTCCAAAAATACGTTTCTTCAGTGAGCACCAGGTAAAGAAGTTAGACGGCATTAGGAGCATTGTTACACAAAAAATGCTGTAAACACTGGGATCAGAGCTGGCAAGATACATACAGGAAGAGAGATGGGCGTAACTGTGGACAGTTACTTTCCCATAGTCATACTTTGCTCCCTGGCGAAGATGCATGCACTTAGTGGGACCACGTCCATGCTGTTATAATACTGTTTTTCTCTTGAGGGCTTATGGTTGATATCATAGAAGTTAAATATCTACATAATGCAAACTCATTTCCTTTGTGGTAAAATATATTTAAAGAAATTTTTGCTGGGTGCCATTGGCTCACACCTGTAATCCTAGCTATTCAGGAGGCTGAGATCTGAGAATTGCTGTTTGAAGCCAGCCTGGGCAGGGAAGACAGCCAGACTCTTACCTCCAGTAAATTACTCAAAAATACCAGAAGTGGCACTGTCGCTCAAGTGGGAGTACTATCCTTGAGAAAAAAAAAAAAAAAATCAGGGCCCAGAGTTCAAGCTCCAACACTGGCAGAGAGGGAGAGAGATTTTTTTTTTACAGGAGGCAACAGTGGGAGGATCATGGTTGGAGGCCAGTCTGAAAGTGGCAAGTTAAAAGGATCAGGGTTCCAAGCCATTCTGGGCAAAAAAAAAAAAAAAAAAAAAAAGCAAAGACTTTACATCCGTAAAATAACTAAAGCAAAAAGTGCTGGCACTTAACAAGGCCCTGAATTCTAAACCCCAGTACAACCACCAAAAAAGGTTTCGAAGAATGTTGGAGTTGGGGTGGAAGGATCAATAGTGAAAACATATTAAAGTGAATCAAGTCTTAATTAAGTCTGATAACAAATTCACTCAGTTTATACACTCAGTTTTTACACAGTTTGTAAATGAGCCACAGGAACTGAATAGAGGACAGTCCTTAAACTTTATTGTAATCTTACAGCACCTTTCAAAGTGTGGAATATGTAGGTACATTGTATGGCATTTGCTGCCTTTAAATTTTTTCCTGCTATGTTTTGTGCCTAGTTTTTATAAAGTCTTGCTTCATTCTAGAATATGGTTTCATTCTAAAAAGTGCTGTTTCATAACTAGAATTGACTTATTTATAGGGATACAGTACTAAAAAAGAATATATCAGGTTTTATTCAGTTACTTAGAAAATACCTTGTTGGTAATGTCTAAAAGCTTTTGAATAAAATTGAGAGAAAACACTTCAAATTTAACTTCTATATCCAGCACTTCAATTATTAAAATTTGAAACTAGGTTCAAAAGGTAATTCAATGATACTGTATAAACTTCATCTGGACCATGTGTTAGTATTTTGGCATTTGTTTTCTCACCTTTTGGAGCCATTGGAGTAAGTTGTTGGCATTGTGATCTTTTATCCCTGAATGCTGGCCCTATCACTTACTGATCTGTATTATCCTTGGACAACTAGTCCTACATGCTGGGTAAGCTCGGACTGTGAAATGGGGTTCCTAGTAGATTTTGATGAGAATTAAATAGACAATATATAATGAAGATGCTTTATAGACATTTTTAGTGCTAGGTAAATGAGAGTGGTTATTTTTTAAGTAGATTGAAAGTCTCTGAGAATATTGAATTGATGAGAGGAGGAAAAGATGGTTAAAAGGTAATCTGGAATGTTTTAATAAGTTTTGGCTTTATTAGTGGGAAATTGTATTCCTCAGAGTTTAGTTGGGGAATTTTCTATTCCCACCCGTAAACAACAGGAAAAATAGTTGCCATTCCACTCTTAGGCTTTTGAAACAAACACCTGTGTCAGAAATGTAACAAAGAACTATTTTACTGCTGTTTTCCTGAGATTTCTGAAATGCAGTAGACCAATAAGTAGAAAGTAGTATTTCAAGGACTTGGAAATTTTATAGCCATGATAGTTCAGCAGTAAATTAATTCTCTACTTAATACATTTAATAAGAGCATTTTTTGTTTTTATTCTTTTACTCATTTCCAACAAAGGAATGATACAAAATTGTTTTCTTGGTATGTGCAAACATTGGTCTTTTAAATACTGTAAGAAAAAAAGGTAAAGTATGAAAGGCTTTTTTGGTGTGTCCTTTGGTTGTTGATACTGTTTTAGAGATGCTGAAGATCAAACTCAGGTTCTGGAAATGTTAGGCAAGCACTCTACCATTGAGCCACAGGCTCAGCATTGTCTGTAGTGTTCTCATTTAAATAGTTTCTTCATTTCCTTTAAAAAGGATATACCGGGCTGGGAAGGTGGCTCAGTGGTAGAGCGCTTGCCTTGCATGCTCGAGGCCCTGGGTTCGATTCCTCAGCACCACATAAGCAAAAAGAAAAAAGCCGGAAGTGGCGCTGTGGCTCATAGTGGTAGAGCGCTAGCCTTGAGCTGAAGAGCTGAGGGACAGCGCCCAGGCCCAGAGTTCAGGCCCCACGACCGGACCCCAAAAAAAAAATAAAATAAAATAAAATAAAAAGGATATACCTGACCAAGAAATATTTTGAAAAATAAGGCAATTTTTTGTTTTTAAGAGATGTGACACTGTAATTTGATTTATGGTACAAATTTATCTCTGCTGTAATTTTTTTCTGAAATGTATACAGTATGTTCATTAAAATTAGCTTATGCTATAATTACATTGTACATGAGGCATCATTCTTTTTTTTTTTTATGAGGCATCATTCTTAACAAATTATTTGCAGCATTATAGTATTTTTTTTCTTAAAATTTTTTTTTCCTCATGCCAGTTCTGGAGCTTGAACTCAGAGCTTAGGCACTGTCCCTGAGCTGTTTTTGATCAAGGCTAATGCTCTACCACTTGAGCCACATTTCCACTTTCATCTTTTTGTGGTTAATTAGAGATAAGAGTCTTACAGTCTTTTCTGCCCAGACTAGCTTTGAACCATGATCCTCAGATCTGTAGTTAGGATTACAGGCGTGTGCCACTAGCACCAGGCTTTTTTTGTCAGTTATGGGGCCTGGGCACTGTCCCTCAGCTCTTCAGCTCAAGGCTAGCGCTCTACCACTTGAGCCACAGTGCCATTTCAGTGCTGAGGAATTGAACCCAGGGCCTCATGCATGCAAGGCAAGCACTCTACCACTGAGCCACCTTTCCAGTCCCAGGCTTGAAGTTTTATTTCTCTTGGATAACAAAAATACCTAATTAGGACCCAAAGTATGTGCTTAAAATTATAAGAAACTGCCAAGCTGTCAGCACATTATATTTTTAATTCCATTTGGTATAGTGTGAGAATTTCTAGTTTGCTGGGTTCAATCTCCAGCACAAAAATAATAATAACTTGTTGGTCCCAGTCCTCCCCAACCCTCAGAATTGTCAGGTTTTGTTGTTTCACTTTCAGCCATTTAAATAAGGATATGGAGGAGCTCTTCAGGTACTCACTTACCTTGTGTACCGTCTTTTGGATGAGTTTTAGTTTGTATTGTGGATACATGTTGTCAGTTTTTGGTTTTGCAAATATTTTCTAACAGTCTACAACTTTTCCCTTCTTCCCCTCCCCTCCCCTTTTCTCCCTCTCTTCCTTTATTTCTCACAGATACATGTATTCATGCCACATAGTAATGGCATTTTCGCAAGTGTAGAGCAATGCTCCATGTTCCATCTAGCATAGTTCGCTGCAATCTTTAATGAGCAAGTACAGGATCAGAACCTTTCATACCTTTGCCTTTATCTGTACTCCTGATTTTATAAATGATGACCTCATTAACCTTACTGCTACTCAAATTTCTGGTGAAATGGGTTACCAGAAGGCTTCATAGAGACACGACAATTTTAATAATGCATCTTGATAGGACTAGAACCTCAGTCAGCTGTATCTTCAAGGGGCAGAAGTTTGTGTGTGTGTACACGTGTGTGTGCATGTGCACTAGTCCTAGGGGTTGAATTCAGGGCCTGGGCACTTCCCTGAGGTTTTTTGCTCAAAGCTAGTGCTTTACCCCTTGAACCTCAGCTCTGTTTCTGGCTTTTTGATGATTTATTGAAGCGTATCATAGTCTTCCTGCCCAGGCTGGCTTTGAACCACAGTTCTCAGATCTCAGCCTCCTTAGATAGCTAGGATTACAGGTATGAGCAACTGGTGGCCAGCAAATGTCCTTCATTTTAATGACGTTCAGTTTATCAGGTGTTTTTTGTTTTTATTATTACTTGTTTGTTTTGTTGGTTCTGGTGCTTGAACTCAGGGCCTAGGTGCTGTCTCTGAGCCTCATTTTGTTCAAGGCTGGGGTTCTATCATTTGAGCCACAACACCACTTCCAGCTTTTTCTGAGTAGTTCATTGGAGATAAGAATCTCAGAGACTTTTTTTGCCCAGGCTGGCTTCAAACTGAAATCCTCAGACCGAAGCTCCTAAGTAGCCAGGATTACAGGTGTTAAGCCGGTGACTGATACTCAGATCTCAGTCTCCCAAGTAGAATTAGAGGTTTCAACCTCCTGAATAGCCAGGATTACAGGCCCACCTACTCAGGAGACTGAGATCTGAGGGTCTCGGTTCAACGCCAGCCCAGGCAGGAAAGATGGTGAGACTCTTATCTCCAATTATCCACCAGAAAACCAGAAGTGGCACTGTGGCTCATGTGTAGAGCACTAACATTGAGCTGAAGTGCTAAGGGACAATACCCAGAGTTCAAACCCTACAACTGACCCCACTCCCCCAAATTGTCATATGTGAAACACCTAAAGGTCTAAACGATTTTGTTCTATACATTTTATAAATGAGTGATTGTGTATTTGAAAGGAAACAATTATGTCAATTTAAATACATCATACCAAGTGAAAATATTATTTTAATTTTTAACAATTATTTTTATTTTAGAATAGTCTTGTTTGTTGATTCCATTGGAAACTACTTTCATTCATAAAAATGGACCTACAGTGCAGTTTTTCAAGCAAAGAATGATCTCTTGGTCTAATTCTGTAGAAGAAATGAGTTAAATTTAGTTCCAGATCTTGGCCATGTACTATGTAGTTAGAGGAGTTAGGAGGATGGGGTCAGAGGAGGGGAGGGGTTATTCAAAATTTGTCCCCTGCCCTTTGTAAAGTGTACTATCATAGTAGCTTTTGAAAATTGTTCTTCGAATATAGTATCTCTGTAGATTAGAAGATATTAAAACAATAAAACACCTAAATATATTTAAGTGTATCTGGAGAGATACCATTATGGATGAAATTCAGTAATGAAAGTGTGATCTGCTTTGTATGCTGAGAATATTATATTTATTCATGTTGGCTTGCCAAGATTTATATATAGTTTATGGAATATTTTAAATTTAGATTAAAATGATATCTTTTTTTTTTTTTTTTTTTGGTCGGTCGTGAGGCCTGAACTCTGGGCCTGGGCACTATCCCTCAGCTCTTTAGCTCAAGGTGATTGCTCTACCACTTGAGCCACAGCGCCATTTCTGGCTTTTTCTGCTTTAAGTGGTGCTGAGGAATCAAACCCAGGGCCTCATGCATGCAAGGCAAGCACTCTACCACTGAGCCACCTTCCCAGCCCAGTCTTTAATTTTTATACCATACTGTAACTTCTAAATGCATCAAGTTTTTAAAAATCCATTATAATTTTACAACATCAATGTAAGAATATTTTTCTTAAATGAAACATGCAGAGCTGGACACTAATGACTCATGTTAATCCTAGCTATTCAGGAGGCTGAGATCTGAGGATCATGATTCAGAACCAGCCCCGGGAGGAAAGTCTGTCCCTTAGAGTCCATGCTGCACACAAGAACATTCCACTTCAGCAGAATCCCTTACTGTCTGCAGAAAATATTTTTATTTAATTATTTAAAAAGAGACTTTCTCTAATTAACCACAAAAAAGCAGAAGTGGACTTGTGGTTCAAGTGGTAGCATGCACAAAAGCTGAGGGACAGTGCCCAGGCCCCAAGTTCAAGCCTCAAGATCAGTGAGTGTGTTCGTGCGCACGCGCACACACACACACAATTCTAAATAAAGCACCAATAAAACATCATTATTGATTATTGATTATATTATTGATTATAGATGAAGTTGTATGTTGGGTGTTTCCCAGTTCAGGATTCCTTAATACAGTTCTTAGATGCAGATGAAAGAATTCTTAACTATCAAAATTAAACTTGAAAAAAAGCACATGATACATCAATTTAAAAAATGTTTTGAGGAAGTAGGGCTTTGGTTCACAGGGTAGACTGCTAGCCTTGAGAACAAAGAGGCTAAGGGACCGCCCCCAGGTCTTAGTTCAAGCCCTATAACCAACAAAAACAACAAAAAAAAAGTGCTTGTTTGTTTGTTTTTGTCTCTGGGCCTGGGGGTTGTCCCTTACCTTTTCAGCTCAAGATGAGCACTCTACCACTGAGCCTCAGTGCTACTTCCGGTTTTCTGGTGGTTTACTGGAGATAAGAGTGTCACAGATTTTTCTGCCCTGCTGGCTTTGAACGAGATCCTCGCCTCTCCTCAGCTCTCTGCCTCCTGAGTAGCTAGGATTACAGGCATGAACCAGGACTCCTGGCTCAAAAACAGTTTTGAAGCCAGGCACTGGCGCCACACACACACACACACACACACACACACACACACACACACACACACACACACACACACACACACACACACACACACACACACACACACACACACACACACACACACACACACACACACACACACACACACACACACACACACACACACACACACACACACACACACACACACACACACACACACACACACACACACACACTTCCCCCACCCCCTGGCTCAAAAACAGTTTTGAAGCCAGGCACTGGCGCCACACACACACACACACACACACACACACACACACACACACACTTCCCCCACCCCCTACACACACACACACACACACACACTTCCCCCACCCCCTGCAGGATAATAATGGGTTCTGCTGGAGGTGGAGTGTTCTTGTGCGCAGCATGGGCTCTGAGGGGCAGTCTGCCTGTCAGATTCCCTGCCTGTCAAAATCCTGTACCCTGTTCAGCTATGTGTGTACTAGGTTCTGTGACCTGCCACCTGTCTGTACTTCTGGTTCCTCATCTATGAGATGGAGATAGGATTTTGTTAGTTAATGCCCAGGAAGTGTTATAATATCTGTGATAGTAATGATTGCATTTGGGGCTATTTTGGTGGTTTATAAATCTTATACCAAGCGGTGGAAATAATAGTATTTTGTAAAAGATTAAAACTATATCTTTTTTTTTTTTTGGGGGGGGGGCGGGTCCGGTCGTGGGGCCTGAACTCCGGGCCTGGGCACTGTCCCTCAGCTCTTCAGCTCAAGGCTAGCGCTCTACCACTTGAGCCACAGCACCACTTCCGGCTTTTTTCTTTTTGCTTATGTGGTGCTGAGGAATCGAACCCAGGGCCTCATGCATGCAAGGCAAGTGTTCTACCACTGAGCCACCTTCCCAGCCCTGAAACTATATCTTTTATGAAGCTGAGGCCAATAATAGTAATTTAATTCTCTACAACAGTAGAATTGTATTTTAAATTCATTGTGCTACTGTTTACCAATATTCACAATATCATAAAGAACCAAATGCAAAGGTGTTTTAGGAGCAGTAGAGTTTATGCTTTAGCACATCTAAAATTGTAGCTAAACTGTGCCAAAATGAGCATTTCCATAAATTTAGCTAGACAGATGATTTCTTTAGAAGGTGAGTTTAGTCTAAGACCTGGCCACATAAGTAATAACAGGTCCTTGGATAAATTATAGAACTTCTAATGTTTAATCTCACTTTGTTTATGTAACTAAGAGCTAATATATTAACTAAATGTGGTTCAACAAAATTTTTAGTATTTAGTAGAATTAGTATAAGTAGTAATAAAATGTTACCCTTCAAATACTTTTTTTTGGGTCCGGTCATGGGGCCTGAACTCTGGGCTTGGGCGCTGTTCCTTAGCTCTTCAGCTCAAGGTTAGCACTCTACCACTTGAGCCACAGTGCCACTTCTGGCTTTTTTTTTTTTTTCATTTTTGCTTATGTGGTGCTTGGGAATCGAACCCAGAGCCTCAGGCATGCAAGGCAAGCACTCTACCACTGAGCCACCTTCCCAGCCCCCTTCAAATACTTTTTAAGCCTAAAACAAATTTCAGTTGTAACTTAAAATATTCTAATTGTAGTGCTTAATTAGAAACTCTTTAACTCTTGTCAATAAGGTGAATATTGGAAGATTTTCTTGTTTTTAATCAATTCTGTTTAATGGTTATGGAGTCTTTTAGTCTTTCTCTGAAGCTAGACTGCATGAGTTTGAAATAGTAGCTTTATTCCATATGAGCTTTGTGATCTCATTAGAGGAGTCTAAGCAGCCCTGCCATTTAGTTGCCTTCTAAGTAATATACCTCACCTCCGACCGTTGTGGTGAAAATTACATATGTAGTGGTGTGAAAAGCCCTTAGAATGTTCTTGTTTTTGCTTTTGTTTTTTGTGCAAGTATGGGGTCTGAACTTAGGACCTCACACTTTTGCTTAGCTCTTTTGTTCAAGATTGGTGCTCTACTACTTGAGCTACACCTCCACTTTGGCTTTTTGCTGGTTAATTGGAGATAAGAGTTTCATAGACTTTTCTGCCTAGGCTGGCTTCAAACAACATTCCTCAGATATTCCTGAGCTACTCCTAGTAGGATTACCTGTGCCTGGCTTAGGACAGTTGTTTGGTTTTTTTTTTAACGCACTTAATTAGTAGTAGCCATAAATAACTCGTGCTTACTTTGAGGAATTCCTCTTGGGTGCTGGACTTCTCACTAAGAAAGCATCTTACCTCATGAGTCTGGGGAATAAATATCTTAACCTAGAATGCCAGAGGTGAGATGACCCATTCAGCTGCAAACATTTCTGCATGTATGAAATTCTGTACACGGATGGTGTCTATTTAGGTTGTGGGGATGGAGGTACGTGAATTTGACCTCATTGGCAGAGCAACAGCAAAGATTTGTAGAAGACCAAGTATTATTTTAGGTAATGCAGTCTAATTCCCATTTTCAACATGAACAGTTTTCTGGTAACCACAATGAAAATAGAAAATTGCTTTAAGTTGATAGTTCTGTTGAAAACTGCCAAATAGTTGACATTTGAGCACAGCAAGATGATGGAGATCTGAAAGTATGAGTAATGGACTGGTCTTATATAAAGAGGCCAGATGGAAAAGTTAGGAAGAAGAAAGGCATTCTGGGTTAGTTGGGGATTACAGTGTTTGTGATGTGTAGCTAGTTTGGGGAAGTAGAAGATAAACTTACTTTAAGTAAGTGCAAGGTGACGATCGTTAATGCCTGCACTTGTTCTCTCATGTATCTTCTTAGTATTTTTAAATAAGAAAACTTGGAGTGAACAAATTTAACTCATTTTTTACCTTCAGTCCACTTAAAATCTTATTTAAAATTTTTTTTTGAATAGTAATTACAGTAATGTGGTGAGTGTTCTGGTAATTGAGATCGTGTTAGTACTGGAGTACTTGACCTGATATGTAGGAAAGACTTTCTGCAGGAAAGTTGCTTATAAGCTCAGATCTGAAGGTAATCAGTATTTGTTAGTGTTTTCTGAGAGAAGTTTAAAATGACACTTAATCTTTTGAATATAGCTATCCTTTAGAGACAAATCCAAATGGGTTGTGGTGGCTTAACCCTGTAATGCTAGCTTCTTAGGAAGTGAGATTGGGAGGATTGCAGTTTGAGCCAGCCTGGGAAAACAGTTATCAGGGGTGTATCTTTAAAAAGAAAAAAAAAAGCTGATCATGGTAACAGATGCCTGTCTTCCATCTGCATAAGAGGTGACAGTAGGAGGATCAAGTTTCAGGTTGTCTGGAGACCTTATCTCAAAAATAACTAAAGTGCTGGAGGTATGGCTCAAATGGTAGGGTACCATTTTAGCAAGTGCAAGGGTGCAAGTTCAAATCCCAGTACTACCAAAATAAGTAAGAGAAGGAAGGGGAGGAAAGGTTCCCACCTTTCTAGATCTGGACTCTGACTTGTCCTCCCAGAAACCCCATCTGCTCATATCCTCTCAATGAGGACTAGGATTTCACCATAGGAATTTGAGTGGATACAGACATTCAACCATAGCAGTTTCTAAAGGGGTTTCATAATTTGACATTGTCTACAGTGGTTAGCCATTGAAGCCTTACTGTAAAATCATGCTTTCCTTAGATTAATGGAAGCATTACTTTAACTGAAATTTGTTGGGAATTTGATATGTAAACAGTAGCTTCTGCTAATAGATTTAAAATGTTTCTTGAAATACAATAGAATTTTCTTTTTTGCCAGTCCTGAGGCTTGAACTCAGGGCATTGGCACTGTCCTTGAACTTCTTTTTTTTTTTTTTTTTTTTTTATTGTGGAAATACTGTACAGAGGGGTTACAATTACATGGGCAAGATCCTTGAACTTCTTTTGCTTAAGGCTAGCAATCTTCCACTTGAGCCACAGCACCACTTCTGGCTTTTTCTGTTTATGTGGTATTGAGGAATTGAACCTAGGACTTCACACATGCATGCTAGGCAAACACTCTGCCACTAAGCCACATTCCCAACCTAGGACTGATTTTGAAATCACTGCTTTTTGCAGTCAGTAGGCACATTTCAGTTACCACTAAAATAACACCAGTTTTCTAACAACATGGCTCACATTTTAACTCCTCCCACTTTAATTGTGTAATGTTATCTTAGAGTCAGTCTGTGGTTGGTCACTGCATGCCATCTGTGATTATTTACTACATACTTGTCAGTGATTTGCCACTGCATATCTGGTACACAGTTTACATTCAGCAGAGTGTATGCTTGCCTTACCTCCTTATCTCCCAGTGACAAACTTGTGTGTTATGTTATAAAAATGGATAATTAAAAGAGAACCATAAAGATAAAAGTGCAATAAAGTCAGCCAGGCATTGGTGGCTTGAGCCAGTGGCACACGCCTGTAATCCCTAGCTACTCAGGAGGCTAAGATCTGAGGATTGCTGTTTGAAGCCAGCTCCGGCAGAAAAGTCCTAATGAGACTCTTATCTCCAGTTAAGCACTCAAAAACCAAAAGTGATACTGTGGCTCAAATAGTAGAGTGCTAGCCTTGAGCAAAAGAACTCAGTGACAGGGACCAGGCCCTGAGTTCAAGCCCCATGATCAAAAAAAAAAAAAAAAAGTACAATAAAGAAACATAATAGATGTAGTAATATGATGCAAATTATATGTAAATGGAGCCACAGAAGAAATAGTACATCCTTTGTTTGTGATACTCTAGATATGCATGCAACCAAAGGAATTTAGTAAAGATAAATTTACTGACATAAGGAGGGTGGTGTAGGAGGAAGATGTCCCAAAGGAATTGATGCCAGGAAAAACCCCACTCATTAAAGGAGAGCAATCAAATATTTCAGACATTGAAAATACTCAGAATAGACACTGATCCAAACTTAAAAAAAGAAAATATAAATTTTTTCCTATGTCAAAGCACAAGAGATGCTTGTTCTACATGTTAATTTGCTAGGAAAAAGCAGGCACTGTTTGAATGTATTTATTTGTTTGATTGCATTGATGTTGATGAACTCAGGGTGTCTTGCTTTCTAGGCAGGTGCTTGAGACACAACTCCAGCCCTTTTTTGGTTTTAGCCCCTCACCCCTAGACAGGGCTCATTCTTAGACTGCTGTCATCCTGCCCTGTGTCTGGGATGACAGGTATTTACAATCAATCCCAGTTTGTTTGTTTAGAGGTCTTAACTTTATGGGTATGATGGTAGCTTTGTACCTCAGTCTTCCCAATTTCTGCTTCCTGAGTAGCTGAGATTACAGGTGTGTGCCACCATGTCTGGCCTCTGGAAATCAGTTAGTCTTTTTGTCCTCAAATTCAACATATCCCTGATTCTTTTTTCTCTTTAAAACAACTTTATCTTGATTAATGGATGAATGAATGAATTTGGATTGAAATCCTAACTCATGTCATGCTAACTTTTGTTACCTTAGGCCAAATTCTAGAATTTTGTTTCTCTCATTATAAACATTATAAAACAGGTATTATAAAAGTACTTATTCTTAGTGTGTTTTAAAAATTAAGTGAGTGAGTGCCAAGTGCTCAGGATGTATTAAATAAGTGAATTATAGTGTTGTGATTACTCAATTATCAGCTTGGCTATTTCCCTTCTAGTTGTCCTTCCCCAGGTGCACTAAATGTCATTGAGACTTAGGATTCTAACTGAGCCATTGTTCTTGTATTTGTTGTCTTCCCAGCAGCTGCTGCCTAAGGTCAGGCTGTGCTTCTCAGAATAGTAAAGTTCCTGCTGCCAGACACTCATACAGATTTTATTCCATTCTCATGAGTACTTTGTACGGCAGTCTCATGGAGAGTCGCTGTGTCTATAGGATAGTTTCTCTTTCTCTCCCTCCCCCCCCCCTCTGGTGGGGGAAGGGTTGAACTCAGAACCTTCTGCTTGCTCAGCTGCTACTCTACCATCTGAGCCATGTCTCCAGCTCTCATTTTGCTGGTCCCTTTGGAGATGAAGTATCTCAGACTTTTCTGCCAACACTGGTTTCAACCTCAGTCCTCCAGATCTCAGCCTCCTGAGTAGCTACACTTATAGGCATGAGCTAGAATTCACATATCTTTTTTTTTTTTTAATGCTTGTATATAATGTGTTCCAATCAAGCCCCCAACCACTCCTTGGCCCTCCTTCTCCCCTGCCCACTTTACTAACACAATTTCAAGAGGTTTCATTGTTCTATTTCCTTACTTACCAACAATTTATTTTGACAGTATCCATCCTCTTTCATCCTGGTCAGCCCAGCCCCCTCTCAGTAATTCTTCCCCACCACCAACAGAGCTTTTCCTTATATCTTTCAACTCCCTATTGATGAACAACTTTCATTGAGGTTCTTTATGCTGCTTGTATATATAGTCCAGTGTATTTCAAAATCACTCGCTTTCTTTTTCCCTTTCCCTTTTTCAAAGTAGTCCCTTAATTAGATTCATATTCTGTGTTTGCCCATTTATATAATTAAGTATGCAGATATACTCTCTCTCTCTCTCTCTCTCTCTCACACACACACACACACACACACACACACACACTCACACACTCACACGAATATACATCTTTCAGGGGGTAGCTTCCACAAATGAGAAAATATAAAATATCTTGTTGGGTTTTTTTTAGCTTGTTTGGTCACATTCAATACATCCTCCAATTCTATCCATTTTCCTGCTAATGACATGATCCATTTTACGATTGAGTAATATTCCAAGTATACACATACCATATCATTTTATTTTTTCTGGTCAGATGTGGGACTTGAACTCAGGGCATGAGTACTGTCCCTGAGCTTTTTGGTTCAAGGCTAGTACTCTTCAACTTTGAGCCACAGCTCCACTTCTAGTTTTCTAATAGTTGGTTGGAGATAGTTGTCTCACTGGACATTTCTGCCTGGGCTGGCACACTAATTTCCATAGTGGATGCACTAGTGTACTGTCCCATCAACAGTGTTTAAGAGTTTCTCTCCTTGCCTCTGTCCTGTATACTAGCCAGTGTTTATTGTTGTTTGTTTTCTTAATGACTGATGTTCTGCTGGGATGATATGGAATCCTAGTGTGGTTTTGATTTACATTTCCTTTAGAACTAAGGATACTGAGCATTTCTTCATCTATCTATTAACCATTTGTATTTCTTCGTGAATTGTGATTCAGTTGGCTTGCTCATTTATGGTAGATTCTTTGTTCTTTTGTTTAATTTTTTGAGTTGTTTGTATAGTCTGGGTATTAATTTTATCTGTTGAACAGCTGAAGAAGATTTTCTCTCATTCCATGGGTTGTCTCTTGGTTCTGGTGACTGTTTCTTTTGCTTTTCAGAAACTTGTTAATTTGAGGTAGTCTCATTTGTCAATTCTTGCTCCCCTCCTCTGGGCAGCTGGTAGATTCCAATATCTTTTAAGACCTAGGTAAAATGTTGGCCCTTCCTCTCTCTGCCTTGTAACTGCACCACAAGTGCTGCCTCCTCCACAGAAGCCAAAGGCAACAGTGCCAACAGACCATGGGCTGAAACCTTCAAAATCACGAACCAGAACAAACCTTCCGTCCTTACAACTTGATTGTACCAAGTTATTTTATTGCAATGATGGAAAGCTAACACAGGGTAAGAAAAACTTCTCTAAGCAAATGCAAGATGGAGACTGGGCACCAGTGGCTCACATCGATAATCCTAGCTACTCAGGACGCTGAGGTCTGAGAATCATGGTTCCAAGCCAGTCTGGGTAGGAAAATCAGTGAGACTCTTAATCTACAACTAAAGACCAAAAAAGCCAGAAGTTGAGCTGTGGCTCAAGTGGTAGAGTGCTAGCCTTGAGCAAAGAAGCTCAAGGACAGAGTGCAGGCCCTGAGTTCAAGCCGCAGGACTGGCAACATTAAAAACAAGAATATGAAAGATAGAGTGGAATAGGATGTACAAGGCCACTGAGACAGAAAAGAACTTACTGAGGATCCAGGGTGTCTGGAGCAGAGGAACAGTAGCACAGAATGAACTTGGAGTTGACAGCCCTTGTCATGAGCCTCCATAGGCCATGATGAGGCATTTGGATTTGCTTTAAATGCACTTGGAAGCTGTTGAAAAGAATTTGGCCTTCACAGGAACTGGCATAAAAGTGCTGACCAAGTCACTCTGACTGTTGGGTAAAATGCTGTGGAACCAAGGCAGTTCAGGAGCTATTGCCATGGTCAGTACAGAGGCTGGCAGTGTGAGGATGTCAGTGGAACATGGTGGAAGAGAAGTTGAGGCAGCTTGTTGGTAAAAGTGGGGGAAATCTATGACCTAAGTTCCTGAGCAACTGGGCTGCTGTTTTATGCTGTTTAATAGCAGTGAGGGTGGGGGAAATTGCGTTAAGTTGTAGATATCTATTGTTATTTACTTCTGGAATCCACTTTCCTTTTAAAGTCATCATAATGTTTTTGATTGCTTCTGCTCTTTAAATAAAGGAATATTTAAGTATGTATTGATATCAGAAATCTTTCGGTACCTGTGATTTAACTTGTGCCAGTAGAAATAAGCTATACTGTAAAATACTAGACAGCTTGAGTCCTTTGATGCAGTCTTGCATTGCCAGGCACCAGTGGCTCACACCTGTAATCCTAGCATCTCAGGAAGATAAGATATAAGGAACAGGGTTCAAAGCCTGCCTAGGCAGGAAAGTCCATGAGATTCTTATCTCTAAAAAGCTGGAAGTAGAGTTGTGGCTCAACTAGAAGAATGCTAGCCTTCAGGGGGGAAAAAAAAAGTTCAGGAACAGTTCTCAGGCTTTGAGTTCAAACCCCAAGACCAGCGGGGGGGGAGGGGGGTACGGGGGGGCGGGGAAGAACTCTTGCCTTGAGACACCCTTCTACTTTTCTCCCAGTGGTGGTGCAGTTAAATGTTTTTTGATTAGCAGTTGGCTCTTAAATTTACTTAGGCAGTTGCTTCTCAATTGGTGTATGATCACTTTTCTCAGCGTTTTTTGCTACTGGTAGATAGAATGGAATATAGTCTAGGGTATCCTAAGGAAAGCCACTTGTGGGACTTCTTGTGGAGATACTGTGTGAGTGGAGCTTTAACAAGAAAAACCAAAAATATTCCTTGAATCTGCCATCTCCTTTCTGTGCATATGGTATCCATCTCTCTGTGCCTTATTATAGAAAAGCTGCCTGTATTCCTCTTTATACTTCCTCACTGTGCAGCCATTGTGTTTCAGGTAGGCATTGTTCCTAGTCTCACATTCATTTTGGCATTCTGTGTTACTATACTATACTATACTATACTATACTATACTATACTATACTATACTATACTATACTATACTATACTATACTATGGTTTTCTTTTTCTGGGCTTGGATTTTGATCTCGGGGCTCTGTTGGCTTGCTTTGCTGGCAGGAGCTCTACCATTTGAGCCACACCTATGTCCCAGCTTTTCATTGGTTATTTTGGAGATGGAGTCCCAAGGACTTTTCTGCTCCAGCTGGTCTGACTCCCATCTGATTAGCTAGGATTTTTTGGGGGGGGGGCGGGTCTGGTCGTGGGGCCTGAACTCTGGGCCTGGGCGCTGTCCCTCAGCTCTTCAGCTCAAGGCTAGCGCTCTACCACTTGAGCCACAGTGCCACTTCCAGCTTTTCTCTTTTTGCTTATGTGGTGCTGAGGAATTGAACCCAGGGCCTCGAGCATGCAAGGCAAGCGCTCTACCACTGAGCCACCTTCCCAGCCCCCCTGACTAGCTAGGATTACAGGCGTGATTCACTGGAGTGTGGTCTTTAGTGATTATTTTGAAACACAAGTCACCCCTGCTTAAAGCCCAATTAGTCTAATGCTAATATTCTATAGTAGTAATTACTTTATAAGTAATGTTGATGGGGTTGGTGTAGTAGGTGGAATCTTAAAAGAATGCCATCAAGGGACTGGGAAGGTAGAGTAGAAGGCTCAGTGGTAGAGTGCTTGCCTTGCATGCCTGAGGCCCTGGGTTCAATTCCTCAGCACCACATAAGCAAAAAGAAAAAAATCCAGAAGTGGCGCTGTGGCTCAAGTGGTAGAGTGCTAGCCTTGAGCTGAAGAGCTGAGGGACAGCGCCCAGGCCCTGAGTTCAGGCCCCATGACCGGACCCCCTAAAAAAAATTAAAAAAGAAAAGAATGCCACCAAAACATCTACCATTTAACATGTCAAAAACTCCCACTCTTATCCTCTACTTTGCTGCCAGAATGCTTATTTTTCTGTTTCTGTTTCTTTTTTTTTTTTTGTCGGTCGTGGGCCTTGAACTCTGGGCCTGGCGCTGTCCCTCAGCTCTTCAGCTCAAGGCGAGCACTCTACCACTTGAGCTACAGCGCCACTTCCGGTTTTCTGGTGGTTTATTGGAGATAGGAGTCTCACGGTCTCTCCTGCCCGGGCTGGCTTTGAACCGTGATCCTCAGATCTCAGCCTCCTGAGTAGCTAGGATTACAGGCGTGAGCCACCAGCGCCCGGCCTCTGTTTCTGTTTCTTGACATTCGGGATAGCCTCTGTTTTTTTGTCATCTTAGTGCTGTTACCAGCCAGTCAGAGCCTCTTCCCTTCTGTGGTAAACACCACCCAAACCACCTGGTACATCTTGTCTAGCTTACTAGACAAGATGGTGGACACAGGTGCATTCGCTGCCCCTTTAATGAAAAACTTGAGGTAGAATAGATGAGAAGAGTCAGCTTTAAAGGGAAAGATCCTTTTGTGATTCATAAACGTGCTAACTGGGTTTTCCTCTCCCACAAGCTTTGCTAATACCTGGGCACATTACACATTTGCTGTGAGATGGACATCAGAAAAGTTTGTCTTTATGAGGACACGGTTTAATGCTTAATTAGTAGAAAGTTGCAATATTATTGTATCACTATCTGCGTAGGTCCAGAATGGCGTTGCTTATAGCAGGGAAAGTCTTATGTAAAACTCTAGAATCAGTATGGTGTTGGGAGTATTGAGGGCCATAGAGTCTCCATCAGGAACATACCTATGTTGTCATACAACCATGGAAGCAATTATAGCCAGCCAGTATCTGGACAGATACTCCATAAAACTCATCACTTATGGACACAAATTTGAATTTTGCAACCAGTTAAAAATATGAAAACCACCCTGAGGTAGAAGGCAGTTAATAGTTTGCCACCCCTCAGCTTACAGTAATGACATCCGTTGATGTAGTTTTTTTTTTTTTTTTGGTCCGTTCGTGGGGCCTGAACTCTGGGCCTGGGCACTGTCCCTCAGCTCTTCAGCTCAAGGCTAGCGCTCTACCACTTGAGCCACAGCACCACTTCCGGTTTTTTTCTTTTTGCTTATGTGGTGCTGAGGAATCGAACCCAGGGCCTCAGGCATGCAAGGCAAGCGCTCTACCACTGAGCCAACTTCCCAGCCCCCGTTGATGTAGTTTTGACTTGAGTATAATTTAGACTTGGAGTCCTTTTAGAATGTAGACTGTAACTTTTCTGGTTGGCGGCACGTTGCTTCTTTGTCAAAACTTATCTGTAACTTACGTTACATAGCTCCATATCAGAATTAGGTTTTTGCCTTTATGTTTAGATCTCTTGCTGGGCTGACCACATTGTTTTGAGTGTGTCCCTTGTTGTGACTTTACAGCATTGTTTCTGCCCCGCTACTGCTATAGAAGCAGCAGCACTTCTTCCAGGCCTTGAACCATCTGCTGAGCCTCACCCACCCCACAGTTATGGGAGGCAGATTCCTAATGTGTAGCAGATTTTTGTCCTCACTCACGGGCATTTCTGAGCTTGCTGTGTCTCATTACCGGAGCCCGTGTGTGCCAGAGAGGGAGAGCTAGCAACTGAACAGCCCCAAGAGCAACCTTTAACCTGCCTTCTCTTTGCTTCACAGGTCAGTTTTAAGACATGTTCTACCTGGTTCCTCAGGACCAGCTTCATTTGTCTCCCAACAGTTAATGAACCCTTAAGTTACCTTTCTGCCTCCAGGGTTTCACTCCAGTGTTTCTCACACATGCTACAGATATCCAAGTTCTCATCTCAGTGTTGCCCTTTGGGGGAACCCAAATGATAAAACTTAGTATTTTGGGACCCAAACTGACGTTTGCATGCATGCCAGTGTTGGAGCTTTTGTTTTGTTTTGTTTTTGTTTGTTTGTTTTTGTCGGTTATAGGGCTTGAACTCTGGGCCTGAGTGCTGTCTCAGCTCATCAGCTCAAGGCTAGCACTCTACCATTTGAGTCACAGTCAGTGTCTCTTCTGGTTTTCTGAGTGGCTTATTAGAAATAAGAGTCTCATGGGCTTTCCTGCCTGCCTGGCTTTGAACTGCAGTCCTCAGATCTCAGCCTCCTGAGTAGCTAGGATTACAGGTGTGAGCCACCCATGCTGGGCTGGAGCTTTAACTTAAAGTCTGGATGCTGTCCTTTAGTTTTTTCACTCAAGACTAGTACTCTGTCACTTGTATCACAGCTCCATTTCCAGTTTTTTGGTGGTTAATTGGAGATGAGGATCTCACAGACTTCCCTGACCAGGCCGCCTTTAAACCCAGATACTTATATCTCAGCCTTGGGAGTACTAGGAAGGTCCTGGGTCTTAAACTCTGGGCCTGAGCACTGTCCCTGAGCTCTAATTGCTAAAGGCTAGCACTATACCATTTGAACCACAGCGCCCCTTCCAGCTTTTTCTGTGATTAATTGGAGGTAAGAGTTTCATGGACTTTTCTGCCCTGGCTAGCTTTGAACCACAATCCACAGATCTCAGCCTCCTAAGTAGCTAGGATTAAAGGCATGAGCCATGCACGGGAGCACAGTTCAGATAGTTTTATTAGTATTACAGTTCTTTCCCTCCCTTTCAGCCTCTGGAAAATTAAGTAGTTTACTTAATGTTGATGTTGATACTAAAATTTGCATAAATGACTGGATGAAATGTAGGGAAGAAGATTGTAGTTAAGACAGGCAGAAATACTGAAATTTCAGTATGGTGTTATAATCACAAGTGATTACTTGTTAAAACACATTACGACTACTACTATTTTTATTTTTGTTGGTCGGGTACATCAGCTGATTCCATCATTTGGCTATTGTGAACAGGGCTGAAGTTAACAGGTATCTTTCTAATATTATGATAAAATATTTTTTCAATGCATAGGGAAATGAAAGTCTACTCATGATATGTTTCTTCCATGTGGCTTACTTTTAGCATACTCTCTTAGTTTAAGATACTGCCTGTGAACATTGCTGTTTCTAGGCTGCTCTTCTACACCTACAATGTTGGGGCTTGTTCATTTTGATTCTCAGTTTCCTGCACCAAAATATATATCTGCACCTTATATACCACAGCCTTTCTACCTGTTTGAGAATGCTTGAAAGCTGAGCTTTTACTCACCAATCCCTTTCTTTATTAATCCTCCTGTTCTAGCCCCAGGGTTCTATTTGTCTACCATCCTGAGTATTCACTCTGAGCTACCTTGTATACTTGCTATCTAAGGCAGACAAGGTTTTTTTCTCAGCACATTTACTGTGTGTTATTTATATTAAATACCTAGTTAAGTTTACTGTGTTTACATTAAATACCTAGTTTTCTATTCTTAAGTGTTTTGCTTCTTTATATTGTTTTCTTTCTGTAGATGTAAAAAAAGATTGGTCTGACCACGCTCTGTGGTGGGAAAAGAAGAAAACTTGGCTGCTTAAGACTCATTGGACATTGGATAAGTATGGCATCCAGGCAGACGCCAAGCTTCAGTTCACCCCACAGCACAAACTGCTCCGCCTGCAGCTTCCCAACATGAAGTATGTAAAGGTGAAAGTGAACTTCTCTGATAGAGTCTTCAAAGCTGTGTCAGACATCTGTAAGACCTTCAGTAAGTTTCGATTAATTCTTTATTAAACTCTACTTCATGTGATGTTACATATGACTGGTATCTGGTATTTAGCTCTTCTAAGGTGTGGGAATTGGGGTAACCTATGGTTTTTGTTTTTGTGTGCTCATACACCTATGGGGTAACCTATGGTTTTTGTTTTTGTGTGCTCATACTGGGTTTGAACTCAGGGGCTGGGCACTGTCCCCAAGCTTTTTGTTCAAGGCTAGCACTCTATCACTTGAGCCCCAACTCTACTTCTGGCTTTTGGTGGCTAATTGAAGATAAGAGTTGTGAACTTTCCTGCCCAGGCTGGCTTTAGACTGAGATACTCAGATCTCTGCCTTCTGAATAGCTAGGATTACAGGCGTAAGCCACTGGTGCCAGCTGGTATAAGTTATGTATTTTTATGTATTTTAAATTTTGATTTTAATATTTAAAGTTCTTAATGCTAATTTAAATAAATGTTGGATTCTGGTCTAGAATTGGCATATTTCTTGCTTTGTTCCTTCTGGTGATCTAGTTGCTTTTATGGGCAGGGGAAAGACATTTGCAGAGGGCGTTTCCTCCACGCAAGTCACTTTGATTGTAGTAATTCAGGCAGATAAGGTCAGGGAGTTTTTGGAGTTTTCCTCCACGCAAGTCACTTTGATTGTAGTAATTCAGGCAGATGAGGTCAGTTCCTTCAGTGAAGGCCTAACACTCTCCTGAGGAAATGACTCTTGAGTGTTGTCTTCCCTAACCCTTGTCCAACTTGAACACTCCTTACTCACTCTCTTTATACTGTCTGAAGTACCCAGTGGATTATTTTTGGCTGACCCAGTTATGTCAGATGACCAGAAGTCATCTGATCTTTCTCTAATCTACCATCAGAGACAGCATGAACCGCTGTCATTATCACTAGTATATACTTCTACTGTATTCTTTAAAAACAATCAATTCATGATGCATTTAGTGACTTTGTGTTTTGATTCCAAATAAAAGGGCTCTAGCCTTTTCATGTTGTGTTTTAAAATGATAACTAATAATTTAATAATAATGATAAATGATACTAATTATTAATGTATTATATAATATATTATTTATACTGGAGGGAGGAAGAGTGAACAAATTCAGTTACTGTATTCAGTGTACATTATGTAAAAATTGAACTGCATAACTTGCGGATAGGGTTCGGAGGAAGAAAGAGGAAGAGAACGAACAGTGTACTCAAAATTAAGCCTCTGTACAACTACTTTATAAAAATAATATAAAATAATCATGAATATATTATAAAATAATACATTGAATATAATATAAAATAATCGAGAATATAGACATAGTAAATTTCCCCTTCCTACAAGTAACTTTTTTCTTAAGTTTAGTGATTTTTTTCTAGTTTGTTCTTACATGCTGAATTTTTTCCATTAAAAGATCACTTTAGGGATTGGAGGCATGACTCAGTTGGTACACTAGTAGCCAATGAGTGAAAGCAGCTACTATCCAGTTTGAGTCCCCATCATGGACCTGCACCAAAAGAAAGAAAAGGATCACTTTATATGTTATTCATTTATTTATTTATTATTCTGGTCCTTGGGCTTGAACTCAGGAACTGACTCTGAGCTCTTTTGCTCATAGCTAGTGCTCTACCACTTGAACCACAGCTTCACTACTGGCTTTTTGGTGCTAAATTAGAAATAAGAGTCTCATGGACTTTTCTGCCTGGCTGTCTTCAAACCTTGATCCTCAGATCTCAGCCTCCTGAGCAGCTAGGAGATTACAGGAGTGAGCCACCGGTGCTCAGCTATTTTGTTTTGGTTTTGGTTTTTTTGTGTGCCAGTCCCAGGACTTGAACTCAGGGTCTGGAGCTATCCCTGATCTTTTCTGTTCAAGGCTAATACCCTACCATTGAGCTATAGCTCCACTTTTAGCTTTTTGGAGGTAAGAGTCTCTTGGACTTTCTTGGGCTGACATGGAACAGGCATCCTTAGATCTCAGCTTTCTGAGTAGCTAGCATTATAGGCATGAGCCATCTGTGTTCAGCATAGAACATAACAACCACTTCTTTTTATTATTTGTATTCTCAGTATAAAGCATAGCGATGACCATTAACTGAAGAATAAGAGAAAATTATTAAACATTGAGTCATTATATAAACAAATAAATGAGAATCACTTAACCCCATCACTGAGACTGTGTGGATGCCTATAATCTCCAGCTACTTAGACAATCGGGAAAACTGCAGCCTGAGCCAGCCCAGGCCCCACTGCTTCCCCTCATTCCCGCCCCCCTCCGCCTTGCAAAGTTCAGTAGACTTTTTTTTTTCATCTAAGCTACAGAGGAAAACATAAATAGGATTGTGATCCAAGCCAGCCCAGGCAAAAAGCACGATCTTATCTCAAAAATAACTAGTACTAAGAGATAGCAAAAAGAGAAGGAGGTAGAGCATCTGCCTAGCAAACAAAGCTCTGGGTTTAAAATTCCTCTACCACTCAAAAAAAAAAATCAAAACATGAAGGGCTTTTAAAAAAAAACAAAACACTTTTTTTTTTTGGTTGTGGGGCTTGAATTCTGGGTCTGGTCACTGACCCTGAGCTTTTCAGCTCAAAGCTAGTGCCTACCATTTGAGCCACAGTGCCACTTCCGGTTTTCTGGTAGTTAATTGGAGATAAGAGTCTCACGGACTTTCCTGCCTGGGCTGGCTTTGAACCAAGATCCTCAGATCTTAGCCACCTGAGTAGCTAGGATTACAGGCATGAGCCACCAGTGCGCAGCTTTTTTTTTCTTTTTTTTTTTCTTTCTTTGTCAGTTGTGGAGTTTTGAACTCTGGGCCTGGGTGCGGTCCCTCAACTCTTCAGCTCAAGGCTCGCTCTCTACCATTTGAGCCACAGCACCACTTCAGGTTTTTTCTGTTTATGTGGTGCTGAGGAATCAAACCCAGGGCCTCATGCATGCAAGGCAAGCACTCTACCACTGAGCTACTTTCCCAGCCCACTTTTTTTCTTTTAATTTTTTTTTCTTTTCCTTTTTTTTTACTTCTTTTGTTTGATTTTGGTGGCACTAGGGCTTCAACTCAAGGCTTCATGTTGCTAGGCAAGTACTCTATCACTTTACTCTTATCCCCTAACCATTTTTTTTTTTTAAGTCTGCTTTAGACAAGATCTTGCATGTTTACTCCGCCCAACCTCTGTCTGCATTCCTCCCACCTCCACCTCTTGAGTAGCTGGCATTACAGGTTTACACTACCACACATGGCCTAGCTTTTTTACATTTTCATTTTATTTTTTTGTTGGTTGTGGGCCTTGAAAACAGAGCCTGGGCATTCTCAGCACCACATAAGCAGAAAAAGCCAGAAGTGGCGCTGTGGCTCAAGTGGTAGAGTGCTAGCCTTAAGCTGGGACAGTGCCCAGGCCCAGAGTTCAGGCCACATGACCGACAAAAAACAAAACAAAACAGCAAAAAGCCTGACTGGAAGCATGACTAAAATGGTAGAATGCCAGCCAAGAAAACAAGCCAGGTGAGCTTGAAACTTATTTCAAACCCAGCTACCAGTCTCATCTTCCACCCTCCAAAAGAAAAATAAAAAACACTGTTCACAAATAAAGCTGTATTAGATACTATTAGATATAGTCATGTTCATTTTCTTAGCTGTTGTCTTTGGTTGCTTTTCCAGAGTTGAACAGAGCTACAGATCCAAAATATTTGCTATCTGGCTTATAGAAGAAGTTCACCAACCCAAGTTTAGCAATTAGGAGATGCTCTTGTGGATTATTTTCTTTCCATCACTGGAAATTGAATACTGACGTGACTATGTATGCATATTCTCAGGAATGATTTTTCCTAATATTTTAAGTTAATTAATATTCAAGCAAACTAATCAAAAACATAAAATGAATTCACTTGAGTGCTAGTCACCATGGTTCAGTTAGTTGAACTCTCTTGGGTCCATTCTTGTGGCAGTTGCTTAATGTTAAGTGCAGCAGAATAAAAACAAAGGAAAGCTGACATTTCCAGTTACCAAATACATTGTTACTTGATAGCCTTTCTCAGTCATGGGAAGGGCATGCCAGCTATGGGAAAGGGACAGTGAAGCAAAGCTGGAAGAGTACTTTTTACTTAAAGGGAAATAATCTAGTTTTGCTAAAAAGCTTTGTGTGTGTGTGTGTGTGTGTGTGTGTGTGTGTGTGTGTGTGTGTGTGTGTGTGTGTGTGTGTGTGTGTGTGTGTGTGTGTGTGTGTGTGTGTGTGTGTGTGTGTGTGTGTGTGTGTGTGTGTGTGTGTGTGTGTGTGTTTGCGTGCACACATGTGCTAGTACTAGGGTTTGAACTCAGAGCCTAGTATGCTCCCTTGGCTTTTTCGCTCTGTACCACTTGAGCCACACCTTCACTGCCAGAAAGTTTTTATTAGTTAAAAATTAATTTTCTTTTAAATTTAACTCTTAGAAATGGTCTACAAAATGATTAAGTGAATTTTAGTTGCTTTTTTACTTTCTAATTGTGAAAGAGACACTGTTAGCAAAAAATTCTGATTTCTTTTATACAATGCATATTTAAACTAAATAGCTTTTTTTGGTCAGTCGTGGGGCCTGAACTCTGGGCCTGGGCGCTGCCTTCAGCTCTTCAGCCTAAGCTGAGCGTTCTACCACTTGAGCCACTGCACCACTTCCAGTTTTCTGGTGGTTTATTAGAGATAAGAGTCTCAAAGACTTTCCTGCCCAGGCTGGTTTTGAACTGCAATCCTCAGATCTCAGCCTCCTGAGTAGCTAGGATTACATACCTTATTGTTCCATCTTGGATCATGGACTACTTAGCTACAAGGGAAGCTGAGAGAACATAAATATCTAATGTTCACAGTTTCCTTATGCTACAAACAAGCAGAGGAGAAGAGAGTTAAGAACTAGTAAAGTCAGGGACTGGTAGCTCATGCCTGTAATTCTAGTTACTCAGGATGCTGAGATCTGAGAATCGAGATTTGAAGCCAGACCAGTCAGGAAAGTCCAAGAGACTCTTTATCTGCAATTAAACCTCCAGAAAATCAGAAGTAGCATTGTGGCTCAAAGTGATAGAGCACTAGCCTTGAGTGAAAAGTGATAGAGCACTAGCCTTGAGTGAAAAACCTCAGAGACAGCACTCACGCCTTCAGTTCAAGCCCCATAAGCAACAACAGCAACAACAAAATGGTGTGGTACATGCCTGTTTCCAGCTACTTGGGAGGCAAAACAGGAGGACCCTGAGTTTGAGGCTAGTCTGGACAAATTAAGTAGTGAGACCTTGTCTTATAAACAAAAGGCTGGGGCTGGGAAGGTGGCTCAGTGGTAGAGCGCTTGCCTTGCATGCCTGAGGCCCTGTGTTCGATTCCTCAGCACCACATAAGCAAAAAGAAAAAAGCCGGAAGTGGCACTGTGGCTCAAGTGGTAGAGTGCTAGCCTTGAGCTGAAGAGCTGAGGGACAGCGCCCAGGCTCAGAGTTCAGGCCCCACGACCGGACCCCCCCAAAAAAAAAAAAAAACAAAACAAAACAAAAAGGCTGGGGTATGTGGCTAAAGTGGTAGCGTGCTTACATAGCATTCACAAGGCCCAGAGTTCAATTCCCAGTACCAAAGGGGGAGAAAACTTTGACCAGTTAATCCATCAACAGGCCTGCTTGCATAGTCAGTAGAACTGAGCAAAAGTCACAGAAGTTGGGGATGGTGGGGGTGGGGGGAGGGAGGAGGGTAATACCTAAGACCTTGCATAAGTTGTATCCTTTAATTTTACTTAACTTTTCATCAGTTTTCTTAAGGCATTCTTTAAAATGAAATAACCTTGCTGTGTACCAGTGGCTAACACATATAATCCAAGCTACTCAGGAGCTGAAATTTGAGGATCATAGTTCGAAACAGTCTAAGCAGAAAAGTCTGTGAGTCTGTTATCTCTAATTAACCACCAGAAAACTGGAAATGGAGCTGCGGCTTAAGTGCCAGAGCACTAGCCCTGAACAAAAAATCTCAGTGAGAAAGAAAAGGAAGAAAGGAAGGGAAAGAGAGACTGAGAGAGGGAAGGAAAGGAAGGAAGAAGAGAAGAGAAGGGGAGGAAAGGAAAATCTTACCAGAAAAATTCAGTTCATTTTTACAGTCATGCACCAGGATGATGTGACATGTTTTATCACTCTGAAAAGTTCTCTTCAGTCCTCTTTACCCTTCTAGCCTCAGCAACCACCAATCTGCCTTTAACCAATATGATGTGGCCTTCTTAAAAATGTCACATAAATGGTATGGATCTACTAGCTTAACAGCAGCATGCTTTTTGGCCTTCATGTTATTTTACATACCAGTTCATTTACTGTATAGTATTCTCTTGTGTGCATAGACCTATTTTGTTTATTCACCAGTTGAAGGGCACATGGGTTTTCTCCAGTTTGGGCTATTATAAATAAAGTTCTGTGACCATCTACACATAAGCTTTGTGGGAATAAATTTTGCATTGAACAAATAGGTATGAGTAATAATTTGGGGTGAAATTTAACTTATGTTAAAATCAGATATGTTTTCCTGAATTCCAGGAAATGGAGATAAGGGTTATTTATGCTGTTGGTGGTAGTGATGGTGTTTGTGTGTATATGTGTGCATTTTTTGTTTGTTTTCTTTTTCTGCTTATTAGGGGATTTGGGCAAAGGGGGAATGTAGAAAGGGAGTGAGGAAGGTAAACAAGTGTGTTCATTCTATACTATGTGGAAAATGAATTATGCAACTTGTGAGCAGAGACAGAAGGGGAAAAACAGTCTAGGCACAGAAATTAGGCTCACCTAGGTATTTTTATTTAGTCTTTCAAGGTTGGAATTTAGGTATCAGCAGAATTGATGACTTCCTAAATTTCTGTCTTCTTTTTTTCCTCTTAGAAACCATTAGCAAAACAGGCACTGATGGTCCACACCTGTAATCCTAGCTACTCAGTAGTCTGAGATCTGAGGATCACAGTTCAAAGCCAGCCCAGGCAGGAAAGTCCACGGGACTCTAATCTCCAATTTATCACCAAAAAAATCTAGATGTGGAGAAGTGGCTCTAGTGGTGGAGTGCTAGCCCTGAGCTTAGAGATAGTACCCAGGCCCTGAGTTCATACCCCAGGACCAGCACCAAATAAACAAATCCTCAACAAAACTATTAGCAAAAAATAAGTTCTCTTCAAAGTTATCTGACCTCTCCTAACTTACCTCCTCGTTGCTCACCCTGCCCCCACTAGTATATTGAGTGTGCCAGGTCCTGGATTACTTTCCTAAAATCAGTTTATTACATTATTTCCACTGTAAAGTCTCTTCACAGCAATAACTAGAGTATTATTCCATTGTATACTGAAAGTGTAGAAATCTTAAGATATGTCTTTAGAAGTCTGCATACACCCGAGGAGGCCTTTTGAATGTCTAATCATCATTTGCTGTCCATCCCTATATTTAGTAGGGGCACTAGCTGTCATCTAAAGGGTGACAGAAGGTACAGTATTTAGGGATTGAGTAAACTTTCACATATTGTGATCTCAAAGATCTTTTCCCTGGGGCTATTCAGGTTTCTTTTTTTTCTGAAAGATCATAAAGATGAGTTATGTGTGTTGAGTCCAGTAATGGAGCAGGAATGGAATGTTTAGCAGACTGTTTTCCGTAGTCTATTTCAGTGCCTCTATGCATGATGTTTGGCCCAGTGAGTCAGTTGGGTGTCCCCATCAGTGTCTTCTACTTACATGTCTCCATACCGATGAGCCATTTCCTGTTGTTTCATCTGGCTTCTGGCTTCTGCCTTTCCTTTACATTTTTTTCTGACATTGCTTATCTGATGCTTTGTCTCCCACTTACACACACACACTTTAAAAAAAACATGCAGGCTTCTACTTCTTTCTGTGTATGTGACTTTGGGAGACTGGTGAAAATAATGCACAGGCTCATATTCTTATCCAGCCAGAAGCTTTCAGGGAAGATTTAAGGATGAAATAGGGTGAATCAAAGTACATTGTTTGTGTTTTTGAAAATACCAGGAAATGCCTTACTGAGTACAGTTAATATATACCAATTTAAAAGATAAAATGAAAGTAAAAACTAAAATGATTACTTTCCTAAGAGCTCTTCTTTGTCCTTCAGTTAGTCTGTCTAGACTAGATTAGTCTTCAGTTTATTTCTAGTAGCCACCATTACAAACAATACATCTTGTATACTAAGACAGGTACCAGTTTCTCTAGAAGTTAAATTTCTCCCAGGGTAATAAGCTTGACTTGACATTCTTAAATTACCCTCTGAAGTTGATGTGCCAGTTGATCATTTTACCAGTAATGTACGAATTCACATTTCTGTGTTTGCACATCCTTGATGTAGCTTGTTTTTTTAATCAATAAATTGGCACTTTGATCCTTTTTAAAAAAATTTTTATACCTCATATTTCTGTAGATCTGTATTTTGGTGTAAAGCTATACTATTCTCCAATCTCACTCTTATACTTGGGGTTTCGATTCCTAAATTCACAAGTTTCATTTCTTCTTGATATGAAGCATAATCACCAATGGTCATGTAAATGAAAAAGTATCTTATATGAATGGTATGGATGATTTTTTTGTTGTTGTTACTGAAATAAAATGAAAACCTATGACTACTCAGTTCCAGTATGGAACTTACTACCATTAGAGAATCAAGGTGTCATTTTTCTCCCCTTCTCTCAGCTACTATTCAGTAATGAGAAGTTGGATTCAATTACCTGTACAGCTTTTATAAAACAAGTTTCTGGGAGCTCTAAGCTACTGAGATTATGTGTGTAGGGACATGGGTGTTCCAAGTATGTATTTTAATGTATTATTATTGGCTTCACAAGCAGTTTTCACAGGCTCAACTAGTTAAGAACTACTTCATCTACTTATAACTGACTGAAAACTGAATTGACTATTCATTGTTATACTATAATAATAGCTTATCTGTGAGCTGGACAGGAAATGACTTAGGAACAAAAGTTTCAACATATAAATCATGTAGTGAAGTAATTCTCAAGCCCCGGGCAACATGCCAGAAACATTTGCTTGCTTTCACCTCTGCCACTGGACACAGACTGTGGGTGGTACAGTGGAAGTACCTCACATCACCCAAGTATGGTTCATTTTGTGCCTGCAGTACCTTTCAGATCTTTTATGATTTACTAGTACATGACTTACTTAGCCAGAAAGAATGAATGAATGGAGAGAGCGATGACCTGACCTCCTGGAATTTGCTAATGCCTCTTTTCTCCCAATATGGCCAGGGTAGCATTTAAAGCCAGGGAAGAGTATGCTAAGAATAAAAGTGCACTCATAAATCACTAGGTTAGTTGGTCAGACTTTGTCACTATGACAAAAGTACCTGAGAGAAATGGTTTAAAGTTTGGACTTAGTCCATCCTGGTGGGGAGAGCATAGTGGAGCTAGCACATCATGGAGGCCACGAATCAGAGAGACTGCTTGTGCTAGTCATCTTTCTCCTTCCCCCTAGATAAAGTTGGCTTTAAAAAAATATCTTCTGGGCTGGGAAGGTGGCTGAGTGGTAGAGTGCTTGCCTTGTATGCATGAGGCCCTGGATTCGATTCTTCAGTAGCACATTAGCAGAAAAAGCCTGAAGTAGTGCTGTGGCTCAAGTGGTAGAGCGCTAGCCTTGAGCTGAAGAGCTGAGGGACAGCGCTCAGGCCGAGTTCAGGCCCCATGACAAAATAAAGACAGAAAGAAAGAAATATCTTCTGAGTTTCTGGATGTAAATTTATTGTAATTACCTATCGTGAAGCCCCTAAAAATTACGTTTGGGGATAAATGAGTTTGCATCCAGAGTATATAAGATTGAAGAAATTGCTGATTTTTAGTTGTGAAACCCTAGATGATAAATAGTTTGATGTGCTCATAACCTGACTTTGAGATTTTTTAATCACTTTGTACAAATAATAATTAAATAAATAATAATTAAAATAAATAGATGAAACAGTCATGCCACATGCCAGTGGCTCACACCTGTAATCCTAGCTACTCAGGAGGCTGAGATCTGAGGATCATGGTTCAAAGCCAGCCTGGGCAAGAAAGTCTCTGAGACTCTATCTCCAATTAACCACCAAAATACCAGAAATGATGCTATGGCCTAAAATGGTACAGTGCTAGCCTTATGTGAAAAAGTTCAGGGACAGCTCCTAGACTCTGAGTTCAAGCCCCACAACCAACCAAAAACAAAAGAATTAAAAAAAAAAAAAAAGGTTTGGTATGTTGGCACACACAAGTAGAGGCAGGAGGATTACAAATTTAGTAGCAAAACTCAAGGACAGTACCAAGGCCCTGAGTTCAAGCCCCATGACCTGCACAAAGAAAAAATACTAAAGAAATCCAGTATAGAGCCAGGCGCTCCTAGCTACTCAGGAGGCCAAGATCTGAGGATTGTGGTTGGAAGCCAGCCGAGGCAGAAAAGTCCCCATGAGACTCTTACCTCGAACCTACTGAAAAACTGGAAGTGGCACTGTGGCTCAACATGGTAGAGTGCTAACTTTGAGCAAAAAGAGCTCAGGGACAGCACTCGAGCCCTCAGTTCAAGCTCCACAACCAAGAGAGAGGGAGAGGGAGAGGAAGTCCAGTATAGTATGTAGTAGTTGCTGCCTTATATGTAAATTTTAAAAGTCTGATAAAAATTAAAAGAAATATTCATGACTAAGAACTCAGAAGTAGATAGATATCACTACTAGTTGAAGAAATGTAAAACAAGGTAGGTAGGTGGGTGGGTGGATGGATGGATGGATGGATGGATGGATGGATGGATGGATGGATGGATGGATGGATGGATAGATAGATAGATAGATAGATAGATAGATAGATAGATAGATAGATAGATAGATAGATAGATATAGATCGATCCCAGGTGCTAGTGGTTAGAATCCTAGCTACTCAAGAGGCTGTGATCCAGAGGATGGTGGCTGAAAGTCAGCCTGATCAAGAAAGTCCTCTAGCCTCCCATCTCCAGAATAACCAAGAAAAAGCAGGGTTAGAAGCATGGGTCAAGTAGAGTGCCAACTGAGGGAGCAAGACCAAGAGGAAAGGAGGAGGGAGAAAAGGAAGGAAGGAATTAAGTGAAGATTAAAACAAGATGTTTCCAAATAAGCACAAGATTTTTAAAAACACAAGTTCCTGTTTTGGTCCACTTTTGCCTTAAAAATTCCACAACCTTGAATGCAGTAATTTCACTGTAATAAATTTCAAAAAAAAATATGCTGTAGGAAAAATATACAGAAATGTTGGAAGATTTATAATGGGCACAGTATCATAAGAAGAGTAAGTTATGATAAATTTACACAGTAGAATATAATGCAGGTATTAAAATGATTGACTCATAAATTTTTGTTATTTTCATGGTTCTACTGTGATTGTTCCTTTACATTTGAGAAAAACATTACAATAGACATCATTTGTGCTTTTACTTTCCAAGGTTTTAGTTACATGTGGTCAGGCATGGTCCTAAGATACAAATAGAAAATTCCTAAAATATTATTCATTTTATTATTATTAATTTATTAGTTTTAAATGTGCCCCCTTTGGTGTGGTGAATTGATTTGTCAGGGAGTCTATGCAGTATATATGTACCCTGTTCCTCAGCCACTTAATGGTGTTGGTGGTATCAGATCAGCTACTATTTAAATAACTCCTTTTTTACTTCATAATGATCCTAAAAGGCAAGAGCAGTTTTGCTGGCCATTCTGACTTACCACTGAGAAGCCTGAATGTACTTCATCTCAATTCAATACAAAAATGGTGACTATTGTATTTTTTTTAAGGGGGAGAATATTGATAGTAGGGGCAGGAGGCTTATTCACATCACTCTGTGTGTGTGTGTGTGTGTGTGTGTGTGTGTGTGTGTGTGTGTGTGTGTGTGTGTGTGTGTGTGTGTGTGTAGAAGGCTTATTCACATCACTGTGTGTGTATGTGTGTGTGTGTAGGAGGCTTATTCACATCACTGTGTGTGTGTAGGAGGCTTATTCGTGTGTGTGTGTGTGTGTGTGTGTGTGTGTGTGTGTGTGTGTGTGTGTGTGTGTGTGTGTGTGTGTGTGTGTGTGTGTGTGTGTGTTGGACTCGGGGACTGGATGTTGTTCCTGAGCTGTTGAACTCAAGGCTAGCCTTTACCTCTTAAACCACAGTTCTCCTTCCAGCTTTTTGCTGGTTAATTGGGGATAAGAGTCTCACTGACTTTGCTGCCAGGGCTGGCTTTGAATCTCAATCCTAGATCTCAGCCCCTTGAGTAGCTAGGATTAAAAGCATGAGCCACCAGTGCCCAGCTGACTGTTAGTATCACTTTTATTAGTCTAATAAAATTATAATTGTTCTGTTAATTTCTTATTGTGGCTGATTTATAAGTTAACCCATAGCAGGTATGTAAGTATGTACAAGAAAAATAGTAACATGTCTAGGGTTCGGTATTGTCTGCCATTGCAAGCTTCCATTGGGGTTCTTGGAACATGTTCCCATGGATCAAGGGGAGACTCCCAGGATACCTATACTTACAAAGCAGTTGGTGTGTATTTAATTTTTACAGCAGCTCAGGCTGAGTACCTTACCTAGTCAGTCACACAGTAAATAAATACTTGGAGCTGGGATTAGAATACAGGGAGTTAGTATAAATGTGTCTTAAGTTTTACCTCTCAGCCATGAAGCAGTATGGTCAACCTTATTCTCAGGCTTCCTGAATTTTAACAGTGAGCCACATTTAGTAGATATTGTATATCCTGAAGCTATATAAACTTCAGGTATAAAGCTGTCATCCAGTAATTCAGCAGTCTGCATTTCAAGTCATGCAGTGATGTGTGCTGTCTTGTCTGTTCTCATATCCTGGTAGATTACAGACC
Organism: Dipodomys merriami; assembly: GCF_024711535.1. Taxonomy (NCBI): domain Eukaryota; kingdom Metazoa; phylum Chordata; class Mammalia; order Rodentia; family Heteromyidae; genus Dipodomys; species Dipodomys merriami. Next base: position 347,893 of record NW_027206258.1, read on the forward strand.
TGGTCCCCCTGCTTTCTACTGTGCTTCTGTTTGTTTTGTTTGTTGTTCTTGTTCTTGTTGTTGTATTTTTGAGCTGTCTTCAGTTAAAAAATCAACTCAATTGTGATATAATGGACATACAGTAAACTAGCCATTTAAAGTGTACAATTTGAATTTCAGTAAATTCAATTATACCTGTCCAGTCACCACCACAATCAGCAAATAGAATTTCCTCAGCTTTGTCTTGCTGTCTGGTGCTAGAGATTGATTGACATTCTCTGAAATTTCATTAATGAAATTATATATTCTCTTTTTTCCAACTAGCTTCTTCCAATTAGTATGAGTTATTTAGATTTGTTTTATTGCATGTGTCAAAGGTGGGGTTTTATTGTTTTACTGATGAGTTTTATTCCTTGTAACTAGTCATTTTCATTGATACTACAAATGTCACATTTTTGTTTATCCATTTGTGTTATTAACTAAAGTTAAACCTGGAAAAGATTAGGTTATATGGTAGATGCCTGTTTACCTTTATAAGAAACCTCTGAACTCTCCTCATATTGTCTCATTTTGTATTCACACTGGTTGAATAGAGTTCCAGTTCCTCTTCCACATTCCCATCGTATCATGGCACCTAACACTGGGTTTTGCAAGTCTTTTAAACGCTGGCCAGTCTGATGGGAGTCTAGTGTGATCTTTGATGAAGTTGGTCTTATTGAGTTGTATGGGTTCTCCATTTATATTTGCAAATATTTTGGCCTAATATTTGATTGCTGCTTTATTTTCTTAATATTTTTCTAAGACAAAGCTGGCTAATTTTTTAATAAAGGAAAATTTTTCTTTTTTTTTTTTTTTGGTTATCTAAGAAATCTGATTTTTTTTCAATTTTATTGTTTTATTTGTTTATTATTTTATTGTTATATTTAGTCTAGCATCCAATTAGTATTCTTGCACACTGGGCTATAGAGTTTTTTTTTCTTTCTTTTTTTTTTTTGTCGGTTGTGGGGCCTGAACTTTCGGCCTGGATGCTGTCCCTCAGCTCTTCAGCTCAAGGCAAGCACTCTACCACTGGAGCCACAGCACCACTTCCGGCTTTTTCTGCTTATGTGGTGCTGAGGAATCGAACCCAGGGCCTCATGCATGCAAGGCGAGCGCTCTACCACTGAGCCACCTTCCCAGCCCCTACAGTTTTGTATTTTTTTTCTTTAAGGCCATATGTATCTCTCATTGTTGAGAAATGTTTGTTGAAAAGGTTTTTCTTTCTCCTTTAATTACTTGGCATCTTTGTGAAAAACTATTGACCAGTTCTTATAAGATCCATTTGGAGGCCCTTTTTTATTATTTGATTTATCTTCATGCACTAAATTTAGCCACTTTAGTGAGTGCCCTGGCACTAGTGTTACAGTTTTTATGTCTTAAAGTCGATTAGTGTAAGTCCTTCAACTTTGTTCTTTTTAAGTACTGCTTTAAATTTTCTAAGATGATTTTTATTTCCACATAAATATGCAATATCCTTGTTGAGTTCTACCCAGAAAAATCAGAAGCTTGACTGAGATCCCACTGACTCTTTTAGCTCAGAGTGGGAATAACCAGCTTCTTAATAAGTCTTGGCAATTCATGAACATAATGTAATATGTAATGTAATATGTAAGAAATTCCCTTTTGTTGGGATCATTCTTAATTTCTTTTGTCAGTTTTACTTAGCCATTTTGCCTCTGATTCAGATTCAAATGAAAATAGTAAAAAGGGCAAAGAGTAAGGAGGGAAGAGCCCAGAAACCACAAAAACTTGCCTCTATCAAACACACAATAGAAAAGCTTTTATCAATTAATTGAGATTTGCTAATGACCAAGTGCTTAAAGAAAATTACACTCATTGGATGTACTATGTATACCTTATAACGTACAAAATGTATGAGGACTATATTATAATATAAAGCTTGACTTCTAGCCTTAGATAAAAGCTAATATATAAATAAAGCTTCTAATATTTACTAGTAAAAATGAATTAAGAATGCTTGTGGTGCAGTTCAAAGCCAGCTCAGGCAGGAACTATCTATGAGACTTTATGTCCAGTTAACTACCAAAAATAGTGCTATGACTCAAAGCTTTGAGCGCAAAAGCTCAGGGCCAGTGCCAAGGCCCCAGGACGCACATACACACAGTGCTTGTGGTAGATTTTTTTTTTTTTTTCTAACGGCTGGGGATTGAATCCCAGACCTTGTTCGGCCTAGGCAAATGTTCTGTTGCTGTAGATTTTTTTTGAAAAGTGTCATACATCAATCTTCATATGCCATCAGTGTCTGACAGAATTTAGATACAGATATACACAGCAGGAAATGGCAAATTCTTATCTTGAAATAGATTAAACAGATTTACTAAATATAAATTGTTGTTTAATTTCTTCTAATTTAATCTGTATTTTCTAACAGATATCAGACACCCCGAAGAACTTTCTCTCTTAAAGAAACCCAGAGACCCAACAAAGAAAAAAAAGAAAAAACTTGATGACCAGTCTGAAGATGAGGCCCTTGAACTAGAAGGGCCTCTTATCACTCCTGGGTCAGGTGAGTCTGACAAATCAAGGAGCAGACTGGTGTCTTTTGGTTTAGAATAAATGGATCTTGTTAGTCGGGACAGTGGTCAAGTTAGGTAGTCAGTGTCCCTCAGAATCATTCTCTAATCATGAAATCATCATCACTCATTTAGTTGCTGTCATGTGTTAATAGATAAATCAATAAAGAGGAAACTTGATTTTCCTTGCTGGAAGAGTCAAAAAGGATACTTCTATAATTGGATTCAGCTCTTTGGATTGTAGAAATGGAGGTTGTTTTTGTTTTTTTAGTATGTAGACGTAAAAACCAATAATTAGTACACTACAACTTAAAACCTTACTTAAAACCATCTCTTTGCTTTGAATATAGTATTCCCTTTTGCCTCCTAGAAGTACTTTCAGTAGATAATCCACACACATCCCACCCCGCCACCCACCTCCATTCTGAGGATTATTACACCATGCCCAGCTTTAATGCTCATTATGAAATATAGAAGCATAGGTTCTTTTTTTTTTCTTTCTTTCTTTTTTCCCAAGTGCAGTGCATCAGTCTTCCATATGCTATCAGTACCTAAGGCTTACTCATTGAGAAGCTTTTTCAGATTACTGCCTATTACATAATTTTTCAGCCTCAGTTACATATAGTTTGGTCACAGTCATTAGACTTAATATTGTATTTGCACATTGTCTCCCAATAATTGTGAGCTCCCTAAACAAGGGCTCTCTCTTAACGTTTTATTACCAGGATCTAACTCAGTGTGTGGCATATATCACGTAAGTATAAGCAATGCACACAAACTATATATGAATTTTACCAATGGACACTTGTCACTATAACTCTCTGAAGAAGATTTTGTTATTGTTCATACTATTAGGATGAAAAAACTTAGGGCACAGTTAGGTTAGGAAAGTACCTTTGTGTGTGTGTGCGCACGCAAGCGTGCATGAGCATGCACTCAAGCACCAGCCCTAGAGCTTGAACTCAGTATGAGTGTTGTCCCCAAGACAAGTGCTCTACCACTTGAGCTACATACAGCTCCATTGTGGCTTTTTAGCCGTTTATTAGGTATAGGAGTCTCATAGACTTTATTGAGCGGGCTAGTTTTGAACTCCAATTCTCAAATTGCAGCCTTCTGAGTAGCTAAGATTATAGGCATGAGTCTTCAGTGCCTGGCTTAAGAAAGTAACCTCTGTTACTACTCAGGTTCTGATTATATTTTAAGACATAGAAATAAGACAATACTCAGGTAATTTATAGGTTACAAAAACATGGTTTCACCCGGTACCAGTGGCTCATCCCTATGATGATCCTAGCTCCTCAGGAGGCTGAGAATCACAGTTAAAAGCAAATACAGGTAGGAAAGTCCATGAGACCCTTATCTTCCATTAACCAGCAAAAAACTGTAAGTAGAGCTGTGGCTCAACTGGTAGAGAGCAAGCTTTGAGCTCAGAGACAGCACTAGCATCCAAGCCCTGAGATTAAGCCCCCAGGATCAACACACATATACACATACAAGATAGGAAGGAAAGGAGGGAGGAAGAGGGGAAGGAAGGAAGGGAAGAAGTAAGGACATAACTCCAATATTTAAGGGGTGGAATACATAATGCTAAAAGAATGTTGTAGAAATTTAGGCAGGAAACAGAATTACTCATTCTAGTACAGTATATTGTTTTATGAACTAAGGAATTAAATTTGTTAATTAAGCATTTAGGTTCCAGTTGCTAGAACTTTGATGGAAAGAGTCAAGCAGAAAGAGTGATACTAATAAAGAATAGCCTAGCAAATAAAAAAGTACAGCATAGGAATAAATCAGTTGAACTAATTTATTGGATAGAGACCTCTAAGGTATTTCAAGATCACATTAAAGTATATTTAATTGATAAATTTTGATTAGTGCACTACAGAGCCATTGTTTTCTGAGTATGTTACAAAATGAACAAATCAATATTTCATAATGAGCATTGAAGCTGGGCATGGTGCAGTAAAGCTAGACTTTGCATTAGTCACATTGTACTGGGTTTGTGAATAAGTGATGCACACTAGCTGGAAATGGCTCAAATGAATTATATACAGGGCAAGCATGTTCAACTACAAACAAGCAGGGCTAGCAGATTTATGGCTTGGCTCTGCAGAGCTCTTGATCTTGAGCAAGTTCTTTAATCTCTCTAACATGAAAAATAGAGTTGTTGGGAGAAGTAATGAGTTACTGCCTATAGAACAATTGGAACCATGAAGTGAGAAAGATGAAGTGTAAAGTACAGGTCAGAGCAGCTTGTGGGAAGAGGCTTGAAAGGACTTGGTGGTTGTCTGGTTCTATTAAGTGTGTGACTTAGGAAAAACATTTTCTCTGTTAGGAAGTTTAGATGAAGAAAACTGATTAATATCTAGCTTGACACCATTTTGAGTAGTAATTATAGCTTATCATATTTAGGAACAAATTTTCAATGTCCTGACATTTCTTAGCAAAGATTTACTTAACGAACTTTGGAATCCCCGAGTTCTTGCTAGAAGGTAATGTTTTGTACTCACTGTGGCAGAATTACCTCTGCCAAGCTGAGCTAGAGAAATGTCAGCCCTTGTGTGCAGTATCACACAAGTTTAAGTTTGAAAGTCACCATGACTGACTGTCCCAGTGTTGTTTAGTGTTGTTTAGTGTTGAGAAGGATTCACATTACATCTTACAGTTTTAGAACTAATGCCAGAAGAACACATATGAGAAGCATTGTTGAATCAGGCATCCTGTGGCTAGTAAGAAGTTGAATTATATTCAGTAAACCTCCTTTGATTTTTTTATTTTGCCTTCTCTTCCCAGTAGACTAGGTTGGGTTAATAACAGAAAGGGTAGTAATATTACCACCATTTTTTGGGAGGGCATGTTAGTTGTGGGACTTGAACTAAGGGCCTGGGCTCTGTCCCTGAACCTCTTTGTGCTCAAGACTAGCATTCTACCACTTGAGCCACAGCACCACTTCCATCACCATCATTTTTCACCCATCATTGTTTCCATCACCATAGAAGTAGAAGTTTGGAAGGAGAGGGATTCTTAAGCATAATTCTCACTTTGGTAATGGAGGAAAGCGTTTCTTTCCATTATCCATTTACAAAGATATCCTTATGTGACTTTTTAAAAAGAAATGATTACTGGAACAAGGTATAATTTAACAGAATTTACGATTGGGGGAGATGCTTTTACCCAGTGTTACTCTGAATTTTTTTAAATGTTTAAAGTAAATTTCATTTCCATAATTTTGTTACTTAAGTGAAGAAACATACTAATTTTACAAGCTTATATGTAGCCTCAACTGTATGCCTTAGCCCTATTGTGTTAAGGAATTGTTAAAAATAAAATAAGACCTCAGAAGAAATGCAAATTGTATCTTTGTTAGCCTCTTTCTAGAACACCATCCTATCCACCCTCTTACATTAATACTTTCTAAATCTATTGAAATTAGTTTTGATATTCACTGGGAAAATATTAACTCTGAAATTGTTTACCTAACTTACATAGATTTAATTATTTAAATTGAGTTGTCTTAAAACAATATATTTTAAATGATGATAAATACTGTGGACGTTTCACTATATTCTTGACTGGTACACAACTTCTTTTGGATTGAGGAAAAAACTTGTTTTACTTTAGACTTAGTTTAAAGTTTATAAAGTTTTTCTTTCTCTCTCTCTCTCTTATTAATAGTACATAAGTTGGAATTCAGAACCTTACACTTGCTAACCAGGCACTACATCACTTGAACCATGCCCTCAGCTCTTTTGTTTCTTTAGTTATTTTTTGAACTTTTTTTTTTCTGTGTTGGTCTGGACCGTGATCCTCCTATTTATATTTATAGCTAGGATGACTGGCATGCATCACTACACTCAGCTTTATAGATGTTGAGATGTGGGTCTTGTGACTTTTTTGCCCATGGGCTATAAATTATGATCCTCTCGGTCTTGGCCTATAGTTAGGGCTAAAGCATGAGTCACCTTTCCTGTCTTAAGGTTCTTTTCTCAGATACACTTGAGATATATAAACTTGAGTTTATAATTCACAATCAGGAACTATCTGGTTTTCCTTTTCTCCCATTTTCTTTTCATTCTTTTGTTTCTGTCCTCTTAATATTGTCTTTCCTTTACCTCTGAATTCCTTTCTTTCCTTTCCTATAGGCACTGATGTTCTTTACATTGGTCCTCTGAAAGGTGAGCCTGCCACAGTTAAATGCAGAAAGTGTTGGTCTGTCTGCTTCAGCTACACCCTTTATTTTCTAACTCCCTGGAATCGACTTCCTCACAATTTCTGCCACCTTAGTTATATTTTTATGGCTTTTTTGACATGATCTAATGCTGTACAAGTGGAGCTAGTCAAACATGCTTTGCAGTCAGGTAAAATAATGTGCTAAGCTTTCCTTCCAGACTGAAGTTTGTGTTTTATGTTGTGTTTTATGTTGTAGTATATGTTGTTAGTAAAAACTAATATTCTGTGCTTCATATTTATGGCCTCTTTATCTTGTTACTTCTTAGGAAGTATATATTCAAGCCCAGGACTTTATAGTAGAACAATGACTCCCACTTACGATGCTCACGATGGAAGCCCCCTATCACCAACTTCTGCATGGTTTGGTGACAGTGCTCTTTCGGAAGGTAATCCTGGTATACTTGCTGTCAGTCAACCAATCACATCACCAGAAATCTTGGCAAAAATGTTCAAGCCTCAAGCTCTTCTTGATAAAGCAAAAATTAACCAAGGGTAAGTTTTTTGTTTTTGTTTTTAAGGTATAGATACAGTTGAAGAATTTATCAAACTAGAGGTAGAAGCATTTGGTTAATTTTGTGGTGCTTTATTTGCTGTTCTTACTGATTGGCTCAGGTGGCTTGATTCCTCAAGATCTCTCATGGAGCAAGATGTGAAGGAAAATGAGGCCTTGCTGCTGAGATTCAAGTATTACAGCTTTTTTGATTTGAATCCAAAGGTACCAAGGGTTTGAAGGGATGGTTGATTTCTCTCTCTCTCTCTCTCTCTCTCTCTCTCTCTCTCTCTAGCTGGTAGCATTGGGTTTTTTTTTCTTTTATTTTGTTTAGTACCTCTTTCAGTTGTACTGTAAGGAAAGAAAATTTATGAATGTTTACCTCTTACAGTACTTTTAGATTACTAATTATATGGAAAAAGATCTATGCTAGGCAAGCATTCTACCACTGAGCTATAATATCTTTTCCTAATACTCAAGTCTTACCTATTTTTCTGTGGCTGGCATTATCTGTGCTACTGTTAAGCGCTTTGCTTTTGGGGTGAGATTTAGCTTGGCTGGGAAGATCAGGATTTTCCCCAGAAAATACTTGGAACAGCTACTTTAAATCTTCTTGCTCATCCTCTCTTGGCTATCCTGTAGTCCTTTTCATATCTGGATTAGTCTAGATTGTAATATACTAAATTTTAATGTGTGCTTACATTGTTTTTTCTATTTTAATTTTTTGGCAGTACTGGGGTTTTAACTAGGACCTCATGTTTGCTAGTCAGGGATACCACTTGCCCTTCCTACCTCCGTCTCTTGGCTTTTGTTATCTTTTTATTTTGTGTTTTTGGTGCTGGTTCTTGAGGTTGAACTCAGGGCATAGTCACACTGTCCCTGAGCTGTTTTTGCCTTTGGCTAGTGCTCTGCTACTTGAGCCATAGCTCTACTTAAGGCTTTTTGGTGATTAATTGTAGATAAGAGTTCCAGACTTACTTGCAGGACTGGTTTTGACCTTCTATCCTCAGATATCAGCCTCCTGAGTAGGATTATACGTGTGAGCCATCAGTGCCTGGCTTTTGTTATGTTTTGAGTAGGGTTTTACTTTTGGTCAGCCTAGACCTCAGTCCTCCTAGTTTATGCTTCCCAGGTAGCTAGGATGACAGGCTTGTACTGTTGGTCACGGGGGCTGAACTCTGGGCCTGGGAGGGTGGGGGCTGAACTCTGGGCCTGAGTGCTGTCCCTCAGCTCTTCAGCTCAAGGCTAGTGCTCTACCACTGGAGCCACAGCACTGCTTCCGTTTTTTTTTGTTTTTTGTTTTTTTTTCCTGTTCATGTGGTGCTGAGGAATCAGACCCAGGGCCTCATGCATGCAAGGCAAGCACTCTACCACTGAGCCAACTTCCCAGCCTAGCTTTTTATTGGTTGAAATGGGATCTTGTGAAGTTTTTGCCTGGGGTGACCTCAAATTGTAGTTCTGTGCTCTACCTCCCGAGTTTTCCTAAGATTACAGAAAGCTGTTGAGCTTTCATTATTATTTAGACAACACCATAAAGAATAATTTTAGCTGTGTACTTCTGGCTTGCACCTGTAATTCTAGCTATTCAAGAGGCTGAGATCTGAAGATTATGGTTCCAAAGCAAACGTGGGCAGGAAAGTCCATGAGATTCTTACCTCCAATTAATCAGGAAAAAAAAAACAACCAACAAACAAATGGAGACATGGCGCAAGTGTAGAGTGCTACCCTTGAGTGAAAAGTCCAAGTGAGAGGGTGAGGCCCTGAATTCAAGCTCAAGTACCGGCACCAAAAGGAAAAACAAAAACAAAAAACACCCATATAACAGTATATGGTAGTATAGGTGTCAAAGTCTAAATAAGATTATTGAAAAGCAATCTGTAGTTCTACCTTGCTTTCATACCTGCAAGTTTGATTTCTTTTTTGTTTATTTGAGATAGTCTTGCTCAGAGTGTAGCTCAGGGTGGCCTGGAACTTGGGATTATAGGTATGGACTATCACACCTGATTTACAATTGTAAGAATTCTTATAGTAGAGCTATATTTAGTAGTTGTATCCTAGAAAATAAATTCTTATGGTTCAGGTATTGAATCCATTGCCTTGTATATGGTAGTTGAGCACTGCATTACTGAGCTATAGCCTTGGAATCTACTTCTGATACTGGATAATTACTTTCTATCATGATTTAATGTCATTTTTAATGAAAATTAGATCTGGTTATGTATAGGTATTTCTAACCCTGTAGATATCTTTCTTAAAATTGAATACATATTAGTAAATACAGATCCCAGAAAAAAAAAACATACATATATTCATTTTTTCTTGTGAAGCTTTAAAAAATATTCAGTTGAAAACTTTAATGCTAAAAGACAATATATTACAAAAGTGTTTCTTTTGCTCTGCAGTATGATGCAATCAGAATCAATCAGCTTTATGAGCAGGCCAAGTGGGCCATCCTCCTAGAAGAAATTGAATGCACAGAAGAGGAAATGATGATGTTTGCGGCCTTGCAGGTAGTTGATGGGACCTGTTGGTGCAGGGCAGGGGTTATTTTAAAATAATAACTTGGTGACTAGCAACATTGGAGAATAACTTTTATATGTAGATAGTGAGTACTTTTGAAAAGTTAAATACACAAATTAAATTACTTGTATTATTTAAGAGTAGCATATTTGGTTGCTCTTCTATTTTCTATGGGGGAAGGTTATACTGCACCCCATGTATCTTAGCTTAAAGATGCTCATTTGATTTAAAGTCAGATTTCCAAGGTGATGCTTACCACATCATTTTATGAATGGCTGGGGAAGGAGTGTCTTTTAAGTGACGATATTTCAGGAGCCAAAATATAAATGTTCTTTTAAAATAATAATTGTTAAGAAGCGGTCAGCTAATATTGTCCTTAGATTAAACCGGTGTTTTTCTAGTTGTGATTCTTGCATATTTAACCTGCTTGAGAATTACTGTAACACTTACTTTAAAACACCCACTTATCACACACTAGTAAAATAGCATTAGTATGTGGTAATCTCAAATCAGCATTTTTAGAAATGACTGCCAGATTGATTATCGTCCTTCTTAAATTTCACATATGAATGAGGCAGCTCTTCATTGGTGAGGTTCACCAGCTAGTTCCCCAAAAGCCCAGGGAGCAGGAATGGGGGAATTGCCTGTGGAGCCATGAGTTGGGGTAGTGAAGTGAAAAGGTAAACTCTGAAGGAGAAGCCAATTCTTTTATTCTTTTATATTTACAATCTTAACATATAAACTATCAAAAGTATAGGAAAGGTTTTGTAGTGAAGTGAAAAGGTAAACTCTGAAGGAGAAGCCAATTCTTTTATTCTTTTATATTTACAATCTTAACATATAAACTATCAAAAGTATAGGAAAGGTTTTTGTTATTGTTAACAGTTTATAGGATCTGGTTTCTAGATGGAACAGTAAACTGGTATTGATTGCTAAATGTCAACTTTGCCATCTCAATTTAAGATGCAGCACTTGGAATTTACATGTCTTCTTACAGTATTGTTTGTAGTTTTTTTTTTTTTATAAAACCATAAGCAGTGTGTATTGTGATTTTTGTTTTTTAAATTCTCAGTTCTAAGTCAGGCTTTGGCCAGTGTTCTCCAACTGTGGTGGATTCTAGTCCAGATCCAGTTGATGCTCTTTAGTCTTCAGAGAGAAGTACAGGAAACAGAGCTGAAATTTGGGGAAAGCTTTCACTATGAAGATTTCTTTCTTTTCTTTACAGTTTTATTTTCTTTTTTCATTTCTTTCTCTTTTTTTTTTTTTTGCTGGTCCTGGGGCTTAAACTCAGCCTGAGCACTGTCCCTGAGCTTCTCTGTGCTTTATTTAAAAAATACTGCAGATTCATATAGAGCCTGCCATAATATGTACTCAGAAAGTATTTGTTGAATGACTTATCTATGCAGCTGTGAATGTCAGTGTGCTACAACCCTTCTCTCCTTGGCATGGAGCCACTAGATGTGACCTCAGTGGTTGGTTATAGATTTCAATTAATGGAAATTGATGAGTAGTCTCAAAGCATAATCCACAGATTCCATAAGAGAATTTTGGAGTGCAAATCTCCTTTTCAAAGACTGCCCAAAGGCTGCTAGGAGTCATCCACTACCACCAGGAAGAAGTTTTGCAAGTATGGTGAAAGATCCTAGTGTTTGTTATTCAGAGATGACCTATGCTCTGGATTCTTGTTGAGACATCCACATCCTTATGTAAAATAGATTCCCCACATACCTTTGAAACAGAACTGCATTTTATAGCAAGTCCTATACCTAGACCTTTTGCATCCGAATAACCTGAGCCACTGGTATCAATGCAGATTCTAGAAGGGTTTTACTTTTTATTTTTATTAGGTAGTCTGAGGCAATCAGGTTAATTTTCTACTTCTAAGTAATAGTAGAAGGTAAAGCAATCAATGTTAAACCTACATTTCTACGAGACTTTATACTTGTTCTGCACATTCACTCAATATTCATTTTTACCAAGGCCTGTTCTAGACATAGGGATGATGGCACTGAAAAAAGAAGAGGAGAAAAAAAGATCTCTGCTCAACTGAAGGTTTTAATGGAAGACCAGATAACTCTCTAATCTAAATTATGAATTTATCATGGTGGTACAAGCTTATAATCTCAGTACTTGAGAGGCTGAAGCAGGAAGATTTGGGGCTGGCCTGGGCTACATGAAGAGATCCTTTTGGGTTTTGTGTTTGTTGTTTTTTTTTTAAGGCATCCAGTATAGATTCAGATAGTAATTCCATTTTTAAGTTTTATAGTTACAAGTCATTTCAATAAAATGTCATTTCTGATTTCAGTATCATATCAATAAGCTGTCAATCATGACGTCAGAGAATCATTTGAATAACAGTGACAAAGAAGTTGATGAAGTTGATGCTGCCCTGTCAGACCTGGAGATTACTTTGGAAGGGGGTAAAACATCAACAGTTTTGGTAGGGTGAACCTTTTACCTGTTGATTAAGCTTGAATTGATGTTTACCTTTTTATGGGAGTGAGAGAGAGATAATGCTTTGAGAAGGGACATAAAGATTGTTTAAGGGATAGTGTTTGTGAGCTGCGTGGCTCCCAGTGCTGAAGACCTGACACTGCACATTCTGTCACTAGTTAGGGGGAAAACAATTCTGCAAGGAAACCTGCAATTCAAGTCATGGTGAAATTCATTTAATGATCTCTTCATTTGATTTGCTTCAGAAAATAGAGAAGCAAGCCAGACAGATGTGAGCAGGTGGCTCACACCTGTAATCCTAGCTACTCAGGAGCCTGAGATCTGAGGATGTGGTTCAAAGCCAGCCAGGGCAGGAAAGTCCATGAGACTCTTATCTCCAATAAACCGTTAGAAAACCGGAAGTGGTATTGTAGCTCAAGCAGTAGAGTGCTTGCCTTGAGCTGAAGAACTGAGGGACAGCTCCCAAACCAGAGTTCAAGCCCCATAACCAACCAAAAAAGAAAGAAAGAAAGAAAAAGTAGAGAATCAGCTCTCACACTGTCTTTTAAGTACTGAGCTCATTTTTTTTTAAGTTTTAATATGTACAGAGGGGTTACAGTTACATGAGCAAGGTAATGAATACATTTCCTATCAAGCATTGTTGCCTCCTCCTTGTTTTTCCCCTACCATCTTCCCTCCCACCTTCACAACTACACCCTCCCCACCTAAATTGTAAAGTTCATTTTTTAACATAGTGTCTTGTACATCTCATTGTTACAATGGGTCAACCTGTATCCCTATTTAAGCATTTTGTTTTTTCCTTCCCCTCCCCAAATTAGAGAAGTGTATATACAAGGTGCATGGCACTGACATCAAATACAGTGAAAACGGGTTATACCCTGGGGGAGGAACATACAAAGAAACAAAAAAAAAATCACATGGTACATTATAAATATGTTAGAAACGATAGCAAGAAAGAAAAAATCCCTTGTGTCCCTATCTTGGGGTTCATTTCGCTTAACATCTTATCTGGTCATATGTACGTATCTTTTGACCTTTTCTGCTTGTCCCAGACACATACTAGTTATTGCAAATAAGGGAAACCATGGGACCTATGTTTCTTTGGGCCTGGCTTACTTCACTTTATATATTTTTTTCCAAGTCTTTCCATTTCCTAATAAATGAGGCGATGTCATTCTTTCTGATGGAGGCATAAAATTCCATTCATATATATATAGAGAGAGAGAGACAGACACACACACACCACATTTTCTTGATCCATTCATCTACTGAGGGGCATCTGGGTTGGTTCCATATCTTAGCTAAGGTAAATAATGCTGCAATAAACATAGTTGTGCTGGTAGCTTTAGTGTGGTCTTGTTTGTGATCATTTGGGTTGAGTTCATTTTTAAAGCTACAGAATTAGTTTGCTGGAGAAGCAGCTTTCTAGGGGCTATTAAGAGCTACAGTCTTCCCATAAAAGTTCTTAAGATTCAATGGAAGCACAGTGGCTGGGTGCAATGGTGCGTGCTAGTAATCTCCAGTGACACGAGGAAGCACAAGAAGAGGATCATTGCCCAGGTTGGCCTCGTCATAATGTGAGAACTTATCTTGAAAATAACCAATGGAAAAAAGGGCTGGAGGCATGGCTCAAGTGGTGGAGCACTTACAACCTTCAATACCAATATATAAATTTTTATTTCTGATATTAATGAGTGAACAGTTAGTTGAACTGTTCTGCCCAATATGAGCAGTATCCACAAGTAGCTAAAAAAAATGAAGAACTTAGTACCTCAGTCTCATTAGCTGCTTTATCAGACAAGATTCCATTATTAGAGAAAATGTTTTGGGCTGCAATGCTATAGGGCACACAGTTGCATCCACACCTAATTTTTTTTTTTTGGGTCCGGTCATGGGGCCTGAACTCTGGGCCTGGGCGCTGTCCCTCAGCTCTTCAGCTCAAGGTTAGCGCTCTACCACTTGAGCCACAGCGCCACTTCTGGCTTTTTTCTTTTTTTGCTTATGTGGTGCTGAGGAATTGAACCCAGGGCCTCAGGCATGCAAGGCAAGTGCTCTACCACTGAGCCACCTTCCCAGCCCCCATCCACACCTAATTTTAAAAAAAAGCAAAGCTAGGTGTTGTTGGCTCATACCTATAATCCTACCTACTCAGGAGGCTGAGGTCTGAGGATTATGGTTCAAAGCCAGCCCAGGTAGAAAGAGTCTGAGACTTTTTTTTTTTTTTTTGGTAAAGGTAATATACAGAGGGGTTACAGTTACATAAGTTAGGAATTAAGTACATTTCTTATGGAACAATGTCACCCTTCCACTTAACCATCAAAAAGCTAGAACTGGAGTTGTGGCTCAAGTGGTAGAGCACTAGCCTTGAACAAAAGAAGCTCAGGGACAGTGCCCAGGCCCTGAGTTAAAGCTGCAGGACTGTTTTTTTTTTGTTTGTTTGTTTCTTTCTTTTTTTTTTTTTTTAAATAAAGGCAAGCTGGGCACCGGTGGCTCCCGCCTTTAATCCTAGCTACTCAGGAGGCTGAGATCTGAGGAGGATCTTGGTTCAAAGCCAGCCTGGGCAGGAAAGTACATGAGACTCTTATCTCTAGTAAATCACTAGAAAACCAGAAGTGGCGCTGTGGCTCAAATGGTAGAGCGCTCGCCTTGAGCTGAAGAGTGCAGGGACAGCACCCAAACCCAGAGTTCAAGCCCCATGACCTACCAAAAAAAAATAAAAATAAATAAAAATGAAGACAAATGACTCCATTTGAAATTACTTTTTTTTCAGAGAGAAAGGGATCCTAGGGATTCAGCCTTCAGCCTCACATATTCTAAGCAAGTGTTCTGCCACTGAGCTTGATTTCCAGCCCCCAGATTAGATCTATTTGATTAATTTTCTTAGTTGACTATGATATCAGAAGGTTCATGTGAAGAGTCACATAAGTATTCATTAGTAACTAAAATCCTGGACTCGTGATTTGTTTAGTTCTCCATTGATCATCATTAGACATAGAAGGCCTCTGGAGAATATTGTTAAGTGAACAAGGTACCTAATTTTACATGCTGATTGTCTAAACTTGAATTTTTAGTGTTGTTGTGATTCCACAGATTAATAAACAGGCTATGGTAAGAATTTTTTTTAAAAAAGAGTTACAGTCTTCACTTTGAAATTTCATCAACTTTCTATGCTGTTTGAAAATGTTTCTTGTTTGTAACAAGAAAATGTATGGTTCACACAAACATATAATATGATTTCATCTTTTAAATGTTTGTAGTCTATTTTATTTCTTTTTATTAAATAAGCAAGTTCATGATATCAGATACTAAATGAAACATTAGAATTTCGAATTTAAAAAAAGTAAGAAAAATATTTTATCATTTTTTCCCTAGGGTGACATTACTTCCATTCCTGAACTTGCTGACTATATTAAAGTTTTCAAGTAAGTGCAAAATGGGGGTGGGATTCCAAACATTAAGGGTTAATTACTGTCTATTTTATAATCATGTTCTCAATTTAAATTTACAGTAAGTGTGACTATCAGATGGATCTGTAAGGAGGTTTACCAGTTCGATGAAAACTAAATTGTAATGATAGGAAATAATCATGTTTATTAGAATAAGTCACAGTGATCCTTGTTTCATCTGGTGAACAGTTTTTTTTAGTAAAAGCCTGTGAAACCTAGATTGCACCATGAAGAGAGATACTGAAACGTACTAATACAATAGCACATAATGCACTATGACCACCAGTGGCTGTTTACTTGTTCAAAATTCCAGATGCTATTATTATGTTTGTTAGTGGTCAGTTTATATAATGACCACCATAGCCATCTAGATTTTTAAACATTCAATCCAGCTGTAGCCAGCTAAAACAAGAGAGCTGAGCAAGCTGGGCATGGTAGTGAAAACGTACAATCCCAGCACTTAGGAAGCTAAGGCTTTTGCCTCAGGACTAGGTGGGTGGGTGTGAAAAAGGTATTAAGGGACAGAATAATAAGAGGTGATACAGAGTATCCTTTTTTTTCTTTTTTCTAGTGTATAAATTTTTTTAGAATAAACCATTTACTGTGGCTAAAGATACAGTAGGCCTAGATGTGTAACATTTCTGAGATAAGGGTAAGATTTCAAGTACTACTGCCCTGCCTTTTTCATCCACGTGTACCTTCCTAGCTACACTGCCATCTTTTGTGTTTGGCACAACGTATCCTAGAGTTCAGATCTTTCTTCACTGCCAGGCATGCAGAGCATAGGCTGTGCTGAAGATAACCCTGAACCTTCAAGTGAATAAGATCCTAGAAATCTTCCAAGTTGGTTTACCTTTCTTTCCTGACCTTTCTGGGTAAACTGGGATCTTCCTCAGTGATTGAGAAGGGAGGGTAGATCCTACCCTATGGCATGTGTAAAATTGGGCCTCATACTTCAATACTGTGAAATTTGTCTACTAAACATTGACAGTTACTTCAGAGTAGATTTTCTGTTCCTTTTATCTGATTCATAGGCCAAAAAAGCTGACTTTAAAGGGTTACAAGCAGTATTGGTGCACTTTCAAAGATACATCTATTTCTTGCTATAAGAGCAGAGAAGAATCCAGTGGCACACCTGCTCATCAGATGAACCTACGAGGTAAGGAAGGCCTGCGTGCCTGGAATGTGAATTGTCTCATACTTGGTAAACTTCACTGTGATGGTGGTAAGGTAGCAGTTTCTTTCCTCCTATGGCAACTTTTATATTAGCTATGTTTTGTATTTCTTTTCCATAGATTTATTGAATTCCACAGGAATATTTTGCTGTGGTCCCTTTGAAGTAGTATTTTCTTTCTTTCTTTCTTTTTTTTGTCAGTTGTGGGGCCTGAACTCTGGGCCTGGGCCTGGGCGCTGTCCCTCAGATCTTTAGCTCAAGGCTAGTGCTCACCACTTCACAGCTCCACTTCTGGGTTTTTCTGCTTATGTGATGCTGAGGAATTGAACCCAGGGCCTCATGCATGCAAGGCAAGCACTCTACCACTGAGCCACCTTCCCAGCCCCTAGTACTATTCTTTCTTATCAAGTAAGTTTCTGGTTATCTGTTTTCTGACCTTCAGTGTTAAGGACATTGAGGTTTTTCCTCCTCCTACAGGGGCTGCTCTGCCTGTTTCACCTCATCTTCAGACCTATTATTGCCATCTCCTCTTCTCCACCTTTCCCTGGTAATGGGCTGGCCCTGCTAAGGGTCCTCAGCTTCTTGGTTTTCCTGGCTCACTAGTGGGACAGCTAGCTCCCTGGGGCTTCGGCCAAGTTCTCCTGTGCTGCCTGGTTTTGTCTGCCTTGCTTTGCTCTCAGCCTGGCTCCTGGGGCAAGCCCAGAATGCCCCCCTTAAGCTCCAAGATTCCAAGCACAGTTTCCTTTCACCTTGTTCATTCCAAAGCTGAGAACTAGGGGCTGATGTTTAAGGAGCAGGCATCTTTTCCCCAGTGGCCAAAAAAAAAAAAAAGTGGCAGGCTTGTTCCTTCAGCCTCGTTAGAACTTAAGCTGTTAGCTTTACTCTTTTTATTCATGAATGTGGAGCCATGATTTTATTTCCCATTTTGGTGGCTTCTGTTGACTCTTCACAGTTTCTTTACCTGGTAATAGAATTCTCTTGGCCTGGGTCTCCTGCAGCTAGAGGTCACTGCTCACTTGGTTTCCTTACAGAGCCTGTAGCTGATCTGGCAGATTGTTGGTGAGTCTCTTACATATGCTGATAGTACTCACAGAAGTCTCTTGTGGCTCACTTCCTCTCAGGTCTGTGTTCCCTGAGAAGCAGTCTCTCAGGAGCTCACACAGCCTTCTCCATGCTAGATGCCATCTTTCCTGGTGGAGGATGCAGAGATTGTCTTCTCAGTGTCTATCCCAAGCTCCTCTGTGTCTTCCCTTTTGACAAATGCTAGAAAACACTTTCCAAATTCATTCCCAGTGAGACTGAGACTCCAATCAGACACATACATTGCAGGCTGAAATTCCATGCTGGCCTCAGGGATTGGAGACAGTGGATAAAGGAGTGAGGTGTGTCTCTTAACAAGCTCAGAGCTGCAATAACAGCCTCTGTCTGCCCAGTTGATGGTGGCAAGGGTTATACCTCCCTTGGCCTTCCACTGCTGAGCTGCTCCTGGTGGCCCAGCTAATCTCTCTTTGGATTCATTTTGTATGTGCATGCGTATTGAAGTTCAAGCCCTGGGGCTTGAACTCAGGGCCTGAGAGCTGTTCCTGAGCTGCTTTGTGTTCAGGGCTAGCAGCCTACCATTTGAGCCTTGTCTTCCAGCTTTTTCTGAATAGTTTTATTAGAGATAAGAGTCTCACAGACTTTCCTGACCCAGCTGGCTTCAAACCATGATCCTCAGATCTCAGCCTCCTCAGTAGCTAGGATTACAGGCATGAGCCACATGCCCAGCAGCAATAGGCCTTTCTAACTAAAAATATTTTTATTTAGGTATCAAAGAAAAGCCCCTGACTTTGACAGTTGGGCTTTCCCCTTGGGTTCCTGGGCTTCCTGAACACCAGAAAAGCATCCAAGGGCTGACATTTACAGAAACAGCCAGTGATGCTTGAGACAAAAAGAATTTTCCCCAGTACAACCATGAGCTAGAGCCTAAACTCTTGATTTAATTTTTTTATTTTTTTGCCAGTCCTGAACTTGGGGCCTGGGCACTGTCCCTGAGCTTCTCTTGCTCAAGGCTAGCACTCTACCACTTGAGCCACAGTGCCACTTCCGGCTTTTTCTGTTTATGTGATACTGAGGAATCGAACCCAGGGCTTCATGCATGCTAGGCAAGCACTCTACCACTGAGCCACCTTCCCAGCCCAATATATTCTTCATTTTTCTTAGTACAGTTCAGCAAGTGAATTCTGCCCTCTGACCTGTTGCTTTACAGTTATGCACGAGGATTGCTATCTCCATATGTTGGAATTACTTGCTTAAACTCTGAAATTAGTCTGTTAAGTCAGGTGAGCTTTGTTCCTTGGTCTCTGCCATTATTTGTTACTTTCAGAATCCATTGCAACTTTGTCCCCATGTCCCTCTGCAGCTGCTGAGGAGTAGCCCACACTGTCCACCGTTGACCTAGACACTAGGCATGTCTTCTGGCCTCATCTTCTTCTGTCCCTGTCACAGTCATAACCGTGCCCCCATGAGGCTGGGAAGTCACCTTCAGGCATGGAGTTAAGACTCTCCCCACCTCTCCCCTGCCCTGCACATCAGACCCATGACACTAGGACAGGCCTTAGCCCAGGTCCTGCACTGCACTTCTACCAAACAAGCCTGTAGTTTTGTAGAGTAGCCTGTGTGGGTCTCCTTGTTTGCTCTGAAAAATGAAAGTGCTGGATTGTCATTAAGGTCCCTTAGAGATCTAAAACACAAAGTACTTGGAGGTCAATTCAGCTAACACTAGTTGAACGCCCATGCTACAAACTGTTAGGTGGTAAATGCATGAAGGTAGAACAAATTATACCTCTGGCCTCAGGATGGCAGCGGGGTAAGCAGGGAAGTGCCAGAGCCTTTGTCTAGTGTGGGTGAAACCCCGGTTCATAGCCAGCACCATCAATTAAAAACAAAGAGCAAGGGACTCAGAGTGCTGCGGTACTCCTCAGTGAGGGTGGAGAGGTTTCATGGGGGAAGTGATGTCTAAGTTATACGGCTTGAGGTGTAGCTCATTTGTGAAGTGTTTGCCGACAATGGGGGAGACCCTACGCTCAGTTCCACCACCAGTACATATACACATATCAAAAAAGATCCAAGATGAAATCGGGGTTTGTGGAAGAGAACAGGGGAATTGTTAACAGAACTTTCCAAGAGAGATCTGTCAAATGACATAAAAGCCAGGCAGCTGCCATGGGTCTTGCGCTGCTGGAACGTAGAATTGAAGGGGGAGGATGAATACTTCCTTAATAGCTACTGGTTTCTGCTAACGTGAGAGAGAATGCAGAAGAAACTGGCAGGAATTCCATGATTAAAATAACAAGATTGTTTTATAGTGCTAGAGATTGAACCCAGGACCTCTGCCTGCCAAGCAAGAGTTCTGCTACCCCAGCTACACTCCCCAAACCCAGAAGTTGTGTTTTGATCGGCAGCTGTGAACTGTTACTCATAGATTACTAACACAAAATGACTAGATCCATATTTATGATCAGCCATCATATAGAAGAGTAATTTGAGAGAGATGATAGTCAAGGGTTAGGTTAGTTCAGTGTAGAACACTTGGTTCAGGCTTTTGTGAGGCCCTGGTTCTTCCATGTGGAAGAGGGACAGATTCTGTACATGCTGAGGAAAATCCATCAACAAACAGGTAATTGACTTGGGAAGAGGCAGAAACCTGTGCAGATGGGCCAATCCAGTGATACTAAGATTGAAATACTGAAGAATGAAATTTAGAGAAAAAAAAAAGATTGTACAATGCTCGATGGGAAATAGACTGATTATCTTGTTCATGTAACTGTAACCCCTCTGATAGTATCTTTACAACAAAATATTTTTTAAAAGATGAGTGTAAATTCAGAATATTGTGAGGCATCTCAAAATATCCCTTGGTTCAGGGGAGATACATGTTACAGATACCAATGTAGCAATTAGTGCTAGTGGTGAATGTGGCTATTAGAATGGTTGTCTGGAATATTAAAAGGCTAAGAACAGAACCTTACAGAACACCCAGGCCTAAAGGACAGGGCTAGTCATGAAGTATAGCTGTTTAGGACATAACACATTGCCTAAGAAAACTACAAAAATAAGGGAAGATAAAGGCCAAAGCTTGTAGCAGAGCAGCCCATATGCCAGATGCTACAAAAAAGTAATACAGTTAAAGCCTGATGTATTGGAACATGAGAGGTGGTTAATGAGAACAGGTTCAGTGGGTTTCAGTAGTTCTTGGTATGGGAACCAAAGTATAGTCATTGAGAAATAAATAGGAAATAGATGGCTTTATAAATAACCCTATCTATGCCAAGGAAGAGAGAAAGTAAAGCAGTGACAGAAAAGTGGGATACAGTGAGGGCAAGAGAGGTTTCATGGTATAAGATTGGTGAGACTGGAAGTTAAATGCTGATGGAAACGGGACACCAGAAAAAGGGAGTTATATTGTCCAGAGAGAGAAGACCACATGGTGAGCAGGGGAGATTTCTCTCACACTGTGTGGAAATACAGTGGTTTCGTGTAGTGGCTGGAAGCCAAGGGGCTGTGCTTCTTTTCTCAGATTCATAAGAAATAAAATTGTTCCCTGAAAATGATTGGCACTGCAATTATCTCTGGGAAGATTTAAAACTGACATTGTTGACAGTGTCTGTATAAACTCAGAAGGATTGCTATGAATTTCTAATGAAACTTATCTGCTAGGTTTTGTGTTATATTGTTGGGTTAGGAGGGTTTGTTCTCCCTCTTCCCTTCTTCCCTCCTTCCCTCTCTACCTGGTCCTTTGCAATGCTAATCAGCCTGGGTAAGTAAAAGACAGATAGTTGGACTGAACCAGGATTAAGGTTTCGCTGAGTGTAACCAATGCTAAAACAGTGTTCTGGGGAAGTCTACGGTATATCTGGTGAATGGGGTCCAGACTGGATTGGAGAGAAAGAGGTATAAACCTCTGGTAGGGAGAAAGTGAAAGTGTGGGAAGACAAAAGTCTCTTAAAGAAGTTGAAGAATGGGGGCTGGGAATGTGGCTCAGTGGTGGAGTGCTTGCCTAGCATATATAAAGCCCTGAGGTTGATTCCTCAGTACCACATAAACAGAAAATGCCAGAAGTGGCGCTGTGGCTCAAGTGGTAAAGTGCTAGCCTTGAGCGAAAGAAGCGTAGGCACTGGCCAGACCCTGAGTTCAAGCCCCAGGCCTGGCAATTAATTAATTAATTAATTAGATTGAAGAACGGCTGGGTGCTATCACTATGCCTGTGAGCCTAGCTACTTGAGAGGCAAATGCAGGAGGATCAGGGTCTGAGGCCAGTCGGCAAAAATATGAATGAGACCCTGTCTAAAAAGTAAATGCTATCGGGGCACAGGTGGCTCACACCTGTAATCCTAGCTACTCAGGAGGCTGAGATCTGAGGATCATGGTTCAAAGCCAGCCCCGGCAGGAAAGACTGTGAGACTCCTATCTCCAATAAACCACTAGAAAACTGGAAGGGGTGCTGTAGCTTGAGTGGTAGAGCGCTCGCCTTGAGCTGAAGAGCTGAGGGACAGCGCCCCAGCCCAGAGTTCAAGCCCCATGACTGACAAAAAGAAAAAGTAAATGCAGAACCAGGCACCTGTGGATAATGCCTATACTACTAGCTACTGAGGAGGCTGAGATCTAAGGATCACAGTTCAAAGCCAGCCTGGGCAGAAATAGTCTGTGAGACTTACCTCCAATGAACCACCAGAAAACTGGAAGTGGCGCTGTGGCTCAAGTAGTAGAGCTCTTTGAGCTGAAGTGCTCAGGGACAGCCCAGGCCCAGTGTTCAAGCCCCACAACCAACCAACCCCCTTCCCCCCAAAAAAAAGGAAATGCAGGAGAGGAGTGGGGGGGGGCGGTGAGAAAATGAAGGAGTGGGGTGGGTAACACTGTTCAAAAAGAAATGTACTCATTACCTTACTTAGGTAACTGTAACCCCTCTGTACATCACCTTTACAATTTAAAAAAAATAGAGAAAAAAAGTAAATGCATAAAGAGCTGTGTGTGGCTCAAGTGGAAGAGCATTTTTCTAGCAAGGCCATGAGATGAAATGCAGTACCACTACCACTACAGGGGGGAGGGGGGGTGCGGTGGAGTGGGCAGGGACAGGAAAGGTGTGTTCAGAATGGGCTGTTTGTATAGCAATAGAAAGTCCAGGTAGCAGGAAATGAAGCTGTCTGAGGTAAAACGCAGGAAGTGTCTCTGGCCTACATTAAAACCAGAAGTCTGCCAGGCACCTGTGGCTCACGCCTATAATCCTAGCTACTCAGGAGGCTGAGATCTGAGGATCTCGGTTCAAAGCCAGCCCGGGCAGGAAAGTCTGAAACTCTTATCTCCAATAAACCACTAGAAAACTGGAAGTGGCACTGTGGCTCAAGTGGTAGAAGGCTTGCCTTGAGCTGAAGAGCTGAGGGACAGTGCCCAGGTTCAGAGTTCAACCCCCATGACCAACCAAAAAAAAAAAAAGAACCAGAAGTCTTCTGACTTTGTCTCCTTTTTTTTGTCTTGGGATTTTTAAAGAGGCTTAATTATTATAGGATTACTCTAAACCCAAATCTTATTGAGGATTAGTGACATTTGTGTAAACATTGTGAGTCTTTACAGTCTTTGGCCTTTACCACTTCAATTGTCACACTATCTTTGTTTCTATAGCTTCTATTTAAAAAAACAAAAAACTTCTGCTCCAGGCTCTCACGGCTCACACCTATAATTCTATCCACTCTGGAAGCTGAGATTTAGGATCACAGTTCAAAGTCAGCACAGGCAGGAAAGTCCATGCGACTCATCTCCAATAAACCACCAGAAAATCAGAAGTGGTGCTGTGGCTCAAGGAATAGAGCGTTCACCTTAAGCTGAAGAGCTGTGGGATAGCACCTAGACCCAGAGTTCAAGCCTCATGACCAACCCCTCTCAATGCACCCCCCTCAAAAAACGTCTTCTAAAAGGAGTTATTTATGTGTAGTAAATACCTTAAGAAAGAAAACATGAAAGAGAGAAAAATCCCTCAAATTTATGGTAGTTATTCTGAAGAGGACACCCCTCTACCTAAGATATTTCAGACACACTGATATTTAACATCTTACTCTTTGTGTTCTCCTTGCCAAAAGAAATGGCTCCAATACAGACATTAGGCCACAAGCCTTGGAGGGATGGCAGTGACAGGTGACATAAAGGAAACGAGATTCCAGTATCCATTAAGGAGCCCTCACATGTCCAAAACTGAGAATACTTAAGTGTTTATTGTTTGCATTCTCCCTCTCTCTCTTCTCTCTCTCTCCCCCTCCTCTCCCTCCCTCCCCCCCCCTTTCTCTCTCTCTCTCTCCCCCCCTCCCCCTCTCTGCTATCGCCCTGCCACTTGAGCCACTTCCAGCTTTTTCTGTGTATGTGGTACTGAGGACTCTAACCCAGGGCTTCATGCATGCTAGGCAAGCACTCCTACCACTAAGCCACATTCCCAGCCCATGTGTTTGCATTCTTATAGCCCACAAATCCGTGTGTTTCCAAAGCCTTTTCTGTGCAGTAGGATGTGAAGGCCAGAGCTGCTGTCTGCCAGCGCCCCTCACATGTTGCCGAGGCCCTCCCAGGCTGGGACTCAATTCAGCATATTCAAGCCCCACACAGAGGCTTTGTATTGGTTTGGGATTTTTGAAAAGTAAAATTCAGAACTTTTAAAATTAACTCATTTATTACAGGATGTGAAGTCACCCCAGATGTAAACATTTCAGGCCAAAAATTTAACATTAAGCTCCTGATTCCAGTAGCAGAGGGCATGAATGAAATCTGGCTTCGTTGCGACAATGTAAGTTTCCCTGAGAAAAGTAAATGCTAGTTTCCTGTGATCCCTGCTTGAGTTGGTCCATCATCCTCTATATCATGCTCAGAAAGTGACCGGGTGACATTTACATGAGCATGGCATTTCATCCCTCATTGCTTCTCTGCAGGAAAAACAGTACGCACACTGGATGGCAGCCTGCAGATTGGCCTCGAAAGGCAAGACCATGGCAGACAGCTCTTACAACTTAGAAGTTCAGAATATCCTCTCTTTCCTCAAGATGCAGCATTTAAACCCAGATCCTCAGTTAATACCAGAGCAGATCACCACTGATATCAACCCTGAATGTTTGGTGTCTCCTCGCTACCTGAAGAAGTATAAGAACAAGCAGGTAACTTGCATTGCCCTGTAGCAACTGCCCTATCTTGGTTTGTTTTACAGTTTTGTATGTCTACTGTGAATTTCTTTGCCCCTAATGAAAGTTTTTAGCCTTAATTTCACATTACCTGATTATAATATATAAAATAGGAAATAAAAAAGGCTTTAGTCAAATTGGGTCATTAAATCTTATTAGCTGGATGCCGGTGGCTCACGCCTGTAATCCTAGCTACTCAGAAGGCTGAGATCTGAGGATGGCAGTTCAAAGCCAGCCCAGGCAAGAAAGGCCATGAGACTTATCTCCAATAAGCCACTCAGAAAACTGGAAGTGGTGCTGTGGCTCTAGTGATAGAACGCTCATTTGGGGCGAAGAGCTGAGGGACCCCTTGGCCCAGAGTTCAAGCCCCACAACCAACCAAAAAAAAAAAATCTTACTATTATTTAAAACAAAAAAGAAGCACAGTCCCAAATAGGGTCTTTCTTTCCTCCACTACCACCCCCCCAAAAAAAAAAATTGTATCAAAGAAATAATGAAAAGAGTTAATCTCATTCACATAATAGATTCACATTTGAGATAGCAAAAAAAAAAAAATCAAGCTCTTTAAGGAAGGGGATGAAAACTTATGAAGAGGAAAAATAAATCTTACTATTGCCACCTTATTGAAATTAGTAGGCATCCCTTGTAAAAATCAAGACAAGCTGGGCACTGATGGTTTACACCTGTAATCCTAGTTCTCAGGAAACTAAGAGCTGAAGATCACGATTTGAAACCAGCCCTGGCACAAAAGTCCATGGGACTCTCATCTCCAATTAGCCACTGAAAAGCTAGAGGTAGAGTGTGGCTCAAGTGGTAGAGTACTAGCCTTAAGCTCAAAAGTTCAGAGACAGTATTAGGTCCTCTGTTCAAGCCCTAGGACCAGCACTTCAAAAAGAGAAAAAAAAAAATTAATAGAACAGATAATGAGGTGGAATAGTCAAACCTGTTTATTCTAAATTACTGTCAACAGAGTAGTCTTTTTTTTTTTTTTTGGCCTGTCATGGGGCTTGAATTCAAGGCCTGGGCACTGTCTCTGAGCTTCTTTGGCTCATGGCTAGTGCTCTACCACTTGAGCCACAGCTCCACTTCAGGCTTTTTTCTGTTTATGTGGTACTGAGGAATCAAACCCAGGGCTTCATGAATGCTAGGCAAACACTCTACCACTGAGCTACATTCCCAGCCCCAGAGTAGTCTTTAAAATATTGAGGGAAATGAAGATGGTCTTTTAATTGCTTTGTGTTCCTTACTTCATATCCTTTATATATACCAAGTAAATGGGATATAAGACAGTCCACATTTCCCAACAAATATTTATTACCTGTTCCAGCTGTTAGAATGGATTTTCCAAGTTTGGTACAAATAGTCTATACTCCAATGTTGTCTTAATATTAATAGAACCTGAAGGGCCTACACAAACTTTGAAAGTTTGATTAAATTTTAATTTGAAGTCACAGCTCTTGTCTACTCTTTCTAGAATTCTTGCCCTGGAAATGAATGCCATAAAAGGCTTGCTATTTAGGAAAATGGTTCTTGAGTACATCATGAAAGAGCCTTCCAGGGGAATTTTGCTGGAGTGCCCCCGGTATCCTCCGCACGGAATATCATGCCAAAAAAGGAAAGGCTCCAGTTCAGGCAGGGGAGCAGAGAAGACCTTTAAAATAAATATTGCGTTTTTATCTAGTTTTGTTTTATCTTTGTTAAGGATTAATTTTATAACATCACGAAAAAGCCTGTTAAGTACCAGAACACCAAATTCTTTAACTTTAAATACAGTGTTTATTATATGGGTCTAAATCATTTAGCTTTCTACAGGAATGGGGAGATGCTTTAATCAAAAGTATTTGGTGTTACATTTCAAGGTTGTATAAGCAACATGGAAGTGTTTATGTGGCAGTGTAGAGTTGGGGAGTGGAGAGGAGGAGGACGAGGAAGAAATGCTGCCCTGGGAGCCATATAGAATGCAGACTGTTCTGTTAAAAAGGGAAAGTAAAGGAAGTTCTCATTCCATTTTTTAACTTGTTTTTCATGTAAAAAATAAGAGATTTTGTCTTTCACTCTCAGGTGTCAGGAAATGATATTCTACAAAAAAAGGAATTCTAGACAGGAGTGTGAGATGAAAATTCTCTTAAAGTCAGAAACACTGTTGCTGTCTATAATACCAGGAGAGCAGTGCGTGTGGAGTCTGCCGTGTTCTACCCTGGATCTTATCAAATGCACATTCTGTTCTAATCCTCCTTTCTCTTTACTAGACATACAGGTCATTCCCAGAAGTTAGGAACCATGAACTACTGCCCGGTGCCTTGTGGGTGCCCTACAAGGCAGACGTGTAGTAGCTGTGATGGGTCAGATGGCATATGAGTCATCTGACATAACTGGCAGACCTTTCTGGTTGTAAGCCGAACCCCATACCCCAACTACAGGGTCATCCATGTCTGCCAGGCACAAGCACAGGATTTCTGTGGGGCCATCAGTATAGTCATTGCCATAGTTAACCAACTTTAGTTTCCCCAAGCTGCACATGTATTTTTTAATGAACGATTCAAAATGCAATTTTTAATATTAAAGAGTTAGCCTGGGTAGATGTCTCTCTGATAAAACTAACATGTTTCTAGCCATAATTCCTAGGGTAGCGTATGGCATCTCTTTATCTTTCCCTTCCAGGAGAAAGGATGCAAAAAACAGATGGTAATTGGGGGGCTTGCTTTCCTTGTAGTAATGAAGCCATATGGGCACCGCACTGACCTTAGCCTTCAGCTTCCTTTCTAGAAAGTAGCGCATGTATCATAGATTTGACTTCAAAGCCTTTGAATATGATTTTTCACTTTGCTACTAAAACAGTCTTTCCTAACAAGTAAGGACTGGTGCAGGAGGGCAAGGAGGTATTTATTTGCGCTTTTATTTTCTTCTACACACTTGTAGCCGGAATTTCAGTAACGTTTAACATCTCAGTGTGGAGTGCCCCTCGGTATTCTAGGTGGAAAGTAATTGTTGCTTCCTGGTTTTCATTTCCATTCTTGCATTTACTTTGCCTGTGTCTACCTGAAGCCGTTTTGCATGGTTTTGGCTGGAATTTTGGTTTGTAGGTTGCCGCAGCTTTTTCTTCGCTTCATTGCCATTTTTTTCTGACTGCCTCTTTTTTTTTTTTTCTTTCCGCTTCCTTTTTCTTTCCTCGCATTGCCATCTACAGCCAGGCTATATAAGAGATTTGGTAAGTTCTCCATATTTAACAAAAAAAATTATTTTATTAAAAATTTAAAAGCCATAGCTTTCCCTCCTGGTAGGAATAGTCATCCCAAAGTAGATACAATTTAAAAAGGGGGTTAGAGCATTGATGACTACTACAAAAATTTCTAAAAATAGAGATGATGGAGGTAACCGACTTGTTTTATATGTAGAAGGCCCTGGATTGGATCCCTAGCAATGCACGCACATGTGCATGCACACACACACACACAAAATCCCTCAAAATTAATGGGTGATTTCAAATATTTTAAAACTAATAACAAGTATTGCTGCTAGAAATTTGTATTCCAGACACTCATTCCAACTTGACTTCTTGTTAAATTTAAACTCATCACATACATACAGATTGGAATATACCGTTCTACAGTAGCTTATCATATGTGTGTGCTGGACTATGTCTCGTGTGACAGTTAAGTACTTATTTTGAAAAAGTGCTTTTATCACCTTATTAAAAATCTCCAAATGTAGCTGTATTTCCTAATCCCAGCTCTTTCATGTTCTTGTGGTGGCGTGTATAATCCAGTCTTTTGATCTTTTGATCCTCAGAAAAAGAAAAAACAAATTACGGAAAAGTCCTTTGTTTTCATATCTTTGGAGTTTGTCTCAGTCTGTGTATATTACTGTCTTGATTAACATGAAGCAATGCTATCTAATGGTATGGATGTTTGATCATGTTTAGATAACAGCAAGAATCTTGGAGGCCCATCAGAATGTGGCTCAGATGAGTCTGATCGAAGCCAAAATGAGATTCATTCAGGCATGGCAGTCGCTGCCGGAATTCGGCATCACACACTTCATTGCAAGGTCAGTGTTCATGTCATCACTGCTGAGCATCAGACAGGAGCATTGACAGCAGAGCCATCACCACACTAACCCATTTCACAGTAACTGCCAGAGGTGATGGAATGCGTTTTTGTATACCTTCAGTTTTGATAAACATTCAAAATGATTGCACTTGTTTTTACACAAAACTAATGCTTTCCTTAGGTTTAAGAGTACCTATCTTGAAGAAAAATAGACCAGGAGAAAAATAGCCCCCAGGAGTTGTAATTTTGTGTGTGTGTGTGTGTGTGTGTTTTTTCCCCCTCCATAATGTAATAGGTTTCAAGGGGGCAAAAAAGAAGAACTGATTGGAATCGCATACAACAGATTGATTCGGATGGATGCCAGCACAGGTGATGCCATTAAGACGTGGCGGTTTAGCAACATGAAACAGTGGAATGTAAACTGGGAGATCAAAATGGTAAGCCAATACAAGGTTACCTGAATATAGGTGTTTCCATAAAAGTAAGAAAACAGTTTTTATCATTCCTTTTTTTTTTGGGTCCGGTTGTGGGCCTGAACTCTGGGCCTGGGCGCTGTCCCTCAGCTCTTCAGCTCAAGGCTAGTGCTCTACCACTTGAGCCACAATTCCACTTCTGGCTTTTTGCTTTTTGCTTATGTGGTGCTGAGGAATCAAACCCAGGGCCTCATGCATGCAAGGCAAGCACTCTACCACTGAGCCACCTTCCCAGCCCTATCATTCCTTCTTAATGTACAGAACATATGGCTGGTTATTCATTGCTCACTTGAACTCACCTATCCATAACAACTTGCTTAGAATATTGGCCACATCTTTTTGTTTGTTTTCTTTTTACTAATTAACTTGTTATTTTAGAGATGATATACAGTGGGGTTACATTTACATGCAGTAGGTAATAAGTATATTTCCTTTCATATAATGTCATCTGTTCCCTCATTCTCTCCCATTCCCTCCCATCTTCACCCACAAGTTGCATAGTTCACTTTCATCAGTGTGCATTCCATGCTGCACTTGTTCACCCTTTTCCCTCAGAAACTTGTGCCCTCCCACAGCCCTTCCACAGATATGCACATTCATACACCATATATAAGGTAAAGAATATGGAATCATCAGAAATAGAAAAACAAATTAAGAAAAAGTCCTTTGTTTCCATTTCTTTGGAGTTCATTTCAGTATATGTATATTATTTTATAACATGAAAAAGAGGTGCTTGGATATTGCCCCTTTTTGATTCTCTCCTAAGACTATCCTATCCTCGTTTGGTCTCACTGTATGTGAGTATCTAGAGGCTTGTGTAATTTGTCATATCCCAGTGTGTTTTAGATCTAACTTCCACATATCAGGGAGAACATGCACTATTTGTCTCTCTGATCTTGGCTTACCCCACTTAACATTATTTGTTCTAGTTCCATCCATTTCCCTGGAAATGACATTATTCTTCCTAATGGCTGTGTAAAATTACATTGTATATAGGTTCTGATTTTGGGGATGCACCTTCTATTGTGGGACATCTGGCTTGTTTCCATATCTTGACTATGGTGAATAGTGCGGCAATGAACATGGGTGTGCAGATGTCCTTATAATATCCTGGTTCATAGTGCTCAGGGTAGATGCCAAGGAGTGGTATGGCTGGATCACAGGGAAGGTCTATGTTTAGTTTTTTTGAGGAACCTACAGACGGATTTCCAGAGCAGTTGTATGAGTTTACATTCCCACTAGCAGTGCAGTAGGGTTCCTTTTTCCCTACATCCCACCAGCATTTGTTGTTCACATTCAAAACATTGGCCAATCTAACTGGGGTGAGATGGAATCTCAGCATTGTTTTGATTTGCATTTCTTTTATGCCCAGGGATGGTGAGCATTTCCTCTGTGTTTCTTTGCCATTCTTACATCTGAGAATTCTCTCCTTAGTTCCCTCTTGGCTTCATCTTTTAAGACCTGTTAGTTACATTTACTAATACTAGATTGAATGCAGGGTCTTGTGCCTCTCAGCCCTTTTTTGCATTAGTTCTCTTACATGTAGAGTCTTATGTTTGCCCTGGCCAGTCTCGGACCTGAATCCTCTAACACACAACCTCCCAAATGACTGAAGTCACAGCCATGAGTTACCTCTGTCCAGCTTATTGATTGATAGGCCAACACAAACCCAAATAGCTGGGCTCACAGGTGTGAGCCACCATACCTAGTGAATAACAGTCCTTTACTAAGTATTTGGTTTAGAAGCATATTGAATATTTTGTATCAGCTCTTACTACTTAGTAAAACATTTCTGAAACACTGAAACATGATTACATAAAGGTTAAATGTTGAAGCAAATATTAAATAAAATACAGGAAATAGGGTTTTCTCCCAGGACTTGAAGAGAGACTTTCTCTCGTTAATTGAATCACCAGAGATCACTTGGGAACTTACTGACCTAAAACCTTTGCATTCTGTCTTCCTTTTCAGCACTTGAGAACTAAAGGAATGGGGGAAGGGCTGATACACTTTCCTTATTCTTTTGAACTTCAAGGCATTTTTACAACTCAGAGCCTGGCTCTTGATCATTCGCAGCTGGTATTGTACTACTTAAGCTAAGCTTCCAGACTCTCATTTTGCTGGTTAATTGAAGATGGGAGTCTCAGACTTTTTCTGCCTAGGATAGCTTTGAACTTATATTCTCCAGATCTCGGCTTCCTGAGCAGCTAGGATTAAAGGTGTGTGCCACCAGTTATTAGTTTAGTATTTTGAAGAGTGATTATTTGGAGACTGACAAGAGTTTGGTGATAGGGCAGGCCTTCAGCAGCACAGTTACTTCATTGGACTCAGCCCTGTGGAATGTCACCAGGATCAACAGTTCTTTGTCTTATTCCAGGTCACCGTAGAGTTTGCAGATGAAGTCCGATTGTCCTTCATTTGTACTGAAGTAGATTGCAAAGTAGTTCATGAATTCATCGGTGGCTACATATTTCTGTCAACACGTGCAAAAGACCAAAATGAGAGTTTAGATGAAGAGATGTTCTACAAACTTACCAGTGGCTGGGTGTGAATAAAGATACTGTGTAATTGAACTTCACGGCCATAACAATATTTAACTTCAAAGCTGATTTTTATTATATGCTGCTTAATAAAGTAAGCTTGAAATGTATCATTTTATCATGAAAAATGTTTTTGCCTTACCAGACTGGTTTTGTGTGCACTAACAAGCACGACTGTTAATCTGCTATGGTGATACAGTGTATGTGTGGACTGCGGCAAATGGCTCATTCCTTAAGACCATGAATTGATAATGGAAATAGTGGGCAAATCAGGAGCCAGCCGCCACTGATTTAAGCTAGCCAAGCTGTAAGAAGCCATCTACTCTAAAGTTATCCAGGGCTTAACCTATATGAAGTCTATTTATCATGTTTAATGCATGTGTCTTAATGTATGTTTAGTTGGATGTCATATTTTAAAATATCCTACGTCTGGTAACCATTTAACACCTCCTCTCTCCCTGCCCCACCCCCCATGAAATAAGGCCTACAAATAGGCCTGAGTTTTAGTGATGTCATTGTTTGACCTTGAAGGAAAATTCTGTTAGTCTGTTACGCTTGGTTTGTATTTGTCCTTGAACAAGCATGTGTGTATATTGTATGTTTTTATTTTTACACCGTATTGTATTACAACACTTTTAGTATTCACCAGCATATTCACTGTCTGCCTAAAATATGCAGTTTCTGCATTATGATATGAAGTAAAAGGTCTATGAAGTATGCATTTTGTGTAACTAATGTACAAACACAAATTTTATAAAATTGTACAGTTTTTTTAAACTATTCACAACTAGCAAATGGCTTAAATGTAGCATCCTTGCATTAAAAGGTATAATATGCAGTTTTAATACCTGCTAAATTAAGAATGACTTTGTTATGGTCATGACTTGCCACAGTGTCCTTAGCTCCTGCCTGGACAGGCCGGTTGGGTCTGTTCTGCTGTTACAGTCTGCATTGGTGCTAGTCAGAAAATTCCTAGCTCACAGCCCAAAAGGGTGCCAGGGTGGGGTGATTACCAGTATTGACAATAATCCATGCTTTAAAGATTGTATAAAAGCATTTTATTTTAAATAAAAGCAAAATCTTTTATTTAATTTTTTGTACTTTTTGTCTTTCGTATTTACATAGCATTAACTTCTTGAAATTAACTGTTGCTTAAGTCACTTGCAAAAAGCCCTAAGAGCTGTGTGAGATGGGGCCCACTCAGGTCCTTTTAGTCCAGCACAGCAGCTGCCTCTCCTCGCAGCCCCAGCACTCAACTGCTACATTCAGCTCCAATGGCAGAGTCCCCGGCAAGTACTCTGTGCTCGTGTTCATAGTCCATAAATGTTTCCTTCTACAAATGTTAGCCTTTGAAAGTGTTCCCTCTTCCTCCTCTGAGCTGCCAGCTATAATTAACAGGTATCAAAAGTAGGGTAGAAACCAGGTTTGCAGCTCCCCATCCAGTTGCGCTGTAATCCTAGATCCTCAGGAGGTGGAGACTGGAAAGATCAAAGTTCGAGTTAGCCTAGACCAAAGGTTAGACCCTATTTCAACACAGAAGTCAGGCATAATGGTATGTATCTGTGAGCATTGCTATTTAGAAAGTATAGGTAGAAGGGATATGGTCCAAACGTGAGATCCTATCTGGAAAATAACTAAAGCAAAAACGGATTGGGGTGTGGTTCCAGTAGTAGAGCATTTGCCTAGCAAGTGGCAGGCCCTGAGTTTAAATCCCAGTACTACAAAAAGTAAAAAGACCTTTCATGAACCTAGAGGAGCACTGTGGACAGTGGCCTCTAGGCCAACAGGCCTGCGAGACTGGGGGTGTGGAAAGACAGACAGATGCTTAACCATGCATGTCCAGGTTTGTGCTTTGTGATTCAGGTTCACATAGACACCAACCAAACAACTCTTTTCCTCACATCAGCAGTTTAGAGACCTGTTGGAAGCCCCTAATGTAGTTAATCAGTAATCTCAAAACACATTTCTATACAACCTTGAATTTGGAAAGTTGACCTCTTTAAAAAAAAAAAAAAAAGCCATTTGCCTTTGCTGATTCCCAACTCAAAACAGTACCAGACTTTGTCACTCTGTATATTTTCTTTTTTTTTTTTTTTTTTTTATTTTTCTTTTAGTTCTACCAGGGAGTTGCCATTCAACAAAGTAGTACATGTCACTCCTCTCATAATTCTCTCCCCATCCCTCCCCTCAATTTCCTTAATGTTGTTCAATATGCATTGAATTTTATAACTGCATTTCCCCTTCTTTTTTTTTTTCTGGGCCTGGGCACTGTCCCTAAGCTCCTTTTGCTCAAGGCTAGCACGCTACCACTTGTTTGTGTTATAACACCACTTCTGGCTTTTTCTGTGATCCACTGGAGATAAGAGTCTCACCAAAAAAAAAGTCTCACAGGAAGTGGCGCTGTGGCTGAAGCAGTAGAGCGCTTGCCTTGAGCTGAAGAGCACAGGGACAGTGCCCAAGCCCAGAGTTCAAGCCCCACGACTGACCAAAAAAAAAAAAAAAAAGAGAAAAAAAAAAGTCTCACAGGCTTGGTAAGAAATGTATGCATTATCCTGCCCATGTAATTGTAACCCCTCTGTACAGTATGTTCTCAAATAAAATAATATAAAATTAAAAAAAAAAAAGTCTCACAGATGTTCCTGTCTGGGCTGGCTTTGAACCAGGATCCTCAGATCTCAGCCTCCTGAGTAGCTAGGATTGCAGGCGTGAGCCACAGGCTCCTGGCTTGCCCCTTCTCTTTCATATTATAGTCTTACTAAAATGTTCCCAGTGCATTACCAACTAGTAACATGGAAGGATTAGGCTAATCTGTGTCCCTGGGAAAGATTCACACTGGGTTAACTGGAATTTTTACATAGTGTGGTGAAGTGGGGGGAGGAGGAGGGGTCCTCTGTGAAGTGGAGGAATTCTGCCCTCTGTCCTCTGGCTCTTATAATTCTTTCATAACAGCAGCCACCCTGTAAAGTTTGATGAGGGATGCAGCCAGTTTCTCATGAGTCACTTAACCTTTGGCAACACCTTGCTCTGCCAATTCAGAAAGTCTGCCAACAGAGCTTTCTGATGCCAGCCCCTTTGCAGCATCCTGTCGGTATTAGACTGCTTGTCCCCACCTGTCCACATGCACAGCTGCCACCTGCCATGCTGTCCTCTAAAACTAGCTCCAAAGCTTCTTCCCCCTACTCAGCAGTGGTGGCACTGCCTTCTCTGCCACCCTGGAGGAGCAGAAGGAAAAGAACTGACCTGATGTGCTAGTATGGCCCTCACCGACCCGGTCCAGCAAACTGACCCACGTTTAATTCTGCCAAACACATTATGATCATCTACACAGCCACGCACAGGAAAATGGGGTTTCTTGGAGGGATCTGGGCTCTGCAACAAACACTGTCTTTATCTGTTTCAGTTGCTTTCCTTTGGCAGCTCTAGAATGAAGAAAGGAGGGGTGACAAGGGAGGGGGACAGGAAATAGGAAATTTGCAGTCTGGAAGGGGGAATGACATTTTCAGTGGGTGTCAGTACGACTCAGAACAGGAAGCAGAGTAGCCCCAAAGCCATATCTGCCGACCTTATTCCCCACTGGGCTGTCCTGTCTTGTTTGCTCTGCATTAATAAACAACATGAACTTTCCCAGGCTGGATGTATACATAGAAACCCTCTGGCCCCCAAGTGCAGTTTCCTGCATAAGTCTCAGCTGAGCTTCCCGATTGCATATCAGTGCCTGGCTCTGCATCTTAACTAAAAATCACAAGCACTTAAAATACTTCGGGACCATTATTTCCTGAGATCTAATTATAGTCTCCTGTGGCTTTCCCTGGCCAGCATTACCCGTCTTACTTACTGATCAGGGAAGTGGTCTAAGTTCAATGTTAATTAAATCTGTGATTTAAAACAGCACAACCAGCCACACAAGTCTTAAAAATCCTGTCTGTATTAATACGATTTGTAGATACTGCATGAAGAAAACACGTCATTAGCATAAAATTCTCATCTCTGAGTTTTGGGAACTTTCTAGTTTTATGACCAAGTGAAATGGAAGGAAGTAATCCTTTCAATTAGCTCTCAGAACATTTGGGAAGCAGTAGAACCAGGAAGAGGCCAATCAGGCCCCAAAACCCACAGATGAGGAACCAGCCTTCTCAGACAGCAAATGGCAGCAAGCCATATGGAAAGTGGGTAAGCACAGAGTCCAGAGAGAGACTGCAGCCCAGCACACAGCCAGACTATGGTGTCTGAGGCCATGGGCACAGAACAAGGGCCTCCCAAAGACTCAGTCTGGCCACTATGTCCAGAAACAAGATTTTGGACCATTACCTCATACATGTATGTAACAGGTCCAGTCGCTTAAAAAGAGATTAAAGACTTAAATGTGAACAGAAAAACTTTGCAACCACAACAGAGCATATAACACTAGGAAAGATTTTTGTTCTAACACGAACAATGCAAATCAATTACATTAAGATGAGAACTATTAATATACTGAGAACAATATATTTGTAATACTAGCTACTTGAGAGTCAGAGATAGGACAACTACAGTTTGAGACCAGCCCAAGCAAAAGTCTGATCTTAAATAATAAGCCAGGCTTGGTAGTACACCTATAATCCCCAACTAGGCAGGAAACATGGGTAGGAAGATGTAATTTTAGGCTGGCTCAGACAAAAAGCAAGACCTTATCTGAAAACTAAAGCAAAAAAGGCTAGGGTTCATGGCTCAAGTGTTAGAGCTCCTGCCTAGCAATTACGAATTCTTGGGTTTGAATACCAATATCACCAAACACTTGGGATTACGTGCGTGCACCAACACACACACACACACACATGAAAAATGGACAAAACACTAGTTGGGTTATTGTCTAAAAAGAGGAAACCTGACATAGCCAGTGAACATGTGAAAAACAAGTTGGCTTTTCTAGTATTCTGGAAAATGGTTCTTCTAGAACTGGAGCTGAATCTAGCGCCTCAAGCATATTAAGTACTGTTCTGCCTTTTGAGCTACCAGTTTTCCATTAAAGTAGCTTCACATCTACCGTATCACTAAAAGACTGGAAATCTAGCAACCAAATCCTTTTGGAATCATTGGCATGCTGCTGGTTGATGGCAGTGGAGTTGGAACAGAAACATTTGCACATCATCAGATGATATTGCCTAAGTGTCCTGCAACTCTGTAATTCTAGGATGAGGTGGGTCATGGTCCCCTGAGGCTGCTAGCCATCCTTTTCCCACAGGCTGGATAGAGGCAGGAGGGGCCGGTTTGCGGTGTAGTACTTACAACACACAACTTGGAATAGACATCACCAACAGAGGAATGAATTCTAGCCCAGTCCCCAAATGGAATCCCAAGACTAATAAAAATAAATTCCACTGTATAGAACATGGCTGAACATCAGCCTAATGTTGAACCAAAAAAAAAAAAAATCTAGCTTCTGAAGACACTTAGTATGGCAAGATTTTTAAACATTTTTAAATGAAAGTGGAGGGTTAGGGGTATGGTTCAAGGGGTAGAGTTCAATCCTCAGTAATTGCAAAAAAATAAAAGTGACAAGTATTTTTCATTGTGGTGTAAAAGCTATGTTGGTGGGGGGAAAGGGGGTGGTATCGAACTCAGGACCTGGGCTCTGTCCCTTCGCTTTTTTGCTCAAGGCTAGCACCCTTCCACTAGAGCCACAGGTTCACTTCCCACTTTTTGGTGACTAATTGGAGATAAGAGCTTCATGGCCTTTCCTGCCTAGACTGGCTTTGAACCAGGATCCTAAAGTCTGAGCTTCCTGAGCAGCTAGGATTACAGCGGTGAACCACTGACCCTGGCTAAAGCTACACTCTGGAGAGACAGTGAGTCAAATACCCATGTGAAGCAGAGACCTAAAAGCTCCAATGGCTGCCAGAACCTTCCTAATGGGAGAGCAACTTCCTGGCGGAGGAGTCCTGCTCTACCAGCAGCTCCTCTGCTCTGGCTTTGATCTACATCTGCTCGTGAGTCCAGCCTCTGCTGCCAAATAGTCTCTTAATTGGTGGGTGGTTTGGCTGCCCTAGTTGAAGAATGAGCTAATGAGCCCAAGGCCAGGGGGCCAGTCCCCCAGGGGGTCCAGTTGGCTCTGCTCTGTTCCCTACGCACAGGCTGCACCACTGTCCTATAAATGTCACCAGAGGGACTGGACAAAGGAATTTCAGATCTATGACCTCTATAAGGAAATCAGAGAGAAACTCAAAACTGCTGAGTATGCAAATCCCCGTCTTAAGAAGCCCCACACCACTTCCCTCCTTCTTCTGAAGCCTTTCACACAGATGCTGCTGCCAGCAACTAACTCCACAATGAAGAAAGGACAAATGCTTCTTTGCTAGTAGCTGAACTAAATCCCTGCAATGCCCCATCTCTAGACCAAGGCCTACCCTTATCAACTTGACCTCTGTCACAGGCCCCAAATTCTTCCTAGGAAGATCTGGACAGATGTTTTCTTTCCCTGTCACTGGTTAAGACTCATCTGTGGAATGCAGAACTTCTGGAGTGTTCAGTTTTGTTTTGTTTGGGGAGGGAGAGGGGGAAGAGGGCAAACACAACATGACTTTGACAGTGTTTTGCTTCCATACCAAGAACTCAGGGGGTCAAATTACATTAATCTGTAAACAATAATTATTTCTAAACCAAACCTTATAAGCTTTGATTATAAACCCTCTTTTTTGTTTTATCTTTTGAGTA
The DNA here is from genome assembly GCF_024711535.1 of Dipodomys merriami. NCBI lineage: Eukaryota > Metazoa > Chordata > Mammalia > Rodentia > Heteromyidae > Dipodomys > Dipodomys merriami. Next base: position 386,703 of record NW_027206258.1, read on the forward strand.
GTTTTAAGTTAAGAAGCTGTTTCCAGCAACGCTTGGGGCATGGTTTGCTTGGTTTTGTGTTTGCTTTTTTTTTTGTTTCCATGTTAGGCAAATGTGTCTTTAAAGGGGGGGTGGGGTAAATGATAGCTAATTGCTCAATACCTAGTGGACAGGGTGCTCTGTGTAAGCAAGAAGGCACAAGTCACTGATGGCCAGCAGCATGTTTGCTTCTAAAAGACCTCTGCATTCCAAAGGATTCCTCATCCTGGCAGGGTGGCTGCAGGCTGACCCTTGTAAGAAATGAAGACATTACCCTGCTTAGCCTAAGACCAAGTGGTTTCCAGAAGCTGAAGGCAGGTAAACAGAAAGCCAGAGGCTCTTTCACATTGCTTTTTTTGTCAGTCATGGGGCTTGAACTGAGGGCCTGGGTGCTATCCTTGAACCGTTTTGTTCAAAGCTAGTGCTTCTACCATTGTGAGCCACAGCACCACTTCCGGTTTTCTGGTGGTTAATTGGAAATAAGAGTCTCAAAGACTTTTCTGCTTGGGCTGGCTTTGAACTTTGATCCTCAGATCTCAGCCTCTTGAATAGCTAAGATTACAGGCGTGAGCCATCAGCACCTGGCCTGGCTCTTCTGTTTTAGTAAACAAATCTAAATCTGTGAGGGGAGAGAAGGGAAAGAGTACTAGGTAAGCCATGGAAAGGGCCAAAGATGAAGTTTACATCCGCTGAGCTGCTGTGTGTCACATGTGGATAATGACTAACTGCCAAGTGAGCGATGGAGGTGATAAGTGTTCAGGAGGCCCCAGCTGTGACAGGGAAAAGTGCCTGACCATGGAGACATAGCCGGGAAGGAGGCCCAGAGGGGAGGATGGGGAAGTGGGGCCAGCAAGAGACCAGCTGAAGGAGAATATCCAAGCCCTGCCTCAGGAAAGCCTTAGAGCCTCAATAGATAGTTATGAAAATGTCAAAGAAAAGAAACTGGTTAAAATATGGGGAGTGACATGTTTGAGTTACTCAAATGAGGTTAAATTGAGCCAACTGTTTCTGAAGTACTGGGGGAGGGGGGGAACCAGACTGGGATGGTGACAAACCATTAAAATCATTCTGAAGAAATCTGAAGAATCACAAGGACGTGTGAGGCACCTAAGTTCATTGAAATGCATATGTTTTTTTAAGAAGTGGTGAAGCAATGAAAAAGGGAGAGCCACACGGGAAGTGTGTAGGGGGAGGCAGTCTTAAGATAAAGGAGTTGAGCACAGTAAAGGGTCAAAAGCCCAGGGGTCAGGGAGAAGACCCGTGGGAAGGCCAGCTTGCACTTTCAAATTTATATTCAGGAGGAGGAGAAAGATGGGTGATTGCTGAGAGAGCAGGAGAGCCTGAGCCTGCACGGCCTCCGGGGAGGACTGGGAACAAGGCCCAGCCCGCAGCCAGAGCCCAGTGTGGGAACTCCGCCTCACAGCAGGGGTGTGCGGAGACCTTCAACCCCCACAGCTAAGCCACACTGTTTTCCTGAAACAAGACATGCTGGGCACCCAGAAGCTTCTGGAAAGAAGAGAGCAGCAAGCAAGGCTTCAATGTGGGGAGAAAAGAAGGAAGGGAGGACTTTGACCAAGAAGCACAAGACAGAAATGAGCTTTGTTCCATTGTAGCCTCCTTGTACACGCCTATGAAGTCTAAAAAAGAAGTCTTCACGACATGGGCATATCTATAATCCTGACCTGAGGATCGGAGTTGGAAATCAGCCCAGTAGCAAAGTCTGAGACTCTTATCTCCAATCAACGGTACAAAGCTGAAAGTAGAGGTGTTGTTCAAGTGGTACAGCATCAGCCTGAAGTAGAAAAAGCTCGTGCCCAGGCCCTGAGTTCAAACTGACACCCCATATTTTAACCAGTTTCTTTTCTTTGAAGTTTTCATAACTACTTGTTGAGTTCAAACAAGAAAAAAGTCTTCAAAGACAAGTCTTTCTAGCACATTCCATGTTGGTTCTCTAAAGAAAATGCCACCAACATAAACACTATGTAAAGCACAAAAAAGGAGCCAGTGGGGCCCTTCCCAGGGGACAGGCTCTGGGCTCATGACACCTTGGAGGGTCTTGCTGACCGCCTTCTCTGAGAGATCTCTGTGAGATCCTCTGTTCTGTCTCTCAGCCCAGGAACTCTAGGACCAAGCTCCCGATTACATGACTCAAATCAAACTCCTTGAGAAAGGCAGAGATGAAGGAAAGGATTAGCCTCCAATGAGAACAACATGGGAGTTAAAGCTGTTTATAAAAGAATCTCTAGCCAGGTGCCCATGGCTCATGCCTGGGATCCTAGCTAGCTACTCAGGAGGCTGAGATCTGAGAATCACAGTTCAAAGCCAGACCAAGCAAGAAAGTCCATGAGCCTCTGATCTCCAATAAACTACCCAAAAAAGTCAGAAGTAGCACTGTGGGGCTTGAGTGATAGAGGGCTACTTTTGAGCACATAGGGGCTCAGAGACAAAGCCCAGGCCCTGAGTTCAAGCTCCAGGACTAGCAAAAAATAAAATAAAATAAAAAGAATCTCTGTGCTGGGGATGTAGCTTGTTGGTAGAGCACTTGCCTAGTGAGTGCAAGGCCCTTCATTCTATCTCAGCCCTGGGGACAGAGTGGGTGAAGATTGTTAAACTCAGAGAGAACTGAATGTGTCCAGTCCTGAGATTGAATATAGTTATATACTTTATTATTATTATTAGCCAGTTATAGATTGTATTTTCTGCTATTTCTAGATCCAAAAACCTTAGCTTTTTCCCTACTACTAGTTGTTTTGAAGTCAGGAAACAGAGCCAACTTAAATATTGGTCCAATCAAAACAACTCAGTCACAGGTGCTCTAAAAAGAAAAAAACAACTAAGTGCAAATTCAAAATCAAACAAACAAGAAAAAAGGAGGAAGAGAAGGAAGGAAGGAGAGAAAGAAAAAAGAAAGAGAAAGAAAGAAAGAAAGAAAGAAAGAAAGAAAGAAAGAAAGAAAGAAAGAAAGAAAGAGAGAAAGAGAGAGAGAACGAGAGCTCTTTTGCTCAAGTCTAGCACTCTACCACTTTGAGACATAGGTCCCCACTCCTGGCTTCTTGGTGGTTAATTGGAGATAAGAGTTTCATGGACTTTTCTGCCTGAACTGGCTTTGAACTGTGATCCTTAGATCTCAACCACCTGAGTAGCTAAGCTTAAAGATGTGAGCTACCAGTGCCCGACACCTAGTCCAATTCTATGGCTACTGCCTTCCCCTGCCCTGGACGTGCACAGCTAGGGTGACTGAAAGTGAGTTGGCTCCAGCCTGGACCCACTCTTGTTTATTCCCAGGCAGGCACTAGAGCTGAAGGAGACTAGGGACTCGGAGAGAAATCCAGCTGTGGTCCTGGCCTTGGGCCCCAAGAGGCCCCAAGAGGAACTTTGCTGGGCTCTAGTTACAGTCATATTTCATAGTCATATACTGCAACCCAGTAACAGAGAGGAATGCCATAATTCCTACTGCCACCCCAGCGATGTGCCTCTCCAAGCCCCTAGAAGTAACTGATCATGCACTGTTGTCCAGACTGTGCCTGAGCACCACAGAGAGAGTGCAGCAGTTCTCACCTCTCTGGGGCAGCATTTGCACACATTATATAGACTTGTCTCGGGCTCCTTGTCTTTGCTAGGGCAGTAGAGCTGGAAGCCCTTGCTAATAGTAGAGTTGGCATCCACAGTGATCCAATGGGAGTCATCACTCTCATTATAGGAGTAGCCCCACCCTAAGCACCTAACAACCCACTGTCTGCACCACAGTGCACAGGTGTCCCCACACTCACATGACAGTGGGTCTCTCTAACTCCACACTACACCCTGTGGCCAAACTCAGTAGTGATGGCTGAAGATACTACAGGGAGACTATGCTATGATGCCAGCTAGAATCAAAGTCAGCATCCCATAACAAAATTTATACACTAAGACACATCTTTATGAGAAAGACACTAAGAAGGCCACCCACAAAAGTAATGAGGTATGAGACAAGCACATATATCTCTGCAAGAGCACACGATTCTAGTACAAACTCCAAAGCACTGAGATAGATAAAATGCCTGACAATAATGTTAAAAGAATGATGATTAGAATATAGATAAAATGTTACAAAAAACTTAAGAAGACAATACACAATAAGAATAAGAAATTCATAGAAGTAGTACTAATTTTATCAAAGAACCAAGTAGAAATCTTGGAAATGAAGAGCTCAGAAAGCAAAATAAAAGTATTGTTAACAGTCTCAGCAATAGTCTGGGAAGTTGGCTCAGTGGTAGAGTGCTTGCCTCACATGCATGAGGCCCTGGGTTCGATTCCTCAGCACCACATAAGCAGAAAAAAGCTGGAAGTGGTGCTGTGGCTCAAGTGGTAGAGCGCTAGCCTTGAGCTGAAGAGCTGAGGGACAGCACCCAGGCCCAGAGTTCAGACCCTACAACCGGACCGCCCCCCCCCAAAAAAGTCTCAGCAATAGACTAGGATCAGAAATTGAAGCTAGTTCTTTTGAAGATGGGTCTTTTGAAGTTAAAAGAGAGAAAAGGGTAAAGAAGCGAGGGGGAGGGAGGGAGCAAGGCAAAATGAACAAACATCTGAATTTTCAGAATGCCTGAAAGGCAAGGAAAATAAAGGTAGGTAAAGAAAATCTATTTAATGAAATAATAACCTTTCCCTAACCTTGGAAAAGATACAGACATCCATATATTGGAGGCTTATGGGACACCAAATAAACACAATAAGAAATGACCTCATCATGACATAAACTTGACAAAAGTTCAAAATCAAAAAAAAAAAAAATCTAAAACTTGTGGGTAAAAATGGGAAAGGGAGACTAAGGGAAAGTAAAGGAAGGTGTGGCATTGTCCAAAAAAAGAAATGTACTCATTACTTGACTTATGATATAGTAGGCTCTCTGTACAACACCTTAATAATAATATTTTTTTAAAAAAAGAAAATTCTAAAATCTGCAAGAGAAAAGCTAACAGCTGATTTCTTAGCAAAAAGCCTACAGGTCAGGAACAGAATGATATATTCGAAGTTCTTCGTTATATTCTACTAACAAGATTATAATACCCAGCAAGGCTATTCTTCAGAAATTAAAGAGAAATAAAGACCTTGCAAGACAAACCCCAGCAAAAGATGCTTAAAAGGGCGAAGTCTTATTCTCAGAAGTAAAAGAAAGGTAACTATAATCATGAAGTCATATGAAAGTATAAATCATACTAGAAAAAATAGATACACATTGGGCTGGGAAGGTGGCTCAGTGGTAGAGTGCTTGCCTTGCATGCCTGAGGCCCTGGGTTTGATTCCTCAGCACCACATATGCAAAAAGAAAAAAGCCGGAAGAGGGCGCTGTGGCTCAAGTGGTAGAGGGCTAGCCTTGAGCTGAAGAGCTGAGGGACAGCGCCCAGGCCCAGAGTTCAAGCCCCACAACCGGACCCCAAAAAAAAAAAAAAAAAAATTGATACACCAAAGGCAAAAAGGAAAAGAAAAAACATAAGAACAGTACCCATCATGTCATAAAGATGACTGTAAGAAGAACAAAATGTGAAAACAAGTACAAAGAAATCAACAAGTGATAGGAGTAAGTTCTTATCAGTTTATCTACCTATCTAGCTTTTGCTGCTACTTGGACTTGAACTCAGGGCCTTGAGCTCTTGCTCACCTTTTTCAACAGTTTAGGGCTGTTACTCTACCACTTGAGCCAACACCTCAACTGGCTTTTTGCTGGTTAATTGCTGATAGAGTCTCTTGGATTTGTCTGCTTAAGAGGGCTTCAAATTATAATCCTCAAATCTCCTCCTTCAGAATAGCTAGTATTATAGCCATGAGCCACTGGTTCATAGCTTACCTGCTTAAAACCTGTCAGTTTATAGCCTTGAATGTTCATGAACTAAAATTCTCTAAATAAAAGATACAAAAAGAAAAGAAAAACAAAAACAAAAAAACAAAATCAAATCAAAACAAAACAAAACAGTATTGCTGCCTACAAGAAATTGATTTCATGCTGGGAGCCAGTGGCTCTCGCCTGAAATTCTAGCTACTTAGGAGGCTGAGATCTAAGGATTGAGGTTCAAGGCCAGCCTGGGAAGGAAAGTCAGGGAGACTCTTATCTCCAATAAACCACAAGAAAACTGGAAGTGGCATTGTGGCTTAAGCGCTAGAGTGCTCGTCTTGAGCCTGAAGAGTGCAGGGATAATGTCCAGGCCCAGAGTTCAAGCCCCATAACCGACAAAAAGAAAAAAAAAAAAAGAAACTGATTTCAGACTGGATGTGGTGGCACAAACATATACTTCCAGTTACATAGGAAGCTGAAGAAGAAGGATCCTAAGTTCAGGCCAGCCTGGACAGCCTAGCAAGACTGTGTCCAAAATAAAGTAGATAGGTCTGATGTCATGGCTCAGTAGTGGAGCACTTGTCTAGCAGGTGTGTGGCCTTGGCTTCAATCCCCAGTACTACGGGAGAGAGACAAAGGGGGAAGGGGAGGGAGAGAGGGTGGGAATTCATTTCACCATTAAAGACAATGAGTAAATGAGTGAAAAATGATATCTCAAGCTACAGAAACTCAAAGCAACTCGAGTACCTATGCTTTTACTTTAATGTAAAAATTACAAGAACTCGTAAAGGTCACTACATCATGATCAAGTCATCCTCTCAGCCAAAAAGGACTACAAATCTATACATAGCGCCAGAGCACACAATTTCATAAAACAAACACTCTTTCAGATGTCAGTGCCTCACAGCTATAGTCCTAGCTACTTAGGAAGCTGAAATCTGAGAATTATGGTCTGAAGCCAGCCCAGGCAGGAAAGGCCATGAGACTCTTATCCCCAATTAATAACCAAAAAGCTAAAAATGGAGCCAAGGGTCTAAGTTGTAGAGAGCTAGCCTTGAGCACAAAAGTTCAAGGACAGTGGCTAGGTCCTGAGTTCAAGCCCCAGGACCAGCAAAAAACAACAACAAATTATTAAGTCAAAAGAAAGATTGACTCTGAAAAAATAATAGGGGTGGATTTCAACATTAGTGGGCAGAATACCCAGACCCTAAATACCAAAAGAGTATTTGATCTATACTATAGATAAGATAGACATTTCAAGACATTCCATCCCACAGCTGAACGATACATTTTTTTTTTTGTCTTTTCTTTTTTGGTACTGGGGATCAAACCCAGGACGTTGCACTTGCTAGGCAAGCGCTTTGCCACTGAGCTACATCCCAGCCTAACAATACATATTCTTTCCTTCCACGCACAGAATCTCTAGAATAGAACAGATGTCTGCTCATGAAACAACTTTATTAGCATAAATTAATTGTACTAAAGGGGTTAATTGTGATGTGTCCATGAATGTGTGCAATGTACTTTAATCAAGTGAACTTCCTCTATTATACTTTCTGAACCCCACCAAGTAACATTAATGATCCTCAAACTACTCCATAAAACAGAAAGGGAACGAATACTACCAAATTCTTTCTATAAAATTAATATTACTTTGATACCAAAACCAAATTAGAACAAGTTGTCAAATAACATAAAGATACATCTCAAGGACTTAGAAAACAAAAAACAAAAAACAAACAAAACCAAAATTGTCAAGAGGAAAGAAATAATGAACATCTTCCTAGACATGGACAAAACAGAGACAAGAAATCAATAAAACAGTTGGTGCTTTAAAATTATAAACAAGATCAACAAACCTTTTGCTAGACTTAGACTAGCTAAAACGCAAGACCCTATTTAAGTCTTTTTTCTATTGTTTCCAAACAAAATTACTGAGTGAAAAATATAACTGGTGCCACCGAAATATATATTTTAAAAGATACATTAGCAAATTAGAAAACCTAGAAGATCTAACAAATTTCAGAATACATATGAATGACCTACCAAAATTGAACCACAAAGACATAAAAAATGTGCAGAGACCACCTAAAATAATGAGACTGAATTATCAATAAAAAGTCTCCTGAACAAAAACAAACAAACAAAAAGCCAAGGACTGAATAGCTTCACTCACGAATTTCACCAAAGATTAGAACCAATAGGAAAAGAGAAAAGTCACATCATCCCTCTTTACAGATGATATGATTCCACATATAGAAAAAAACTAAAGACTTTACCAAAAGCCTTTATTAGAACTAATAAATGAATTCCTTATAGTAACAGGATATAAAATCAACATACAAAAATCAGAAACTGAGAAAGAAACAATAAAAGCAATGCCATCAACAATTGCTACTGAAAAAAAAATGCTTAGGAATTTAACCCCAAAACTGACAAACTACAATGAAAAATTTCAAAACTTTGATTTAAAAAATCAAAGAACCAGGTGCCAGTGGCTCACACCTGTAATCCTAGCTACTCAGGAGGCTGAGATCTGAGGATCATGGTTCAAAGGCTCAGGCAGGGAAGTCCATGAGACTCTTATCTCCAATAAACCACCAGAAAACCAGAAGTGGTACTGTGGCTCAGTAGGTAGAGTGCTCACCTTGAGCTGAAGAGCTCAGGGACAGTGCTCAGGCCCCAGAGTTCAAACCTCATGACCAACCCAAAAAACAAACAAACCATATGAAGAAAAAAAAAATCAAAGACAAAAATGGAAAATTTTTGTACATTCATGGATTAGAATAATTAATATTGAAAAAATGTCCACACTACCCAAAACTATGTATAGTTTCACTGCAACTCCCCTCAATGATATTTTTCACAAAACTATTCTTAAAAATCATAAAATTTATATGGAAACATTAAAGACCCTAAATAATCAAATTGATCTTGAAGTGGAATCATAATACCTGATTTCAAGATATAATGCAGATCTGCAGTAACCAAAATAGCATGGTATTGGCATTAAAAAAATATTGATTTGGCCGGGCGCTGGTGGCTCACGCCTGTAATCCTAGCTACTCAGGAGGCTGAGATCTGAGGATCGCGGTTCAAAGCCAGCCCGGGCAGGAGAGACCGTGAGACTCCTATCTCCAATAAACCACCAGAAAACCGGAAGTGGCGCTGTAGCTCAAGTGGTAGAGCGCTCGCCTTGAGCTGAAGAGCTGAGGGACAGCGCTCAGGCCCAGAGTTCAAGCCCCACGACCGACAAAAAAAAAAAAAAAAATTGATTTGATACTAGGACTGTAAGGATGGTTTGAAACAGGTAAATCAAAAAACATAATCCATGCCAGCTGAGAAGATAAGAAAATCATATGACCATCTCAACTGATGCATACCACTGGAACAGAATAGAGAATCCGGAAATAGGGCCCCTGTAGCTACAGCCAACTGATTTGTAATAAAGATGTCAAAAACATACATTATAGCACAGGCTTTTTGATAAATGCTGCTAGGAAACCTTGATATCCATATGTGCAAAGTTGAAACTTGACCCCTGTATCTCTCACCCAGCACAAAAGCAACTCAATATGCATTGAAAACCTAAGAGTAAGACCAGAAACTGAAACTAGTGTTAAGAAGAGACAGGTCTTATTGCATCACTGTTCACAATATGGGCTATGGAACCAGCCCAGGTGCCCATGAATGGACAAAGAAATTGTGGTATACCATGGGGTATTTGAAGCCATAAAGACATGGCTTGGACCTGGAGAGCATCATGTTAAATGAAATAAGGCAGACTGAGAAAGATAAATACCATGTTTTCTTTCATATACAGGTTTTTTGGGGGGTTGGTCATGGGGCCTGCATTCTGGGCTTGGGTTCTGTACCTCGGGACTCTACATTTAAGCCACAGTTCCACTTCCGGTTTTTACTGCTTATGTGGTGCTGAGGAATCGAACCCAGGGCCTCATGCATGCAAGTCTACCACTGAGCCACCTTCCCAGCCCTGGCCCTAAGCTCTTTTGCTCAAGGATAGCACTCTACTACTTTAAGCCACAATACCACTTCTGGTTTTCTGGTGGTTCATTGGAGATAAGAGTCTCATGAACTTTCCTGCTCAGTCTGGCTTTGAGTACGATCCTTAGATCTTAGCCTCCTGAGTAGCTAGAATTACAGGCATGACCCACCAGAATCTGGCTCATATATAGAATCTTTATTTATTTATTTATTTATGTTTGGTTGTGGGGCTTAAACTCTGGGCCTGGGTGCTGTCCCTCAGCTCTTCAGCTCAAGGCTAGCACTCTACCACTTGACCCACAGCACCATTTCCGGTTTTCTGGTGCTTTATTGGAGATAAGAGTCTCATGGACTTTCCTGCCTGGGCTGCCTTTGAACCATGATCCTCAGATCTCAGCCTCCTGAGTAGCTAGGATTACAGGCACCAGACTGGTATAGAGAATTTTGATGTTGTTAAATAACTACTATAGAAAGACTGCTGATATTATGAGATTTATTGAAGCTTGGGCTTACTTTGGGAGAGTTGACATTTTAGCACTTGCAGTTTTACAATCCACTAGTATATATCTCTTTCAATTTCCTGGAATCATTACTATTATTAGAAATGTCTTGCCTTATACAGCAGTTCATTTCTGCAATCCCAGTTACTCAGATGACACTGGGAAGATGGAAGTTTAAGGCAAAAAGTACAATATCGCATCTTAAACAAGCTGGGTATGGTGGTATATGACTATCATTATGGATAGGAGGAATGTAGTAGAAGGACAGCTAGGACACAAATCTTGACACTCTATCTGAAAAAGTGCTAGAGGCATGGCTCAGCTGGTAGAGCATCTACCTAAGCAAGCACAGGGCCCTGAGTTCAAGATCAAACCCTAATACTACCACATTGCCCTCCCCCCAAAGAAGGAAAATAGAAAAGGAAGAAATATATTTTCCAAGATTAAAAGTTCTCTTTATTTTTCTTTATCTTACTCAAAATCTTATTAACTAGTGGATTGTTTTAGTTAGCAATGACTCACATTAAAAAAAAAAAGACATAAAACAGGGGAAAATTATTCTTAAAGTATAAATAAAGCAAGTACAAATGATTTAATATTGTAAGATATCCAATACTATGTTGAGATATGGTCTTGTTTGGCATGCAATATTTCTTAAGCATCAGGTTAAAGGAAAAGCCACAGTCTACTAAGGAGGAGGAGGATTTAAGGTCTTGAAAGGGTTAGGCAATACTAGAAAACAAAAAAATCCAACTAGATTCTAAAGGAAAGACAATTGCAAATGAACACAGATTCTTAGTGATGACACTGTAAGGTCTGCATAGGGACACCTCCCTACCTCTTGGCTAAGTTTCTGCCCAGTATCTATTACTTAGGTAACTGGCAGACCCGGAAGCAGTCACCTTCCCCTCCTGCAAGGTCACGTCTTGGGCCACCTCTGGTCACATGCCTCCCATCAAGCCTCCCTACAGACCTTAGGAGGGTCCCAGACCCCGAGGTCACATCAGGATCCAGTGTGGCCACACCTCTTCCTGACCCTGGCCTAGATAAGTCCTGGCCCAGAAGTGGGTGGCCCCTTTCCTTTCCAGCCATGCCTCTCACTATGCATGGCTGGGCAGCAGTTCGGTAAATAAACTTTTCCTGCCTGATTAGCACGTGGTGTTCTCTTCATCGGCTACCTATTGAAACCTACCTACTTAATATACCTTACATATGGTGCCGTGATTCGGATGGGGTTTTTGAGTTGGAAATGTTAGACTTTCCTAACCACCCCTTTTCATGAAACAAATTGCCTTGAGACACCACGAGAGACTTTTCACCAATACCATTGCTGCCTTCACATCCACGTCCACACCACTTCTCTACTCTGGTGAGTGAAACTACTCTCTATGGTTCTCTGTTGCTCAGTCTCTGTCCAGACATGGCGCCACACCAGAGAGCTCCTACTAAAGGCCAGTCACCTCCAGAGCCGAGGATGCTTGGCTTTGGGGACTTGGCCATTTCTCTCTAGAGGGCTCTGGGGGAAGTCAGGACGCCACTTCTGCCTGGTCACTCACCAGACTGACTCTCCTACACATTTAATGGGGTGCAGCGAGTCACGTCCGAGCCGTGAAACCCCTTTGAAATGCCTCCTGCGCTCCTGGAAAGCCAGAGCGCCTCATTTCCAACTCAAAAACCCCATCCAAGTCACAGCACCATATGTAAGGTATATTAAATAGGTAGGTTTCGTGGCTGGGAAGGTGGCTCAGTGGTAGAGCGCTTGCCTTGCATGCATGAGGCCCTGGGTTCGATTCCTCAGCACCACATAAGCAAAAAAAAGCCGGAAGTGGCTCAAGTGGTAGAGCGCTAGCCTTGAGCTGAAGAGCTGAGGGACAGTGCCCAGGCCCAGAGTTCAGGCCTCACGACTGGACCAAAAAAAAAAAAAAGAAAATAGGTTTCATTAGGTAGCCAATGAAGAGAACACCGTGCTAATCAGGCAGGAAAAGAAGTTTACTTACTGAACTGCTGCCCTGCCATGAATGGTGGAGAGGCATGGCTGCAAAGGAAGGGGAGGACCCACTCCTAGGCCAGGACTTATCTAGGCCAGGACAGGAAGAGGTGTGGCCACACTGGATCCCGCTGTGACCTCGGGGTCTGGGACCCTTCTGGGGTCAAATGGGAGGCATGTGACCAGAGGTGGCTCTGGATGTGACTTAGCAGGAGGGGAAGGTGACTGCTTCCAGGTCTGCCAGTTACCTAGGTAACAGATACTGGGCGGAAACTTAGCCAAGAGGTAGAGAGGTGTCTTTGTGCAGACCTCAAACAAAATAGCTTCTCTCTTTTCATTACATGTTAACTCCTAAGAATATCTGTGCGGCCATGCACTGGTGTGTCACTTCTATAATCCTAGCTACTCAAGAGGTTGAGATCTGAGGATGACTTTTCAAAGCTAGGCTAGGCAGAAAAGTCCTTGAGACTTACCTCCACTGAACCACCAAAAAGTTGGAAGTAGCACTGTGGCTCAAGTGGTAGAGCACTAGCCTTGAGCAAAATTAGCTCAGTGACAGTGTCCAGACCCTGAGTTCAAGCCCCAGGACTAACACACACACACCAGGAAAAAACAACATGTGACTTGTTAAAGAGCAAAAGCACTGGCTGGAGTGATTTCAGACACTGTGTGTCACAAGGAGTGAACTCTTAGAACAGTACAAAGGGAGACAAATCAGGGAAGCCTGGATGGATAAGTAACAGCAAAGCCAACTTTTATTAGGGAACAAAGGGAGTAGTTTGTGGCTTCTAGCATAGTTTTTATGAGATTGAAATCCAGTTGTAATTAAGTCCCACATGGCCAAATTAATGACCAAGGGTGCATCAATGAAAGACAAATTGTGAGTGTAACCCAGGTAAACATTTTCCTTGAGGAATAAAAGCAGCTTTCAAGATAAGCAAACCAAAATTGAAAATGACATTTTTTCCCCTACTATGTAGTTAAGCTCATTATGGCTTAAAAACAGAAGCTTAGATGACAAAGTGATAGCCTTTAGTAATGTAAGATATCCTGATTCTTGGATTGTTATCAATGAACTACTAAAATATAATAGCTGTAGTCATCACAGGATATCCTGGCATTGATGATTCAGTCTACATTTTAAATATGTGCCATATAATTAATGCAACTGATTCAATAATTGGAATAATCACTGTTAGAGTTCATTGGACTTTGCCAGAAAATCATGCAGACATCCAGGTGCAAAGAACAAAGATAAGATGTATTGCCAGCAAAAGGAACCAGCAAGACCCCTTCTCACAAGAGAGAAGTGCCAGATATTGTCTGAGGTGACCAAGGTAACCTACAAGGTTCGGAGGCAGAGACCCAGGGGTGAACGTGTGGACCTGGGGCTTCATCATGGTGGGCTGGGAGTTATGGCTGCTGCCTAAGGGGCAGATAAGGGGTCTTGCAGTTGCTCAGACTTAAAGGTCACTCTAAGGGGCTTTTGTGGCCTTCTATGGTTGTAACTGCCCCCAAAGAGTGCCATCTCAAGGTAAACAGGGTGGAGGTTGACTATTGACTGCCTTTACTAAATAGACCTAGTGTTGCCTAGGAAAGAGCATGCTAAGCTCTGAGAGAGGAGGCTACTGGGCCAACCATTATAAAAGCCTGACAAATAGAAGAGTTGTTTGTATGTAGGCGAAGGGTAATATAAGGGTCACAGAAAGAGAATACTCCAATAGAGGTTTTACAAAACTCTATAGTTTCCTTTAAAAGACAGATTGGACAGACAATACCAAATAGCAGTGTTGCCAGGCCTGGGAAAGTGTTACTGATGAGGGATGGGTTAAAAATAAACACCAAAAGGGACTGAGCCCTGAATAAGCACATCTCGGGCTTTATTCACACTGGCTTCCAGGGCCTCTCCCCAACACAGCTGGCAGTGCTGGTCTCAGATCTACTTCCCCTTCTCATCCTCTCTTCCTAGTCCACTGGAGGTACAGTCCAAGCTGCTCCACGCCCGGGCCTGCCTTACTTGGAATGTGGCCTTGTCCCTAAAGCTCAGTTTACTTCTCACCAACATTCAGTAAAGGTGAAGCTCATGGGAAGCTGAGACTGGAAGACTGAGCTCAGGACTTCACCAGTAGCCTGGGCAACAGGGGGAAAAAATGTTCAAGTTCTCTTCTTCACATTTCATCAACTGGGAGGAAAGTTCTGCAAACAAATTCAAACCAGCACAAAGGTAACTAATGTTTTTCTTTCTCCTCATGTATATGGACATTTTAATTTGAACAAAATTATCATTTTGATAAACTAAAGAAATGGATACCTTAGGAGTAGAATATTCAAGAAAATTTGGGGAAGTCTGAGGTTCCCCAAACCATCTGCATTAGTCCTTTTTCTAATTACTGTGCCCAAATCCCTGAGGCTAGGTAACTTTTTTTAAGAGGTTTGTTTGGCTCACTGTTGGAGGTCTGCTGGGAATGTTTATGGGAGGGAGGTCATGTGGGCCTAGGGGAAGCCAAGGAGCCTGGTACAGGGCTAAGATTGTTTTATATCAATCACTCTTCTCTCAACCCATTCAAGGTGCCACAAGAACTACCTTAAGTTCTAGGTGCAGAAAGTCCCTGATGACTTAAGACCCTCACGCTAGGCTCACCTCTGAAAGGTGGACAACACTGAAGACTACAGTCCAACACCCAAAATCTGGGAAATTAACTAAACCATACTCTCCACATAGCACCATCTAAGTGTGCTGGTCTGGTAGAACCCTTCATAGGATCAGATCCTAGCACCTCTAAGAAAGGTAAAGTCACTACCTCCCCTCACCCCGCCCCATACTGATTCTTGAGCAAAGGCTAGAGAAAAACTGCCAGATGCATAGATTTTTTTTTTTAGAACTACTGAAAAGTGAAATGTTAATCTAAAAGTCAAGATGTGTCAAGACCTTCAGCAGGGAAAAGGATGATCTCTACCAGTGATGCTGGGAAAGCTCCATATCGACACAAACACATGAACCTGGATTCTTTTACAGTGTACAAAAATTTACTCAAATCATATTGACAGCTCAAGTGTAGAAGCTTAAACTATAAATAAATAAATAAATAAATAAACCAACAACTCTTAGGGGGGAAACATAGGCCAAAAGTTTCATGACATTTGTTTGACAATGAGCTCCCAAATGTACTCTTAAAAGCACAGGAAGCAAAAGAAAAAAGGAACTAAACTAGTTGTCATCAAAACTTACAACTTTTGTATATCAACATTTTCAACAGTGTGAAAAGTGAACCCATAGAGCAAGAGAAAATATTTGCACAGCACATTATATGGTAGGGGATTGATCTGCAGAATAAAGAATTCCTACAACTCAATTAGGAAAGAAACCCAGTTCAGTTCAAGAAGAGACAACATGCTTCACTAGGTATTTCTCTGCAGATGAGATACACAAATGGTCAGTAAGCACATGGGAAAAAAATGTTCAGTCTTACTAATCACCAGGGAAATACAAATCAAAATTACAGCTGGGTACCACTTATAGACACTAAAATAAGTGTTGGCAAGTGTGTGTGTGTGTGGCGGGGGGTGGGGGGGAGGTGGAGTTCATAGTAAGTGCTGGTAGAAAGGCAGGATGATGTGGCACTGTGGAACACAGCATAGCAGGGGCTCAAAACAATACACATAGTTTAAAAAGCCAAAGAAACCAACAATTCCCCTTTTAAGTATAAACTCTAAAGAATCTAAAGCGAATTTAGAGCCAAGACAAGCTAACTTAAAGTGAAGGACAGATCATTGTACACCCACAATCATAGTGATGGTAACCATAAGGTAACTTCTACCAGAAAGTACCAAAAGGTAGAAGTTACCCAGGTCTTTCACTGATAAATAAGCAAATGGTGGTGAATCCATACAGTGGAAAGGAAATTCTAACCCCAAGTCACAGTCTGAATCCTGAAGATATTATGATAAGTGAAATCAGCAAGTTGCCTTCCCCCATCCCCCACCAGGAGACCAAATTCCTAGAGACAAAAAGTAGAAGATGGTCATCAGGGGCTGGGGAGAAAAGGGAAAGGATAGAGGTGTTTAATGGATATAAGTTTAGTTTGAGATGGCGGTAGAGTTTTGGAGTTAGTGTTAATGTGAATGCACTTAAGCCAATGGACTCAGGAAAGATGAAATATTAAATGTTGTGATGTGATAGATAGATAGATAAATTAGATTAGATTAGATATGTCTCTATAGATAGAGATATTTACACATATGCACTACTCTTGTGAGAGAGCAGAGACATAACAGACATTGTTCCCATTCCCTCCTGCTTTAGGATCTGTAGACCCAAGCTTTGGTTTCTCTGGGGGTGAGGGGTGAGCACCAGGCAGAGCCTGTAGCCAGCACTGAGGAACTGGAGAGGCTGCTGACACTAGGTGACCTGGGATGCTGAGGCTATGCAATTCCCCTGCACTTGCCAGAGGCAACCCCAGGCAGCCTTGGACTTGAGTGTCCGAGTGACTCACTGGAGAAGCTCTCTCTTCCGGAGGAAGTGCAGAGCAGCCTCTCTGAATTCCCTTGGGTAAATGAAGGGGTAGAACAATCTCTTACACATGTGGGTTGGAGAAAAAGCCAGGACCTCTTCTTGGACACTGCAAGCTCATTCAAAAAGAAAAGACTGAGTCCCTTCCAACAATGAGAAAGAAGTTGTCTAGGCCCTGTCCGGGTAGTTCCTGCAGGCTGTAGAATGGAATGTCTAGGGAATGCATTGGGAGAGCTCTGCTTCCCCAGAGGTACCTCAGTGAGCCATGGCAGAGCTTCCCAGGGTCCTGTGGCCTTCCAGAGCAAGGAGGGGTGGCCTGGATGAGCAATGGACCATTTGTCTTCATAAGTTCTGTTTCTTTTTGTTTGTTTGTTTTATCGGTTGTGGGTCTTGAACTCTGAACTCTGGGCCTGGATGCTGTCCCTATGCTCTTCAGCTCAAGGCGAGCACGCTACCACTTGACCCACAGAACCATTTCTGGTTTTCTGGTGGTTAATTGGAGATAAAAGTCTCACAGACTTTCTTGCTTGGGCTGGCTTTGAACCGTGATCCTCAGATCTCAGCCTCCTGAGTAGCTAGGATTACAGGCATGAGCCACCAGCACCCAGTTTGTCTTCATAAGTTTTATTACTAACCTGGACTTTGCTTAGAGGCTTCAGAATGAGTTTGTTTCTAAGTGAGAATGGTATTTCATTCTTAAGTGGCTATTATTTTTATTCATTAGATTTTCTAATGAAAATCTAACATGCACACATATCAAAAAATAACTTTCGTTTTCATGTAATTATATTGGCTGCCTGGCAATTTCTGACTAGTAGGCAGTATTCATTCCCTCTAACCATCAACTTATTTTTTTCTCTTCCCTCCTTTCCTTCCTTCCTTCCTTCCTTCCTTTCTTTCCTTCCCCCCCCCCCCACTTTCTTTTTGCCAGTACTAAGGTTTGAACTAAGGGCCTGGGCACTGTCCCTTAGTTTTTTTGCTCAGGGCTTGCCCTCTACTACTTGAGACACACCTCCACTTCCAGCTTTTTGCTGGCTATTTGGAAATAAGAGTCTCAAAGACTTTTCTTCCAGGCTGGAAAGCCCCTGAGCCTCCTGAGTAGCTATGATTGTAGGTGTCCAGCTGTCAAATTCTAACCTAAAGTTCATCCTGTTTTGTTTTCCTTTAAAAAAAAAAAACAGAAGGAAGGAAGGAAGGAAGGAAGGAAGGAAGAAGAAAGAGAGAAAAACTAAGTTGTGCCTGGTGCCACTGCTACTGGCTTATGCTATAATCCTATCTACTCAGGAGGCTGAGATCTGAGTAGCATGGTTCAGAGCTAGCCTGAGTAGACAAACTGGAAAGGCTCTTATCTCCAATTTATCAGAAAAAAAGGCAGACTTGTTCAGGTGATATAGTGCCAGCCATGAGTGAAAAAGGTAAGAAGCAAGAGCAATAACAACAAAAACAAAGTAATTGTCATTGGTCACACATAAGATGATTTTCAGTACTTTTAAAATGCCCAATACAGTAGCTCAGTAGCACAGTGCTTGCAGAGTATGTGAGTATATACAAGCCCTGGGTTCAACCCCAACCCTGGGGGGTGGGGGGATGGTGGTGGTGGAGAGAAACAACCTAATTCAGACAGTTCCAGAAGATTGCTGAATCGTGTTCTTTCTGCTCCCATATCTAAGACATTTTTCCTTCATGACACCACCTTTTACCCATTTGTAACAAAAACTCATGCCTACACAATGAATCAGCCAGAATGAAAATGCTACAGGACATACTATATGACTTCCATTTTTGGACCCAAAAGTTGCAGGACAGTGATTTTAACCAGACTATTTGGCAGGGCATAAAAAACGAAGTGGAAAATGCAGAACTCTCTTCCTCAGTTATGCCCGTGACATCATGCGACGCCTGATTTCCAGTGAACAGCTCTACTGAGCGTCTTTGTGGGCAGTGGGCTTTCTCTATCCAACATTGTTTGCAGATGAATAGCAATTGAATCAAATGTTCCCCTCTGTGTAAGGAGGGAAAAAACAGGGATTGATATGGACTAAATCTAGCTTAATTATATTAGTCTTTTAAAAAAATACATTAAAGCACAAGAGAATGTATTTTGAAGAAGCCTATTCCCCGTTGACTTCAATGTGCTCTCATTAAATTTTTGTTAAACTCAAGCTCTTTGTTTTCTCTTATGTTATGAATTAGCTTGCTGGAAAACAGATCTGGTTCTAATTCCCAACGCCAGCTCTAATTCAGAAGAAGCTTTCAGTCCCAGACTTCAGATGAAAGGCCCTCTTTCCTCCCCACTGTGCCCAAGGCTGGTTTGGTTAGGAAAGCCTACTAGAGAATGAAGACAGGGTGTCAAACCCAAGTTTATTTAGTCAGACACAAGTAGGCCATGTCTTCATCTCTAGGGTTCTGCGCGGTCCTACTGAAGCCTGGTGGGGAAAATGACATCTTCCATTGTTTAATCCCTGACTGAGCTCTGTGCAAACTGGCTTTAGTGAACTCTAGAAATTCCTAGATGGTGCCTATATTGTAAAGTTGATAAATTTGATTCTGTAGTAAAGCATTAAAAAAAAGAATGACAGACTCAACCAGAATAGGGTCCATAGGGTAGATTTGTTATGTCATATCAAATTGACTTGAGTAGCTAGCTACCTGGACTGGTGTCATATGGGAATATGACATTGGGAAGAAAAGAGTAATGCTACATGCCACCGTTTTAAATAGTTACCACACACACTACACCCTGGTCTTAAGGAGGGGGACCCATATGATAGATATGTAGGATAAGTCTGATATCTGATGGACTGAATTCAGGGACGAACTGATGTAGTCTAGAGTCCAAACTAATGGTTTGAGGCTAAAGACTTAGGCAGGGTTTCTGTGCTGCGGTTTTAAGCAGACTTCCTTCCATCTGTCTTTGCTTCCAAGGCTGTCAACTAGCTAGACAAAGCCCACCTATTATAGAGGATAATCGACTTTATTGTCTACTGATTTAAATGATGTATCTCAAAAATATCTTCAAAGCAACATCTTGACTGGTGTTTCACAGAAGACACAAGGCTAATACCTGTCTTAGAAGAAGGCTCCCTGTCTAAGGAAAGGGAACTCCTAAGATGAGCCTGTGCCAAACCCCCAAGCATGGCTACAGGACCAGGAAAGCCACATGGAAAACCCAGATGCTGAGAACAGAGTCTCACAGCATATGAGGAAGACCGGAAAGGGTGGAGCTGGGAGACAAAGGGTAGGCGGGACTTAAGGTAAAGGTTTCCTGTGGAGAATGGGAAAAAGTTGCTCCTGAAGAAAGTTAATCCTCTTCTTTGTTTTTGTTTTCTCTGTTTTCTCCTTTTACCTTCTGGAAGTATTAACCCAACATAGTAAGCTCTCAGTAAGCGGCATTAAGTTGTAGGGCTTAGTGCCTTGCTAAGTAACCATCCTGCCCTAATAAATCCAGCAGATTTACAACCAAGCTTTCTTACCCTAAAGGGCTACAGAATTGAAAGCATGGTTTACAGCTAATTGTCTTAATGATTTAAATATGTTGGGAAACTTTGCCTTTAATGTGAATGCCACATAATTCAATTTTCTAACAGTATTTTTTTTCTCAGTAGTTTTTAGACCTTTAAAACTTTATTATAGACCCAGTATTTTATGACTTTTGCCAGGGTTTTCTTAATTGCCAAAGAAAGCATGATTTTAAAAAGAAATTCTAATCATTACATCTAATTACTGCCCCCAAAAACTAATTACTGACATTACTTCACATTATTTCATTTCTACTTAGATACAACTTTTAAAAATAATGACTCCCAGATGGACAGGAAGTTGCTTTTATAGCTGGAGTTGAAAGTGACCGATTTCATTAAGGAAACGTGTGTGTGTGTGTGTGTGTGTGTGTGTGTGTGTGTGTGTGTGTGTGTGTGTGTGTGTGTGTGTGTACTTAGAGTGTTGGTGCTGTCCCTTAGCCTTTTCTCTCAAAGCTGGTGCTCTACCACTTGAGCTACACTTCCACTTCCAGCTTTTTGATGGTTAACTGGAAATAAGAGCCTTGGGGTGGGGGGGAGAGGGAAAGTCAGAGGAAATGAGGAGGGGTAACATTGCTCAGCAAGAAATGTACTGGTTATCTTACTCATGCAACTCCTTTGTACACCACCTTTACAATAAAACTAAATTTAAAAAAAAAAAAAAGAGTCTTATAGGGCTGGGTAGGTGGCTCAGTGGTAGAGTGCTTGCTTTGCATGCATGAAGCCCTGGGTTCCATTCCTCAGTACCACATAAGCAGAAAAACCTGGAAGTTGTGCTATGGCTCTAGTGGTAGAGTGCTAGCCTTGAGCGCCTAGGCCCAGAGTTCAGGTCCCACAGCCGGGAGGAAAAAAAAAGAAGAAGAAGGAGAAGCAGCAACAGCTCAGTTTAATCCTTAACTTTCCAAACTGTATTTTTAAAAATTCATTCTGAAGATATCAGGAAATGTCTTAGAATTGTACGTCTTTGGCAACTTGATCTGAGTCCACAGGATTCATGGAGAAGTCTTCCTGTTACTTCTGCCTGCACAAGCCTGTGCTACTCAGTAATTATTTCTCATTGGACAATCATTTATTACATGCGAGTAGGTGCTACACTTTAAGTAACTGTGTGCTGGACTAATATAAGCCTGTCCACTATTGCTGCTGAGTAGGTGGCACTTCTTAGTGAAACCTGGGCCCTGCCTCGCGGGGCAGGGGGAAGGGTCTGCAAGGCTGCAATAGTGACATCGTCCGTGTTCTGAGCTTTTTTTTTTGGCAGTCCTGGGGACTGAACTCAGGGCCTGGGCACTGTCCCTGGGCTTCTTTTACTCGAGGTTAGCCCTCTACCACTTGAGCTCCGGTGCCACTTCCAACTTTTTCTGTTGATGTGGCACTGAGGAATTGAACCCAGGGCTTCATACATGCTAGGCAAGCACTCTACCACTAAGCCACATTCCCAGCCCTACATTTTTGTCACTTTAGTAGCACTGTCCTGAAACTCCTCTTTCCTCGCAGTTTTTTTGGTACCATTATTACTCTAGTCCTTCCCTCTCTGGCATCTCTCTCTGCTCTTCGTTCCAAGTCAAGACAGAATGTCCCAAGCTTCCTTCGAGAAACTTCTCGTCCTCTCACACTGCCCCACGGGGATGTCATGGATGTCCAGGTCATCGTCATCCACTAGAGACCGGCAGAAGTTTCCTGATCCCTCGTCTCACTCATGTACCCAGGGAACTGGGGTCCCACTTCTCCAAAGCACCACAGCTGCACCCAGTCCAAAGCAGAACTCGCAGCCCTCCCTCACCATGACACTGCATGACACCATGACACCCATGACACTGCAGCCACCCCTACCTCCCCAGGACAGCCATGCTGCGCCCAGTGTGGAAGTCCCCCTTCCTCCAGGGCGGCCCTTTCTCTCACAGCCCAACACCTATAGGCATCTTCAATTCTACCTTGTAAATATTGCTTGGACTCATCCACCCCTTCCCCTCCTGTGCCTCAGCACAAGGACCTTACCATTCCCAAGGAATCACACCCATCACCACACTCCTAATACTAGTTGCAGCTCCTTAAAATCATGTCTGTACACCAAGGAATCTCTCCATCCAGGTTCTTGATCCGTGTCTGGATCCAGTTTGAACATACAAAAGATGCTATGTGTGCAATGTTTCTTGATCAGTGTCACCCCTTCCATCCATCTCCCCTACTTTTCTGCCTCCCATCCCTACCCACAAGTTACATAATTCAGTTTTTACGTAATGCACATTAAACAGAATGATTGCAATTGCTCATAACCTGATTTATGGAATTATAACCTCTTTGTACACTACTTTATAATGTACAACTTCTATGTACAGGAGAAAAATGATAGTTAATAATGTTCTATTAAAGAATTGGCAAGAAATTAGATTTTAGGTACTCATACAATAACAAGAAGGGAAGGAGGAGGAAGAAGAATAAAGAGGAGGGAGGAGTAGGAGAGGAGAGGAGGAGGAGGAAAAGGAGGAGGAAGAGGAGGAAGATGAGAAGGAGGAGGAAGAGGAGGAGGAGAAGGAGGAGGAAGAGGAGGAAGAGGAGGAGGAGGAGGAGGAGGAGGAGATGGCATGGGTAATAGACACACTGGAACCCCAAACTCAGACCCAAGTTACCTTTTCTTTTATCTTTGTGTGTGTGTGTGTGTGTGTGTGTGTGTGTGTGTGTGTGTGTGTGTGTACTGGAGTTTGAACTCTTCATACTCAGGGTAGGCAGGTGCTATACTACTCGAGCCACACCTTTAACCCTGTGTGTTCTGGTCATTTTTAGATAGAGTGTTGCTTTTTGCCTGGTTGACCTGGATTTCCATCTTTCTATTTACATTTCCTGATGTAGCTGAAGGTGCTACCATGCCCAACTTTTTCTGTAGAGGTAGGGGGGGTCTTACTAATTGTTTTGCCTGGGCTGGACTCAAACCATACCCTCCTGATCTCTGTCAACTGAGCAGCTTACAGGAAAGAGCCATTATACACACACACACACACACACACACACACACACACACACACAGAGTCCCCTTTTCTAGGCAGGATAGTATAGAGTTTAGATGCACAAACTCATTTACCTGGGTTCACATTTCAAATGTGCAATATATGTGTTATGTAACCTTGGAAAGTTTACTTACTATGTTAATTCTTCGTTGTCTGAAACAACTATCTAGCACTACACAATAAATTATCTCAGCAGCTTAAAATAACTAACACCTCTGAAGTGTGTGTGTGTGTGTGCATGTGTGTGCGTGTGCGTGCGTGTGTGTAGTTGCAGCTCAGCATCTGCCCGGGGTTGAGTCAAGGCTGAGGCTGGCATCCTCTGAAGTCCTCACTGAAGCTGGCGGAGCTTGGCAGGAGGGCTCAATGTGGCTCTCTCTGCAAACTCCCTCAGTGCCCTCAGGACATGGCAACTGGCTTGCTCCAGAGTGAGTGCTCTGAGACAGTGCCAAGAAAGCCTTCACGCCTTTTATGACCTAGTATCAGGGAATCACTCCTACCATTGTATATGATAAGGAGAACAGCATCATTTAATCCAGTGCACACTCAGGCAAGGAGGAATTAGGGTGTAGGTCTTAGAGAGGAACGCGTCAGAGAATTAACATATTTTAATGTCACCATTAAATGTAGAATTAATGTCACCATTTAATGTAGAATGGAGATGAGAATAATTACATGAGGATTAGATAAATCCATACAGATTAGGTGTTTAGAATGGCGGACAATACCGTTCTAAAAGATAACAGCTGCTACCTTTTCCAAAATTCTATTCTCCTACATTCTCCTGATCAAGTCCTCTTAGAAATCTTACCACGCAACATGCAAACTATTCATCCCCCCTAAATGATGCAAATGCCTTTGTGCCTGGCCCCCTGACCCGCCTTCCTGGAAGGCAGCCTTGTTACTCCACAACTTTCCTCCAGCCTCAGTGTGTCGGGATCTGGGCAGCTTCCCAGAGCCTCTCAAGCTGGTAAGTGCCCCACAGGGGGGCGCTTGCATTTCCTCAAGGCAAACACCCTGCATACCTGTCTAGCTCTAGCTCGACTCCTTCTCTAGGTGATGGAGTCAGGTAGCGCTCCTTCAATGAGGACTCCTGGAGCAGGGATTCCCCGACATTTCCAGGCAGTCAGGAGGGCCTTCCCACCTGATTTCCCTGGAACCTCTGATTTTGCATCATCAAATTACAATTGTCCATATCCCCAACTAAGGGTAAGTGGGACTTTGCTTATTCAATTTCATAGCAAGGGGCTGTCCAACAGATATTTCATTGGACAAATGCATAAGTGTTTAAAACTTCAGAGGACAGCTTTAAAGTATAGAAGGAAGAGGAATTTAAAAAATAATCAGGGTTGGGAATGTGACTTCATGGTAGAGTGCTTGCCTAGCATGCAAGAAGCCCTGGGTTCGATTCCTCAGTACCATATAAACAGAAAAAGCCAGAAAGCTAGCCTTGAGCAGAAAATATCAGGGACAGCACCCAGGCCCTGAGTTCAAGCCCCATAATCCACCCTCCCCCCCTCCCCCAAAAGTCAACAAATCATCAAATCTAGCACACTATGACTAAGCAAACTCTGGTCAAACAACATTACAGTTTAATATCTGCCTAGGGTACTCAGAATTCTGTCTTCTCAGAGTCTCCTTTTGTCTTTGTCAGCCATTAATATAAACTAAATTTAATGGTAAAAGGGATAAAATTAGAACATCATCATATTTATAAAGTCTAAGAACTTTGAGAGAAAATAAAGTCATTCCTTGGTCATAGTTTACAAAGCAGAGGCATAGACAATTCCCCATATATTTAAATACCGCTGCACAATCTCATGCTTAAAAGTTGACTTTTTTCACTTTTAGTGCCCTTAAATGTAGTTGCTAAAACAAAGCACCCAGAGATAAACATAAAGTTTGTCTGTAAATACATTGATAGCCAAAAATGGAATATGACTCTTCATTTTGAAAATAATCGCAAAGTAAACCTCAACTGGAAAGCTATTTTATAACTGCAGCTCAGACATGTGGCTGAGTCGTGACTTAGTGACTGATCCATTCAAGTAGGTGCACTTGATAATACTGGAATGAACAGACTTGAAATGAAAAGGCACTGATGTGCATATTGGTTTTGGAGACACCATTTTGTTATATAGCCCAGGTTGACTTTGAACTTACAATTCTCTTGCCTTAACCTCTCCACTGTTGGGCTCTCTCTCTCTCTCTCTCTCTCTCTCTCTCTCTCTCTCTCTCTCTCTCTATATATATATATATATATATATATATATATATACATACACACACTTAATGCTTAGAAACCTAATGTGTGTGTGTGTGTGTGTGTGTGTGTGTGTGTGTGTGTGTGTGTGTGTGTGTGTTGTACTGATACCAGAGCTTGAATTTAGGGGCTTTTACTTCTTTTTCCCTCAATGTTGGCATCCTATTGCTTGAGCCACACCTTCATTTCCTGCTTTTTGCTGGTTAATTGGAGATAAGAATTTCATAGACTTTTCAGTCTAGGCTGGCTTCAAATAATGATCCTCTGATCTCAGCCTTCTGAGTATTTAGGATTACAGGTCTGAGCCACCAGTGCCCAGTTGCTTCCTCTTCATTCTTTATTTTCAAGCAGCATCATTTTTAATAACTTGAAATACAAGTGCAACTCATTGCACTAGTGCCTTGGTCTCCATGGAGATGGAATGAGTTATTTGCCTTTTTACCAGACTCCCCGTCACCGGTACTTTTGTCAGATGATCAGTGGCTTTTCACAGGGATTACTGTTTTTTATTCCTACTCAGTTGTTTCATGAATACAAAGCTCCAAAATCTTTTTAGCCATTACAGATTTACTTTTATTTTAATATTCCTGTTCAACATGCTATTACAAAAGTACAGAATCATCTTAGCTCAGAGTATTGAATGGGTAATATTATCTCACATTAGCCAAGGCCTCTTTTACATTGGTGTTGCTGACATTGCACACTTATTTGGGGTTAAAGTACAGAACATCATAGTAATGATTGGCTAAGCAGTAACTCATTTGGAAGATAACAGAGAAAAAGATAATGTTCTACAAGTAGGAAAGAAAACCAAGTTTACAGCTGGGTGCCAGTGGCTGACTCCTGTAATCATAGCTACTCAGGAGGCTGAAATCTGAGGGTTGTGGGTCAAAGCCAGTGTGAGCAGGAAAGTCCGAGAGACTCTTATCTCCAACTAATCACCAGAAAACTGGAAGTGACACTATGGCTCAAAAGCATACAGTGCTATCCTTGAGCAAAAAAGCTCAGGGACAGCACCCAGGCCCTGAATTCAAGCCTGTGACTTATCAAAAAAAAAAAAAACAACAACAACAAAAAACAGTTTACAAATATTGAAACTGTCTAATCTTTCCAAATTCCAAAATAGTTTACAATATCAACTGAGCATAGCAGCAATCAATTTTTCTTTAAAAGCAAGCAGCTGGGAGCTGGTGGCTCACACCTTTAATCCTAGCTACTCAGGAGGCTGAGATCTGAGGTTCTCAGTTCAAAGCCAGCCTAGACAATCTCTAATTAACTACCAGAAAACTGTAAGTAGCACTGTGGCTCAAGTGGTAGAGTGCTAGCCTTGAGCTGAAGAACTGAGGGACAGCTCTCAAGCCCAGAGTTCAGGCCCCACAACCAACAAAAAATAAAATACAATAAAATAACATGGTAGGAAAATTGTAGATATATTGAATTGTCAGCATTATGCTTTATTTGGGAGAGAATCATCTTTTGTTTATTCATTTTTATATCTTAGTTATAAATCTTGGCTATACTGATTTCTGTAGACCTCAATGTCAAGATCTTAAAGAAAGTCTTAAGACTTCTGTGATTTCAAAGAAAGTCAATGTCTTTCTCAAGAGAATCAAGATTTTTTGTGGCAGTAGATAAATCCTTTTTTAACAATACCTAAGCTTCATTAACATCCTTTCTAAGCATTATATGACACTACAATCAAGAATTATTTTAGCCCCCCCCCCCTGCCCCAGGGGCTGGGAAGGTGGCTCAGTGGTAGAGCGCATGCCTTGCATGCCTGAGGCCCTGGGTTTGATTCCTCAGCACCACATAAGCAAAAAGAAAAAAGCCGGAAGTGGTGCTGTGGCTCAAGTGGTAGAGCACTAGCCTTGAGCTGAAGAGCTGAGGGACAGCGCCCAGGTCCAGAGTTCATGTCCCACGATTGGACCCCCCCACCCCGCCAAAAAAAAGAATTATATTAGCCTCCAGCCACAGACACCCTTTATCACCCTGAAGAACCACTGCTGTGCAGTACAGGTAGCATTTAAAATGGGAACAGAATTACTCACAGCCTCACTTTTTGCCAGTGTCAGAAGACAAAAGCTAGCAGACCTGGGAAGCAATGCCCATTCCAGAAATCCAATTGAACTTAAAGTCTCATGATTGCTTTATCAAATAAGTTTTCCTCTTCTAAGGTTGTATTTCTTTCTGTGTGTGTGTGCGCGCACGCGTGTGTGCATGCCCGCTGGTACTGGGGCTTGTACCCAAAGCCTTGAGCTCTCCCTAAGCTTTTTTCTTTATTTTTTGCTAAAGACTGGCTCTCTACCACTTGTGCCACACTTCCCCTTCTGGCTTTTTGTTGCTTAGTTGGAGATACGAGTCTCCTGAATTTATCTGCCTGAGACTAGCTTCAAACCTCGATCCTCCTATCTCAGCCTCCTGAGTAGTTGGGATTACAGATGTGAGCTGCCAGTATCCAGCTCTTTCCACTTTTTGAAAGATGTCTTCAGAAGGAATTGTGTGGCAGCTTTTTAAAGCCAAAGTTAAACACAGTCATGTGGGAGTAACAGGGTCAGTATTTTAGGATAAAGCACCCTGGCTAGGGTCCACCCTCAAACACACCTAGTGGGTGGCCACCTGTACATTGTGCCTACTTTAAGGCAGGTCATAAGGCTCATCAGTCAGATGGCTTCTGCTTCCTTCCAGACTGTTCATACTTGAGGCTGATGCCAGACTTTATTTTAGGGATTTCGGAGTCGATCCTAAGCCCCCAGCTCTAACATGTGCACAGTATTTTCTCTGAGTAGGTATGAGTCTTGGTCTGGGCTGTTCTAACTAATTCCCATAAACGAATTCCATAAACTGAATAATGAACATTCACCTCTCAGCAGCTCTGATGACACTGCTGGCAGATTTGGCCAATGGTAGGTGCCTTCTGGCTCTGTCCCCGTACATGGAAGGAAGCAGAGGAGTTCTCCACCATTTCTAAGAGCTAAACCCATTCTGGAGGGCTTTGACATCTTGCCCCGATCATCTAAGACCCATCATCACCTAGGGGATTCGAATTCCAACAGAATGGATCAGGAGAGAATGCAAACACTCAGACGTAGCAACAAGAAAATGGAAACAAACGAAGTCTTCCAAACTATCCACAGCAAGCCCGAGGGACAGGACCCAGGGCTTCCTGTTGCAGACATTGCTAGTGGTTAGGTGTTGGATTTAAAAGAAAACAGAAAAGAGCTTAAATATTTGGGAGCCACATGGTCCCAATTCTGGAATGCTCACTATTCTGTCGCTCATGAGTCTGATCATGAGTCTGGACTGTCACTTTAATTTCATAGCAAAGAAATGGGATAAATCATTTACCAAGTGTCACAAAAATACTCAGTATAAGATGGAATGCTGTACTGTTAATTCCTAACAGTCCTTAACCAGAACCTAGGACAAAAGGCCAGGTCTCTTGCTGTTCAACTCTAGACATTTTTATCCACCAGGACAAAAGATGCTTTTTATGTGTTGACATCTCTGTACACAATCCAAATTAAGAAAGGAAGTTTCCAATAAGCTAACATTTCCACATATAACAATGAATGAATGGTTTTCACCAGGACTTGGTGGCCCACATCTATAATCCTAGCTGCTTAGAGGAAGAGAACTGACAGTCCAAGTTTGAAACCAGCTTGAGCAGGCAATTTTATCCCCCCCCCCCCACCACACACACACACACACACACACACACGAACAAATTGTCTTTTAGAATTGTCTAAAAGACTGGGAGTGTGGCTTAGTGTTAGTATTTCCCTACTATTCATGAAGCACTAGGTTCAATTCCTTAGTACCACATAAACAGAAAAAGCCAGAAGTGGTGCTGTGGTTCAAGTGGTAGAGTGTTAGCCTTGAGCAAAAAAGCTCAGGGACAGTGCCCAGGCCCTGAGTTGAAGCCTGTTCAAGACTGTCAAAAAATTAAAGAAAATTTCATTTAAAAAAAAATTTCATGAGTCAATAAAGTAAACCATTAAACATGTTCCAACTGTGTAATGCTGTTTGGGATAAACATTTATTGAATGATCATTATTTTTGTCAAATAAATAATGTATATTTTAATAATATATTTTATAATATACTTCAGCCCCAAACTACAATTTTTTTGTTCTACTTATTTTTTTGTTTTTGAGATAGGGTCTTTCTAGTTAGCCCAAAATGACCTCAAACTCCCAGTTCTTCTGCCTCCCAAGTGCTGGGATTGCAGGAACATACCATATCTAACCCCAATTTTCAGACGAGATCGGGCACGTTCAGGGTGGTATGGCCTTAGACCTAACCCCAATTTTCAGTAGGTTATCAGCAGGCTATTTGTTGTTAGAAAAAAAAACACATAGCACCATCTAGAGGTAAAAGGAAGTATATGTATATTTCATTTGGTTAAATTCTTCAGTCTTAAAACCAAAAAGATATCAAGTTCAGTATGTTTTATACTCACACAAATTGACTGGATGAACATTGTGTGTGTGTGTGTGTGTGTGTGTGTGTGTGTGTGTGTGTGTGTGTGTGTGTGTGTGTGTGTGTGTGTGTGTGTGTGTGTGCCAGTCCTAAGGCTTGAACTCAGGACCTGGGCACTGTCCCTGAGCTTCTTTTGCTCAAGGCCAGTGCTCTACCACTTGAGTCACAGCTCTACTTCCAGCTTTTTGGGTAGTTTATTGGAGATAAGAGTCTCATGGACTTTTCTGCCTGGGCTGGCTTCAAACAACAATCATAAGCTCTCAGCAACCTGAATAGTTAGGATTATAGGTGTTAGCCACCAGTGCCTAGCAACATCTGAAATATGAGATAAAACATTTTAAATGAGTCTGTCATAGTAGCTACAAGAATTCTTATTTCCTGGCTCAGTGGTAGAGCACCTGCCTTGCATGCATGAGGCCCTGGGTTCGATTCCTCAGCACCACATAAGCAAAAAGAAAAAAGCTGGAAGTGGCACTGTGGCTCAAGTGGTAGAGCGCTAGCCTTGAGCTGAAGAGCTGAGGGACCGCGTCCAGGCCCAGAGTTCAGGCCCCACAACCGGACCAGAAAAAAAAAAAAAAAGAATTCTTATTTCCTATATGAATCTATACCATGTTTTTCAGACATGAGTTTCTGAGAGTCAATTGTTTTCTTTGGCATTCTTTAGGAAAATTAGTAACACTGTGTTAACCCTAACTCTGAGGACCACATACGCTTGTCTACCTAATACTGTGATTGGCTGCATATAGGTTCCAGGTGGCTATACAGGTTCACTAAATGCACTGTCTACAGTGCTTTGTGCGCAGAAGTTAAGCTAATCACAAAATAATTTCTCCATGTTCAGACATAAAATGCTGTTCCCAGCTCTAACTTCCAAGAAAATATGTCTGAATTAGGATTGGTGACAGAAAATTACAGTTGTGGCATTCTGAATATACTTGGATAAGAAGACATATGTGATCCTTTTTAGTTTTTTGTGCTGATACACTTATGACCTTTAAAGAGCAAGACAATCCATTGAGGCACGGTCAAAGATAACAAATTTATTTACACTATTTACACCAGAAAGGTGGCCTGCGACTACTTTGTCCTAGGCTAGATACCCAGAACCAAGAGCAGCCTTTCAAATCCCATCATGTTTTACCTTCCGATTTTAACTTCAAACTCTCCAAGTAAAAGCGCATCTTCTAAAGGCCTTGGATCTGTTCTCCCCACCCCTCGGGCCATACTGGGTCATGGTTGTCTAGGACAGCACTTTGCTGGTGACTATGTGGACACAATTCCCCTGGCAAAAGTAAGATGGAATTCAGAAAATCAAATATTTACTTACTGTGACAAAGTTTGCAGACAGTGTTGCCTCATATCTGAGTTTACCCTTGGGCCATGAAATTTAGATTTAAAAGAAAAAAAACAAAACCCCAAAAATAAACCCATCCTTTCTCAAACTTCTTTATGTTTGTATAGTTTCCAATTTCTAATTCATATTTTGGGAATGGATTCTCTTTAGGGAATTATGCAATCACAACTTGTATTGAACAAGGAAGCTAAAAAAGGAAAACAAATATTTCCACAAATTTTTATTCTGAAAAATTTCAAATATCCAGTCAAGTTAAACAGATAGAACCTTGAGCATTCTTAGACCTACCACTTACACTTCACCACTATTGATATTCTTTTTTAAAAAACAGCTATATTTGTTTCTGAACCACTCAAAGTAAGTCATACCTATTAATCATGACATTTTTCCCCTAAATATGTCCTTAAGCATCACTTAAGAACAACCTTCAGGCCACTGTCACACCTAAAAAAAAGGAAAAAGTATGCCTTAATAGCTAATATCCAGCTTAAATCTAAATGTCTGCAATTGTCCTGTTTTGAAAACTCTGGATCTAGGACAGGTATAGAGACTCACACCTGTAATACAGCTATTCAAGAAATGGTTTGAAGTTGGGTCCAGTGGCTCATACCTGTAATCCTACTCAGGAAGCTGAGTCTGAGGATCATTGTTAGAAGCTAATCTAGGCAGGAAAGCCCAAGAGACTTCAATTAACTAGGAGGGAAAAAAAAAAAAAGCTGGGCACCAGCAGCTCACGCCTGTAATCCTAGCTACACAGGAGGCTGAGATCTGAGGATTGTGATTCAAAGCCAACCTGGGCAGGAAAGGCTGTGAAACTCTTCTTTTTTTTTTTTTTAATGTATATGTTTTTTTTAATTGTGAAAATACTGTACAGAGGGGTTACAATCACAAGAGCAAGGTAATGAGTACATTTCTTATCAAGCATTGTTGCCTCCTCCTTTGTTTTCCCCCTATCGTTCCTTCCCTCCCATCTCCACAACTACATTCTCCCCCCCCCCCCCACACACACCCCAGACTCTTATCTCCAATAAACCACTCAGAAAACCAGAAGTAGCCCTGTGGCTCAAGTGGTAGATCGCTAGACTTGAGCTGAAGAGCTCAGGGACAGAAGTTCAAACCCCATGACCAACAACAAAAAAAAAAAAAAAAAAGAAAGAAAGAAAGAAAGAAAGAACAATTACAGAAGTGAAGCTATTACTCCAGGGGTAGAGCTTGAGCAGAAAAGCTAAGGGACAGTGTCCAGGACCTGAGTTCAAGCCCTAGTAGGGGCACCAATAAATAAATACGTAGTATGAGGCCAGCCCAAGAAAAAAGTTCAGAAGATGCTATCTTATGAAACCACTGGGTATAGTTTTGCATGTGTGTAATCCCAGTTACTCGAGAGGAGAACTGGTAGGAGGATCACCTGCCGAGTCCAGCCTGGGCAAAAGTGCCTGACTGAGAAAAACCACAAAAAGACTGTGTGTGTGGCTCAAGTGGTAGAGGATTTGTTGAACAAGGACTTGTTGAGCAAAGGCGAGGCCCTGAGCAAAATCCCTAGTACTAAAAAAAAGAAAAAGAAAAAAAAAAGGAAAAACAGGAGGCCCTTTTTGTTGTGTACAATGGTGACTAAAGACAGGACTCAGTACTTGTGAATACATGGTTGCAGTCACAGCACCAGGCAGGGCAGTCCACATCTCAGAAGCTGACACACCGCTGTGGAGCCATGGGACAGCCTCCCAGCTGCACCCCTGCACTCCGGGCACTTGTGTGGACGTGGGGCTGTCCAACCTTAGCCTCGGCAGGATGACAGTTACAATTCATACCAATTTGCATCCATTCCACAAGGGATTTTTGTTTTACTGTCTTCTGTGGCTATTTTTCCTTTTGATCAGTTGTGGGGCTTGAACTGAGGGCCTGGGTGTATCACCTGAGCTCTTTTTGCTCAAGGCTAGTGCTCCTCCACTTTGCGCCACAGCTCTACCTCCGGTTTTGGAGTGGTTAATTGGAGGTGAGAGTCTCACAGGAACTTTTCTGCCTGGGCTGGCTTTGGATCTCAATCCTCAGATCTCAGCCTACTGAATAGCTAGGATTATAGGTGACAGACACAGGTGCCCAGCCTGGTTTGAAGCATTTCCCTTTTTTAAGCTTGGTCATAGTGTGTATCCGCTTTGGCCCCTGCAATAAAGGGATAAATATCAAATACCAGGTTTAGCATCCAAGTGGTGCCTTTTCTCTTTTTGGCCACACAATCTTGAAACTAGACACTGTGGCTTATGCCTGTAATCCCAACTGCTTGGCAGGCTCAGAATGCTCGGCTCAGATTCAAGGTCAGCCTTGCTGCAGAGACCCCTTCTCAATAAAGAGCTGGTTACAGTGGCACATGACTGCTGTCCTCAATACCTGGAGGTCTAACATAGGTGAATTGAAGCTGTGGAGCAGGGCGGGAAGAGAGATCTGATCTCCAAAGTAATAGAAAATAGGACTCAAAATGGGGCACCAGTGGCTCATCCCTGTAATCATAGCTACTCAGGAGGCTGAGATCTAAGGATTGTGGTTCAAAGCCAAACCAGATAGGAAAATCTGTGAGACTCTTATCTCCAATAAACTACTCAGAAAAAAGCTGGAAGTGGAGCTGTGGTGCCAGTGGTAGAATGCTAGCCTTGAGCACAGAGAAGCTCAGGGACAGAGCCCATGCCCTGAGTTCAAGCCCCAGGTCTGGCAAAAAGAAGAAGAAGAAGGAGGAGGAGGAGGAGGAGAGGAAGAGGTGGAGGAGGAGGAAGAGAAGGAGGAAGAGGAGGAGGAGGAAGAGGAAGGAAGGAAGGAAGGAAGGAAGGAAGAGAAAAGAAAAGAGGACTCAAGGACTGGTTCAGTGGTTAGAGTATCTACCTAATCTACCTAGTAAGCAAAAGGATTGAAGTTCAAACCCTAGTCTTACCAAATATATGTGTGTGTGCAAGTATATATAAGTGACAAATATATATAGTTATCTGTAATTTATAATACTATAAATTATAGCATAGTATATAAGTTATAGTATATATAATATAGTATAATATATGTAGTGTTAATGTTATACTATAATATTATCATTTTAATATAATATTACATATTATATAACATCATATATAGTATCTTACTATGGTATCATATAATATAGCATAATATATAAAATAATATACAATATAGTATAATGTAATATGTAATATATTAGATAACATTATACATATAATTTTGTCCCTCATCTCTAACTCTGGATATTCCAGAAAAACTTTTTATTAATGGTATGGGTAAGGTAAATGTTGAAGCCTAAATATTCTACTCTAAAGAATAATTTTCTTTGACATCTAAATTTATACTTTAAACAAAAGCATTAAAATTAGTACATACTTGTGATTAAAATTAAATAAATTAATGACATAAAAGGACTTGATAAATGCTAGCTATTCTTACCACTAAAAAGAATTTTATTTATTTCATTTCATTTTATTTTTGCTAGTCCCAGAGCTTGAACTTTGGGCCTGGGTGCTGTCCCTGAGCTTTTGTGCTCAAGACTAGCATTCTACCACATGAACCATAGCTCCCTTCTGACTTTTTTTGGTGGTTAATTGGAGATAAGAGTCTCATGAACTTTCCGGCGCAGGCTGGCTCTGAATTGCTATCCTCAGAACTCAGCAGGATTAACAGGGGTGGGCCATCGGCACCTGGCTGAAAAGGAATCACATAAAGATACAGCTTTACACAGCAGCACTAGCATTTTGAGTCTTAGCAAGGCAGTACACTAGTCTCTGAGAAAATCCATGGTGATGTGGGGTGACAGTGTACAGTACTGTAACAATTTCAGTCATTTTCTGGTACGTCCTGGTAAGTACTCTGAGGGTCATGTAAGTCATTTTATCATTTACTGCTAAAAATCTCCTTTGATTATTTTTTTTCTTAGCCTCCTTGAGAATCTAAGAAACTATTTGTCAGGCTGAGAATGTGGCTTAGTGGTAGAGTGCTTGCCTTTGCATGCATGAAAACCTGGATTCGATTCCTCAGTACACACCAACAGAAAAACCCAGAAATGGGACTGGCTCAGGTGGTAGAGTGCTAGCCTTGAGCAAGAGAAGCTCAAGGACAGTGCCCAGGCCCTGGGTTCAAACCCTAGGACTGGGGAAAAAAAGAGAAAGGAAAAAACTATTTGTCAAAGAACTGTTTTAGGAGAGAATAATGTCCAATATGGTGATTTTTACCATGACTTGAATTCCCATGACATATAAGTGACACGAATCTCAGCAAACTGGCCCAGAATGAAGTGGAGACTGCTTAAGACGAGGCTTACTCTGTAGTCACCACAAGCAGTTCAGGCGAAAAATGACATCACTTACCTTACTCACACTTCCACAGTATATTGTGATCTATTGTTTATTCTTTTTGTTGTTGTTGGGTCTTGAACTCAGGGCGTGGGTACTGTTCCTAAGCTGTTTCGCTCAAGGCTCACACTGTACCACTTCGAGTCACAGTGCTACTTCCAGTTTTCTCGTGGTTCATTGGAGATAGGAGTCTCACAGACTTTCCTGCTTGGGCTGGCTTCAAATTGAGATCCTCAGATCTCAGTCTCCTGAGGAGCTAGGATTAGAGACATGAGCCACCAGCATCTGGCTTATTATTTTAGTTGTTTGTAAGGGAAAAGAATTGGAGCCAGATTTCAAAGGCATTCCTGTCAGTATGCACCCTAGCCAGCCCAGGTCATCTTGTATACAACAGTTCAGGTTAAAAGGGGATAGCACTGAAGATTTTATTTATTTAATTTATTTACCCCACTTCACACTTTGAGGAAATGAAGGATGGGCGTTCTGGGGTGAGCTGTTTGGGATGCTTGCAGGTTGACAGGTATGCCCAGCATTTGCTGAGCTTTAGGGGGAGGTTTGCCTGGGAGAAATTAATCTCAGTTTTATGCAGAGACATTTTTTTTGTTGTTGTTGGTCTTGGGGCCCAAACTCTGGGCCTGGGCACTGTCCCTCAGCTCTTCAGCTCAAGGCTAGCACTCTACTACTTGAGCCACAGCACCACTTCTGGTCTCATGCATGCAAGGCAAGCGCTCTACCACTGAGCCACCTTCCCAGCCCCAGATATATTTTTTAATGAACCAATACTGTAGATGCTAAAACACCACCCTTTGCTGCACTTTTTTTTTTTTGTACTGATACTGGAGCTTGAATTTAGGACCTGGATGCTGTACCTTTGCTTTTTTGGTCAGGGCTGGTACCCTACCACTTGAGCCACAGCGCTACTTCCAGCTTTCTGGTGGTTCATTGGAGATGAGGCTCTCTTAGATTTTCCAGCTTGGCCTGGCTTGAAACTGAGATCCCCAGATCTCAGCCTCCTGAGTAGCTAGAATTACAGGCATGAAGTCCCAGTGCCTGGCTTGTGTAGTATTTAGTTAGCAGCAATAAAGCCATTTTTTCGAATTAACACGTTGCTATGGTTTGGCCTAAGTGCGTACCCCAAGGGTTCATATGTTAAAGGTTTGGTCTCTAGAATGGTAGCATTGGGAGATGAGGTAATCCTTTAAGAGTAGGGCTCTTCAGGGTCAGGAGGGGCATGCCCTTGGAAGAGATTAAGGTTGTGGTCATCGGATCCCGTGGTAGTTCTCCCTAGATGACTGGCTGTTCTAAAGACAAGCAAGTCTGGCTCTATCCAGCTCTTTCTGGCTCCTGTTTGGTAATGAAATTCCTTCTTTCTACACATGCTCCTGCTGTTAGCTGTTATTCCAAACGCTAGCTGCCCACATGGGGCAGTTTTGTTCTTTACAGAAAAACAAAGTCAAGGGTGTTTACAATAAATACCAGGGAAATTAACATGCATAACCTTATGTAGCAAAGCTTAACTCCAGACAACTCCAGGCTGTTTCAGAGGGATTTTTCTTACCAGGTGTTAAGAATTACTTTTAAACCAGGTGATGGTGGTCTATGCCTGTCATCCCAACCTGGGAGTCTGGCATTGGGAGGATCATAGTTCTAGGACAGCCCTCCATCTCCATGGAGGGAAGCTGGATGTGGTAGAGCATGCCTGCCATCCCAGCTACCACTGGGAACCTTGCGAACAGGCTCAGGCATACATCTAGGCAGAAAGCAAGAACCTGTACTGGAAGACTAGAACACACCTAAGGTCTTGATTCTGCCTAGGTGTGGTGATACCGACTTCTCTCACTCTCCCTGGGTTGGAAGGAGAGAAGACAGAAGTGCATGAGTTCCCACTCCACAGGCACATGGTGTCTGATGAATATGAGGCGACTCTTCTGGAAAGCCTGGGGGCAGCCCATACTGCAAGGCTGGGCATGAGATGGCGTTCGTACTCAAGTGGGGCCCTCCCTTCCCACACCATCGGTACCAACTGGAAGTTCTCCCACGGGGCTGACAGGCTCCAGACAGGGATGCAGATGCCTTCTGGGACCCAACTCAAGATGCACACTGGCCATCGGCTCCAGTATGTCACTGACACTCTAGCCAAGTCCAGGTTCAGATTCCCTGGCTGTCAGAAGCAGCACTTTCTGAAGTTGAATGCTGATTGATTTTTGAAGACTGAGTGGTTGAGAGGTGACTGAGAAAGAAATGAAAGAAAGACAAAGGAAAGAAAAGAAAAAGGAGAAGAGCAGGAAAGAGAGGGAGATGGAGGAAGGAAGGGAGGGAGGTAGGGGGAAAGGACGGAAGGAAGGAAGGAAGGAAGGAAGGAAGGAAGGAAGGAAGGAAGGAAGGAAGGAAGGAAGGAAGGAAGTCTTCTCCAGTATGGAGTGGGGTAGTGTGAGCTCCCCGTGGAGTTTATTAGCCTTTTCCAGAAAACCATGCAGACATCCACGTACAAAGAATAAAAAGGTTTATTGCTAGTAGAGGGACCAGCAAGACCTCTTCTCACAAGACAGAAGTGCCGGTTATTGTCTGAAGTGACCTATACAAGCTAGGAGGTTTAGGAGGGGCTAGGAGGGGCTAGGAGGTGGAGACCTGGTGGGGTCCTGAGGACCAGGGGCTTCATCATGGCAGACTAGGATTTATGGCTGCTCTCAAGTAGTAGATAAGGGGCCATGCAGCTGCCCAGACCTGAAGGTCACTCTAAGGGGCTCTTGCGGCCTTATGTGGTGGTAGCTGCCCCAGAGGAGTGCCATTTCAAGGTAAGGGCGGGGTGGGAGGGGGGGAGTTGGAGGCTGATTCTTTACTCCCTTTACTAAATGGGCCTAGTGTTGCCTAGGAAAGGAGTATGTTAAGCTATGGGGATGGGAAGGAGCACGCTAAGCTATAGGAAGGGAGCTTATTGGACTAAGGGTTGTATAAAACTGATGAATTGTTTCCTTCTGGTATTTTCCATTTAATGTTTTTGGACCACAGTTGACCTGTAGATAATTGAAACTTTGGAAAATAAAAACATGAATAAGAGAAGACTACTGGACATAATCAAGAAAATAAAAGGACAATACAGAACGGAAGACAATGATGGCAGAAGGTGATAAGGAAAGCCTTGTTGCACAGGAAGAGATGCCATAGTCAAGTAAGATGTCCAAGATGCCCGGGGCATGTGAGCACAGTCCGAGCCTGTCTTCAGCACGGTTAGACAGCTTGAGGCAAAAGGCTTATATGCTCTTCCTCTATTCTGGAGAGCAGGTCTAAGAGACGGGAGTAGGAAGCAAGGGGTAGAGGGAGAACCCGGAGGAGATCCTACTGTGCACTTGCCCATCATCAGACATAAGCAACTGCTTGAACTCTTGGTATCAACTTTAAGAACCCTAAATAACCCTGGGGTTTTCCAACTGGAAACTCAAAAAGCACCTGAATATTTTTAGATGATTTGTTTTTCCTCACAAGTAGTTCATATGTGTATAAACTTTCTTAGACCTTGCTCCTAACTCACGTGCCTTTTACCGTCCAACTCATAATTGGTGGTAATGGATCACCTGGGGTGATTGGAGTCCACAGAATAACAGCTGTCATTTAGTAAGCACAAGCAATTTAAAATCGTGTTGAATTCTCACAAAGGATTTTATTACACTGATTTTATCAATGCCCAAACTGATAAGCAGCTAATTCAAGAAACTCAGCCAAGGTCACAGAGTTAGTAAATAGCACAGCAGGTTTCATAGTCAGGTTTTTCTTTTTCTACAAAAACATTGTTCTTTCTGTTATACCATAATATCTCTTAAAAGAAAGGATTGAGATGCTTAAATTCCTTCTTAGTCAATACTTTGTTTTTAAATTTATTTTTAAGTAGGTCCTAGTTTCTTTCTTTCTTCTTTCTTTCTTTCTTTTTCTTTCATTTTTGTCGTTCGTGGGGCTTGAACTCTGGGCTTGGACGCTGTCTCTGCGCTCTTCAGCTCAAGGCGAGCGCTCTACCACTTGAGCCATAGTGCCACTTCTAGTGGTTTATTAGAGATAAGAGTCTCACAGACTTTCCTGCCCGGGCTGGTTTTGAACTGTGATCCTCAGATCTCAGCCTCCTGTGTAACTAGGATTACAGGCGTGAGCTACCTGCACCCGGCTTCTTTCTTTCTCTTTCTTTCTTTCTTTCTTTCTTTCTTTCTTTCTTTCTTTCTTTCTTTCTTTCTTTCTTTCCTTCCTTCCTTCCTTCCTTCCTTCCTTTTCTTTTTATTGTGAAAATACTGTACAGAGGGGTTACAATTACATGGGCAAGATAATGAGTCCATTTCTTACGAAGCATTGGAGCCTCCTCCTTTGTTTCCCCTTCCCATCCCATCCTCCCCCCGCCCCCCACCCAACCCTCCTCCCCCCTTTCTTTCTTTTTTTCTTTCTTTCTTTCTTTCTTTTCTTTCTTTCTTTCTTTCTTTCTTCAAAAATACACAGACAAACTATTCTTTTTTTTTTTTTTTTTTTTTAGGGAAAAGTATCATTTATTGGATACTTAATTTGTTCAATTAAATCTTTACTTATTGCTAAGAGATTATTATTATTATTATTTTGTCGGTTGTGGGGCTTGAACTCTGGGCCTGAGCGATGTCCCTCAGCTCTTCAGCTCAAGGCTAGGGCTCTACCACTTGAGCCACAGCGCCACTTCTAGTTTTCTGGTGGTTTATTGGACTTAAGAGTCTCAGGGTCTTTCCTGCCCAGGCTGGCTTTGAACTGTGATTCTCAGATCTCAGCCTCCTGAGTAGCTAGGATTAGAGGCGTGAGCCACAGGTGCCCAGCTGAGATACAATTCTTGTGTAAGTACTAAGGCTTGAACTCAGGGTGTCATGCTTTTGCTTGGCTTTTATTCATTTTTAGTGCCAGTCTTGGGGCTTGAACGCAGGGCTTGGGTTCTGTCCCTGAGCCTTTTTGCTTTTTTATAAGGGTAGTGCTCTACCACTAAGCGACAGCTCCACTTCCAGCTTTTTTGGTGGCTAACTGGAGATAAGACAGACTTTCCTACCTGGACTGGTTTTGAATTGTGATCCTCAGATCTCAGAAGTTGGAATTTATAGGCGTAAATCACCTGCCCTGGGTTTGCTTAGCTTTTTCATTCAAGTCTGGCTCTCTGCTACTTGAGCCATATCTCTACTTCTGATTTTTTCTATTTATAAGACAAACTAAGCCGGGCGCTGGTGGCTCACGCCTGTAATCCTAGCTACTCAGGAGGCTGAGATCTGAGGATCGCGGTTCAAAGCCAGCCCGGGTAGGAGAAACCGTGAGACTCCTATCTCCAATAAACCACCAGAAAACCGGAAGTGGCGCTGTAGCTCAAGTGGTAGAGCGCTCGCCTTGAGCTGAAGAGCTGAGGGACAGCGCCCAGGCCCAGAGTTCAAGCCCCACGACCGACAAAAAAAAAAAAAAAAAAAAAAAAAAGACAAACTATTCTTACACTGGCTTTTGCCTGCTTAATGTGCTTTGGAATTGACATTCATCTCCTTATGTAAAGCTTAGCCAGAATTTTGAGAGTTTCATGGACTTTTCTGCCCAGGCTGGCTTTGAACCACAATCCTTAGATCTCAACCTCCTGGGTAGTTATGATTACAGGAATGAGCCATTGGCACCTGGCTGACAGGTGGAACCTTCTGTCTGAGATCTCTAAGAAGGCTTCTCCTTTTGTTTGGGGTTCTACCTAGAACTAACCTTGGGGTTTTGGCAACTGCATTCAAAGTATGCCAGAAAGACACAGAAAAACAAAATTCTCTGACTCCATTTTTCAAATTAAAGAAATTGATGTTCAGAGTTGGAAACTAGTGCTTAATATCTCCAGGCAGTATGGGTGACCTTTGAATCATGATGATCTCATGTGTTTATCTTATTTGACTCTGAAGTCGGCCTCTGGTCCAAAACTGTTTGTATGACTAGATTAGACTTATGATTACACAATCTGATACTGAAAAATCAATAATCTGAAATCCTAAAAAAGTACCTAACTGGATGTCAGCATGAGGTAGTAACTGTTCCTTCCTAAAGTAGCAATGTTCTCCAGATAGAGATTTTAGATTTCTAGCCTCATTATAGGGCTGGAGGCATGGTTCAAATGGTACAATGTTTGCCTATGAAGCTCCAGGGCCTGAGTTCAACTCTCAGTAATATATAACAAGAAGAAAGAGAGAGAGAGAGAGAGAGAGGGAGAGGAGAGAGAGAGAGAGAAAGAAAGGAGGGAGGGAGGGAGGAAGGGAGGGAGGGAGGGAAAGGAAAGAAGGAAGGAAGGAAGGGAGGGAGGGAGGGAGGAAGGAGGGAGGGAGGGAGGGAGGGAGGGAGGGAGGGAGGGAGGGAGGGATGGGAGGGAGGGAGGGATGGGAAGGGGAAAAGATTTAAAAAGCCCAGATTATACTTAGAGTGAACTATAAAAAAAACAGAACTTTTTTACATATCATATTTCCAAGTTACCCATGATATGAAAATGTAATTTTTATATATTTGTAACATATTCTGTTTCCTTTTGCCACAATTCATTTCTTTTCTTCCTTTTTTTCTTTTTTTTTTGCCAGTCCTGGGGCTTGAACTAAAGGCCTGGGCACTGTCCCTGAGCTTCTTTTTTTAAGGTAGGGCCCTACCACTTGAGCCACAGTGTCAGTCCTGACCTTTTCTGTTCATGTGGTCCTGAAGAACTGAACCCAGGGCTTTATGCATGCTAGGCAAGCACTCTACCACTAAGCCATATTCCCAGCCCCCTTCCTTCCTTCCTTCCTTCCTTCCTTCCTTCCTTCCTTCCTTCCTTCCTTCCTTCCTTCCTTCCTTCCTTCCTTCCTTCCTTCCCTTTCTTCCTTCCTTCCTGTCTCCCTCCCTCCCTCTCTTTCTTTCTTTATTACATTTATTTATTTGTTTGTTTGTTTATTTTTGGTTGGTTGGTTGTGGGACTTGAACTTTGGGCCTGGGCACTGTCCCTGAGCTCTTCAGCTCTGGGCTAACCCTCTATCCCTTAAGCCACAGTGCCACTTCCGGTTTTCTGAGTGGTTTATTGAAGATAAGAGTCTCACAGACTTTCCTGCCCAGGATGGCTTTGAACTGCGATCCTCAGATCTCAGCCTCCTGAGTAGCTAGGATTACAGGAGTGAGCCACTGGTGCCCAAGGCCACTTTCTTTTATGTTTACTTATTTATTGTAGTGGCTGGGGATCAAACTCAGGTCCTTACACATACTAAGCAGTAGCTCTATCACTTGCTGGGTGGAGCATGTCCATGATGGGACCTATATGGCCATCAAATCATTTGGTACATGACAAGACACATGCTTCTTTTCAGCTCCCTAAGGCTATTGTAAGTTTCCAAATGGCCCTTGGCAGAGAAGAGGTTTTTCACCCCCAAGTTTGAACATTATGTTTTAGTTGTGTGAGTAATGCTGACACGTATTTGTCTATGAAAAGAATTCTTCCTCACTGAGTGACTAGCTGGTCACTATGTCCCTTGCGGGAAGGGTGGTTCTGAACATCAAACTTTACAAGCGACTCCCAGTGGAGCCTGTGAGGGACAAGGACTGCACAAGCTGGTCAGATGAAGAGGTTGAGCAAACTTTTTGGACTTGGATTTGGCTGATTTCATTTTCGACTTGAGTCACAATCACCTAACTGTTGAGTCTGCTTGCCATGTTAACCAAAAAATAATGGAACCTGCCAAAATATTTGTGCAATGTTGGAGGTCTCTAAGGCAACAGAAAGTAAACAACAAACATTTGTAGAGTATAAAAATCAGAAGTATGGGGCTGGGAAGGTGGCCCAGTGGTAGAGCGCTTGCCTTACATGCCTGAGACCCTGGGTTCGATTCCTCAGCACCACATAAGCAAAAAGAAAAAAGCCGGAAGTGGCGCTATGGCTCAAGTGGTAGAGCACTAGCCTTGTGCTGAAGAGCTGAGGGACAGCGCCCAGGCCCAGAGTTCAGGCCCCACGACCGGACCCAAAAAAAAAAAAAAATCAGAAGTATGTGACTCAGTTCTCTTAAAATATACCTCCCATCTGTCCAATTGCTCGAAAAACTTATCTGAAGTATTTTTGAATCAGATATTTAATACTGTGGATATAATATTTTCTGCAACTTACTTTTTTCCCCCCTCCTACCCTCTCAACATAGCAAAATGCTTTAAGAAGTATCAGGAAACAACATATTTAATAAAGTCACCAGGAAACTTTACTTCTCAATTTCTAATTTTTAATAAAAACTGTATAAAAAACTTTAAAGAGAAGAATAGAAAGGGGGAATAGAAAGGTAAGAAACAATTAAGCCCATAAAACAATTAGGAAGCAAAATCCAGCAAAGTTGGAGCCAGATTAGTGGGGATGTGGAGAAACAAGCACGTTGAAACATTTTCTGAGTGCTTTCTGTGACCATTCTGTTGAAAACTAAGCTGAATGTGGCGGTGCATAGCCATCATCACACACTCAGGAAGCTGAAGTAGGTGGGTCCTCCGTTTGAGCACAGATTGGGCTACATATTGACACTCCATCATCAAACAAAGAAATAAATAAAAGGGCATCTCAATATTCCCTCCCCATTCTTATTTTTCACTATGCCATTAATCGCTTTCTCACATAAAATAAATTTGAAAACATTTTATTTCTGCTCTGTTTACAATCTAACTAATCACACAAAGAAAGATTGTCCAGCGTTTTCTCCATTGGTAAGGCCCAGCCCCTCCCTATTTGGGAGGGACTTAGCAAATATCAGGGGAGTGAGTGAATAGGTACTGTCATGGGGGAACAGCTATGAATTATATGTTTAAAAAAAACAAACAGAAAATTTGAAGTGGAGCTCTGGCTCAAGTAGTAGAATGCTAATCCTGAGGGGGAAAAAAAAAAAAAAAGCTCAGGACAATACCCAGGTCCTGAGTTCAAGCCCCAGGACCAGCATCAAAAAATCAGATAACTTGCAACACAGCTTGTATAATATTATACCAGGCCAGGGGTCAAGGGTAGGGAGAATTGTGAAACAAGTATTTCCTATTTGTCAGCTTATTTGCAGTTAGGTTGGGTCCTAGTTACTAATAATTATAGCCAATAAGTTGTGGGTGGAATTGAAGTATGTAAATGATGGGCAAGGCAGTAAAAGGC
Source organism: Dipodomys merriami (assembly GCF_024711535.1). NCBI lineage: Eukaryota > Metazoa > Chordata > Mammalia > Rodentia > Heteromyidae > Dipodomys > Dipodomys merriami. The sequence goes on from NW_027206258.1 coordinate 431,603, forward strand.
ATGGTGTCATTTTCTGTCTCTTTTCATTGCTATGGTTACTAAAGATGTCATGTATTTGAGTTTGACCATTACAGGGTGAAACCTGCCATCAGCCCAGGCTCCTGAAGGCCTACATGGAGAAACTGCATTGCCAGTCTATAAGACATGCTATTATCAAGAAGTGAACTTCTGAGGGGGGGAGGCTGGGAAGGGATGTGAAGTGTAAACAAAGGAGGAGGCTGCAATGCTTGATAAGAAATGTACTCATTATCTTGCCCATGTAATTGTAACTCCTCTGTACAGTATGTTCACAAAAAATTAAAATTAAAATTAAAAAACAACAACAACAAAAAAAGAAGTGAACTTCTGTCAGGTTAAGCCCCCAAAATTTGGAGGTCTGTTTGTTATTGAAACCAAATGTAGTCTAACCTTTCCACACACAGATACATGTACACAAACTTACATTTAAAAATCACATATTATGTGCCAGAAACTATATTGGGCATTTCACACATATTTTATTGTGTGCCCACAGTGTCCTAATGAGTCTGTACAATTACTCTGAGATGAGGAAACTGAGGCAGTAGAAGGACAAGTTTGTCCAAGGCTGTCAGTTACGTAGGAACACTGGATGTGGAATCCAAGCTGTACGGAGCAATATCTATCAAGCTGTTAATATAATGCTAACCAGGCAGGTAAGATTCTGTAGACTGATCATTCTTTTTTTTTTTAATTTTTAAAAAATTTATTCTTGCAGGGTGCCGGGGGCTCATGCCTGTGATCCTAGCTGCTCAGGAGGCTGAGATCTGAGGATCACGGTTCAAAGCCAGCCGGGGCAGGAAAGTCCACGTGAAACTCTTATCTCCAATAAACCACTAGAAAACCAGAAGTGGTGCTATAGCTCAAGTGGTAGAGCACTTTCCTTGAGCTGAAGAGCTGAGTGGGATAGCGTCCAAGCCCAGAGTTCAAGCCTCACGACTGACAAAAAAAATTATTTTATTTATTATCTTTAAGAAATTGTACAAAGGATTGATCACTCTTTATTATTTCTTTAATGTTTCAAGGTTATTTTGTTGTCTTCCCTTTGTGCTAGTTCCAGGCTTGAACTCAGGGCTTTGAGTTCTTGCTCAGTGCTTAATGCTCATGGCTAGTGCTCTACCATTTGATCCATTCCTGGTTATTTTCAAGATGGTGTTTCACAAACTCTTCTGCCTGGGCTGGTTTCAAACTTCAGTTTTCTAAGATTCAAGCTTCTGAGTTAGTAACTACTCAAATTATGGGCCTGAGCTACAAGTAACTGGAATGTTTCAAGTTTTTCAAATATGATGTATTACCTTTGTGGAAGTAAGCAATAAACAAACAGATAAGTAATCTATCTGTTAAATATTTTAAGAATTCAAAGATAGAAGTCAAGTTATCAATAGACCTTGGCATATTCAAGGAATTTCTAAAGAAGACTTTCTACTATTGGTTTTATAGTAAGTAGTTTTATTTATTTATTTGCTGGCCCTGGGGCTTGAACTCAGGGCCTAGGCTCTGTTTCCTGAGCCTCTCTCTAGTGCTCTACTACTTGAGCCACAGTGACACTTCCGGCTTTTTTTGAGTAGTTTATTGGAGATAACAATCTCACAGACTTTTTTCTTCCTGGGCTGGCTTTGAACCTCTATCCTCAGATCTTAGCCTCCTGAGTAGCTAGGATTATAGGTGTGAATCACTGGCTCCCAGCAGTAATGTTTTCTCATATATATATATTTTTTTTTTAATTTTTTTTTTTTTTTGTCCAATCGTGGGGCCTAAACTCTGGGCCTGGACACTGTTCCTCAGCTCTTCAGCTCAAGGCTAGTGCTCTACCACTTGAGCCACAGCGCCACTTCTGGCTTTTTCTGCTTATGTGGTGCTGAGGAATTGAACCCAGGGCCTCAGGCATGCAAGGCAAGCGCTCTACCACTGAGCCACCTTCCCAGCCCTATATTTTTAAAAAGAAAATTGCTTTTGTTCCCTGGATTAAACAAAAATACTTCAACAAGTTTTAGATTTTGCCATGGAAGAAACAAAAATGAATATACTTATGGCCACATGAATACTGCAGTTGGGAAAATGTTTTTGAGATTTTCCAGTATTTAATATCTGTCTTTTAAAGAAAACAGAAAGACATTTTGTTATAGAAAAAAAATACTTCATTGGATATATGTTTATAGCACCTACATATTCAATATTATATAAAATGCATATGGCATAATAATCTGCTATAATAAACATGGAGGGACACAGTGAACAAATATAGCAGTGATATTCACTAGACAATATGATGAAAATGAACTATACTTGTGGGTGGGGACAGGAGGGAAAAACTGGGAGAGAGTTAGGGAAGGGGTGACATTGTCCAAAAAGGAATGTACTCTTGGGCTGGGAAGGTGGCTCAGTGATAGCGCGCTTGCCTTGCATGCCTGAGGCCCTGGATTTGATTCCTCAGCACCACATAGGTAGAAAAAGCCAGAAGTGGTGCTATGGCCCAAGTGGTAGAGCACTAGCCTTGAGCTGAAGAGTTGAGGGACAGCGCTCAGGCCCAAAGTTCAGGCCCCACGACTGACCCCCCCCCCAAAAAAAATGAAATTTACTCTTTACCTGACTTAAGTAACTGTAATCCCTCTGTACATATCTTCATACTAACAAAAAAAGAAAATAAATTTGCAGTTTTTCTGGCTGCCCAGGCTCTGAACCCCAAATGTCAGGATTTTGTATTGTGTGGATCTTATATTGTGTGAATCTTGATGGGAAGAAACAGCAATGATAAAATCTTGGTTGTCTTAGCTAGGAAGCATGCCTGTCAGCAAGTTCAGTGCTGTGATGAAAAGAATCTGGTGGCAACCTAATCAAGCTACTCTCATAAGCTCGATGCTGGCTGAGTTCTTGGCACTCTAGACTTTCCTGGTCTTTACCATTCATTTTCTGAACTTGTGTCTGTAGCCTTCTTTCTCATTGACCCAATAAAGTGTCCTTTTAGAGTTAGTTTCTTTTGCTTGCAAACACAAATTTGACTAACAAGCAGTAACTACTGGCAAGTACATACATAGTACTTTGAAGGCATACTATCTACTAGGAAATAAACTACCTTTGAAGCACTGAGCAATAAAAGAACAAATATCACAAAAGCACTAAGGTTTCCCCAGCTTTAATATTTTGCTTCCTTTCCAGGTATTTCTGTTATCTGAATATTCTCTAACTCTCTGCGTAAGTCTTCCTATGCTAAACTGTCATCTTTTGTTTATAATATATTTTCTAAGAAGGTGTCATTATGTAACACAATCCACTCAAGAGTTAAAATGTTTTGTGACAATGTTGTAAAAATAACTGTTCTGTTTTATCAACCTCTATGTTCAAAATCCTATAAAACAAAACTGTCACTCATAAGAACAACCCGACTCCCATTTGTCTTGTGGAATTTATTTGCCTTGGAGAATTTTTTTTTTTTGTCGGTTGTGGGGCTTAAACTCTGGGCTTGGGCACTGTCCCTGTGCTCTTCAGCTCAAGGTGAGCGAGTGCTTTACTGCTTGAGCCACAGCACCACTTCTGGTTTTCTAGTGGTTTATTGGTGATAAGAGTCTCCTTTCCTGCCCTGGCTGGCTTTGAACCGCGATCCTCAGATCTCAGCCTCCTGAGTAGCATGAGCCACTGGCACCCGGCTCATAAACCAAACTTTTAATAAAACCACCAAAGGGGGCTGGGAATATGGCTTAGTGGTTGAGTGCTTGCCTAGCATGTCTAGCATGCCTAGCTTGGATGAAGCCCTGGGTTTGAGAGCTTAGTACCACATAAACAGAAAAAGCCAAAAATAGCGGTGTAGCTCAAGTGGTAGAGTACTAGTCTTGAGCAAAAGAAATTCAGGGACAGTGCCCAGGCTCTAAGTTCAAGCCCAGAACTGGCAAACAACAACAACAACAACCCCCCCCAAAAACCCCACAAAACAAAAACAAAAAAACACCAAAGGATATACTCATGGTTCCATTAAACCAGAAACTGTCACTTACTTGAGGCTCATCATTGTTAAGCAAACCAAATGTCAGAAAAGGGGTTAACCATGCTGGTCAGTGGTTCCTGTGGACTAGTAAGGAAACCTGGGTTCTGGGACACAACAGAAGTGTAGGTATGTCTGGAATACAGGAAATCTATCTCTCCCAGTACTTATTAGGGCTCCTTTGTTTTCTAATTATGTTTCAGTCTTTGCTAACTTTTAAAATATATAGGATTCTGTTGCTTAGGAGAAACTAATTGAAAGCATTTGGTAAGAAGATAGGACTCTACTGTTTAACACTAGTCCTTTGTGCTTGAGTGCTTTTTTTTTTTTTTTTTAAATGTGATAGGGCTTGAACTTAGGGCCTGGGCGTTGTCCCTGAGCTCTTTTGCTCAAGGATAGTGTTCTACCACTTTGAGCCACAGCGCCATTTCCGGTATTCTGGTAATCATTTGAGGATAAGACTTTCCTGCCCAGGCTGGCTTTGAACCATGATCCTCAGATCTCATCCTCCTGAGTAGCTAGGATTACAGGCATAAGCCACCTTCATCCCAACAGGTGTTTTTGTTTAGCCTTTATATATTCTTTTATATATGTGCACACATATGCATATATTATATATACATACATATAAAAAAAGTACAAAAATTGGGTGCCACCATCCTCATTGGTACTTGTCAGAACCATAAGAACCAGTAGGTAACTGAAAGCTGGAAGTAGTGGTACACACCTGTAATCTTGTGGTGGTACATACCTATAATCTTACCATTCCAGAGCTAGAGGGAAGATGATCTCCAATGCCAACCTTCCAGATCTCAGCTTGCTGAGTTGGTAGGATTAGAGGTGTGAGCCGCCCGCACTCGAGTGGAATGGGATTTACTGATTATGTTTTAATTTTAGTAAGAGGAGCTACTACTATATGACTGTAAATTACTTTAGGTCTAGCCAGTGGTTAATGCCTGTAATCCTAGCTACTCAGGAGGCTGAGATCTGAGGATCGTGGTTCAAAGCCAGGCCAGGGCGGAAAATTCGTGAGACTCCTATCTCCAATTAACGACCAGAAAACCAAAAGTGGTAGAGAGCCAGTCTTGAGCTGAGGGACAGTGGTGGGGCCCAGAGTTCAAACCCCACACCCGACCAAAAAGAGAAAAAATTACTTTAGGTCTCAGAACCTCTGCTTCTTTATCTGTGAAATGTGGACAATGCTACCTTGGGAAGGAGACCGCAGACAAAAGTCATCTTCCTTTTCCTAACCAAGGTTTTCCAACGTCAGCAGCTGATAGCCCGGGGTCTCCTCTGCTGCAGGGCGCTGGGCGGCAAACGCTGAGCCGCGGGGCCGCCTCTGGGGGGGGGCGGCCCCCTGCAGGCTGGGTCCGTCCCCACCCCAGCTCTCAGAGACTGCTCCCGACCTTGTTCAAACCTCCTCGGGCGGCACATCACGGCTGCTGAGAATCCCAGCTCATCCTGTGTGGATCTACGGGAGAAATGACCTCAGCCCGCGTCCCACTGTCAAGAGAGCAGGGACCGTGACTCAGGAGTCCGGGGTGCAGTGAGCAACACAAGTCCCTACTGATGGGCTGGGTGGGGAGGAAAGGGACCACAAGGGACCGAGCCTTCCAAAGGACCCTCACAGGTCGCCACCGCACAGCCCATTTCTAGAGAGGTGTGCTTTCAAACGACCTGTAACACTCGCTTCCCGACAGGTGATAGCTGGCGAGTGGCAGGCCCACCTGGAGGGCAGCGGATGGGGGGTCCCGGGAGGAAATGAAGCACGAAGCCCCGCCCCCAGGCCGCCAGTGCTGGGTCGTAGCCCCGCCCCTCGACCCTCAGCCCCGGCCTGTTGCCCCGCCCCTCAACCAGAGCCCCGCCTCTCTGCCCTGAGCTGTCCTGGGTATCCCCGCCTCTCGGCTCCGAGCCCCGGCCTGTAGCCCCGCCCCTCGACCTCTAGCCCCTCCCGGCCTCGCGCCCTCCACGACGTCCGCCGGCGCGCTGTGCGTGCGAGGCAGGGGCGGGGCAGAGGCGTGGGCTCTGCCACGTCTGGGTACGGTTCCCGGCTGTGGCGCGGGAGGAGGTGGCGCTGCCTCTGCAGCCGGATCCAGATCCGGATCCGGTGCTGTGGAGCCCGGAGGGAGAAGCGTGCGACGCGCCTGGAGGGGAGCGCCGACTGCGGGTGAGGACGGGCCGGGGGCTGGGAGGCGGAGCCGGCCGTGCGCGCGGGCCGTGCGGCGCCCCGGCGGGCCAGGCGCTGGCCGGCGGCTCTGGGGGCGCGGCGGGGCCTGGGTGGGAGCTGTCGGCGGGCCCGGCGCCGGCGCGGGCAGCGGGCTGACCTCCGCCTTTGTCTCCCCTCCCGGCCCCTGCTTCGCTCGTGAGGACGGCCGCGGAGACGGCGCGTCTCGGGGAATGGCCCCGTGGGAGAGGCCGAGCTACCTGTTTGATGCCTTGGCGCTGACTCCGAGCTCTGCACGGCCACCGAGCCCACGTGCCAGTTCGCTCCCCGAGAGTCACCCCGAGGGAAAGCCTGCAGGGCCAAGATCAAGCGCGCGTCCTCGAGGCTCACACGAGTCAAATGGGTGTACGGATACAGACGGGTCCTTCCTCCCCCCCCCCCCCCCCCCACGGGGACTGAAGATGCCCCGGAAGCAATCTGTCCATAGTCATCACTTATCTAGTGGCAGTTTACATTTGGCTTTGGGTTTTCTAGATTTCTGGATCAAGTGTAAGGTTTGTACGTGTGTTTGCCGGTCTTGGGGCCTGAACTCAGGGCCTGGGCACTGTTCTTCAGTTTTTATGCTCAAGGCAAGTGCTCTACCAGTTGGGGCCACAGCTACATTTCTGGCTTTTTGGTAGTTAATTGGAGATAGTCTTAGGGACTTTCTTGCCCAGGCTGGTTTAGAATAGTCTTAGCCTCCTGAGGAGCTAGAATTATAGGCCTGAGGCACCAGTACTTGGCTTTTCAACCTTGAATCTCCAGAGTCTGCTACTGGTTGCTTTCAGTTTTGCACCTCCTTAGTTGTATTAATCCGATAGAGGCTTCAAAATTAAATTTCTTCCATTGTGTCAAAATTATCAGTTGAATGAAAGCCTCTCATTCAATATTAATATTGGTGTTACTAGGTTTGGTGTGTGGTTTTTGTGATCCACTATGGCAGTGTGGAAGTCTCTTCTTGGTTTTCTGAAATGTGACCTGTACCTAACTCTTCCTAGCCAGAGCTAGGAAATATATTGCCTTGAAAATGCACACATTTAGTAGTGAAATAAGCAGTTCTTGGGGAAGAGTAGAGTTTGCTTATTTTTATTTTTTAAAGTTTTAAAAAACTCCAGAATAGTTCATATAACCAAACCTTAAGTACAGGAGTGGAGGTGACCATCAAAAACGTTTTTCATCTCTACATGTCTATTATTGTTTCTATGATAGTCCAAGCTGGCTATGAACTCAAGATCTTTCTCCCCAACCTCCCTAGTGCTGGAATTACAGGTGTCACTTATGACTAGTTTTTTTTTAATTGACATTGATTACTTGTAAACAGCAGTTTAATTTTAACAAGTCCATTTATGCATACAGTGCTTTTTGAGCATAATCACTCCTTTATTAGGTTTTTGATAAGGTTTGAGTCCTATCACCATGAATCACAGCTTCATGATCAAAAGGGTTAGGGCTCTTCATCTTTTATTTTATTGGCTGTTTTTTGATCTTTTACCTTTAGCAACATCATTCAGTGGAGATGTTTTAATCTATTTGTTTTTAAAATTAAATAAAAAATTAAATTAAAAAAATTTTTTAAAAGTCTGGTTTTAATCTATGTCTATTGTTTTTTTTTTTTTTTACCGATTTAAAATCACTTAAATAGGGGAAAATTATTAACTCTTGTTACTGGAAAGTTGTGTTAGAAAGTTGTCATTTGTTTACCATTCTCTTTCCTTTCTGTCCATTGCATGGCTTCTGTGTAGGTAGTATTCTTTCCCACCCACTGACCTTGGACAAGGCTGGCTGACCAGCAGAATGTGGGTAGGAGTGATATTGTGCCAGTTAAAAGGAGAGGCTTTTTTGAGTTGCTTTTTTCTCACTGCCATAAGAATGGCTTGTCTTGGGGATTTGTGCTGCCTCAGTATGACTCATTTACTAAATACAATGAGGATACAGATGAAGAGGAGACACAGTTTTCACACCCTCTCTGGGTATGCTGCCCTGGGAGCCTCCACACAATTGTGGATTTCCTGGTACTTTTTAAAATTGTTACAAACCCGTAATAACCATTGAAACTTAGCTTCAAACCAGGCAATTTTATTTATTCTAGTTTTGCAGTACTTGGGGACCTCAATATAAACTTCTTGATGTATAGTTGTTTTGTAAACCAAATAATAATCCCTATCTTGTTTTTTCCTAAAATCCTTTGAAAATTTGGTATCTAATCTTCTCTTGCTTTTCCTTTTCCAGCATGTTGATTAAGCACCAGAATTTTTCTACTTGAAGACATGTGAGATAAAGTGATCCTTAAGTTTGGGTGTTTTTTAAATAGCACATTTTTAAAAAAATTTTCTTTTTTCAGATAAGGTCTTGCTATATAATTCACTATGTGACCCTGGCTGGCCACAAGTGATTTTCCGATCCTCCCTCAGCTTCCTGGGTGCTGAGTATAGGTACTAATGTATGGCTGATGGCTATAATGGATGGTAATTTCTCTCCAAAATGATTTTTTTCCTAGTGCATTTTTTTTTGGGGGGGGGAGTGGGAGGAGGGTTGGTTGTGGGGCTTGAACTCCAGGCCTGGGTGCTGTCCCTCAGCTCTTCAATTGAAGGCTAGCACTCTACCATTTGAGCCACAGTGCCACATCCGATTTTCTGGTGGTTAATTGGAGATAAGAGTCTCACAGACACCCAAGCTGGTTTTGAACTGCGATCCTCAGATCTCAACCCCCTGAGTACCTAGGATTACAGGCATGAGTCACGGATGGGCACTTGGCCCTAGTGCATTTTTGACTAGTCTTTAATTTTCATTTCCAAACTATAGGTTCCAAGTGCCTTGCTAGTTAAATTTTGAACTTTTACACAACAATAAAATGGAGATTATCTATACAAACTCACAGAGTCTGAAGTCATTTTGACCAGCAGGACTAACTAGCTACATAATTGTGGTAGTGTGCAAAATTAAAATGTAGAACTCCCTGTTAAAAACTAATTCAAACTGGCAGCAATAGAGTAAGTCCTGTGAGGCTGGCCCTCTAGCCTTGTGAATTTTATCTTTCTTCCTTACCTGCACAGGAACCATTCTTGCACCTGATTTGTAGTCTGTAAAACAGGGGAGCAATCATGATGCAGCTTTCAGTGTGCTTTCAAGAGCCAGTAAATACAAATCACTCAACAAATAACAAGTATAACTTAATATTTGTAATTCATATACTAGGACCATCTAGTTAAGGAAAAGCATAAATGATTTATATTTACTGGCAAAAATTAAAGCTTAATTCTTCTCCCCTCTTATTCATGAGACTAACCCTATTTTCCCAGGCTACATTTTATTGGTAACAAAACTTTATAGGAAATAATAATATATATTCATCTTTTTCAGTATTGGGAATTGAACTCAGGGATTCAGGCTTACAAGACAGGTGCTATACCACTTGAGCCACACCTCCAAATCCTCTTTTTTTTTTTTTTTTTTTTGCTTTGGTTAATTTTGGGGAAGGGTCTGCTCTGAGTTTTGATCCCCTGCTGTGGTACTGCTCAGGTTGCTGAAATAGCTATGCACCACTGTACTCAGACACTGACTGAAAGGCAGTCTCTGGAAAGTTTATGGTCTTGATCTCCACCTCCCAAGTGGCTGGACTATAGGCCTGAGCCACCACACCCAGCTTAAAGTTTGTTAATGTTCATCTATTTCCTTTTGAGCTTTCGTTATACTTCATGCTTACAACTATAAAATCCATGATCAAAATGTTTAGCATGTTGCCTTAAGGAACTTAAATTTTTAGTATTTTCTGACTCAACATTTAATTGTACTGATTTTACTTTATTGGTAATTATTTAGAGCCTGTTTAATTTGCATGCCTGGAAAATGTTATCCATATTTCAAGTCAGATTACACATAGAACCTCAGGGGTCCAATTATCAGGAAAGGAACTCAGCATGTCCTAAAATTAACTTAGTGTTTAGTAAACTACATTTGTATTCTTTCCAAGAATGGTAACTTTTGTCATTTTCTTTTTGATGGTACTGGGGCTTTTGACTCAGGGCCTTGAGCTTGCTAGGCAGGCACTCTAGACCAGACATTTTCCCACTTGGTCATTTTTAGCCAGACAGAAATCTTCCAGTTTTATACTTTCTGCAGTAGCTGGTATGACAAGTATTCTTCACCATGCCTAGCTTCTTCCATTCAGATACAGTCTTGCAAACTTTTATGTCTTAGCTGGCCTGCAACTTTGACCTGTCTCAAGCCTCCCTCCTAGCTGGGATGGCATGCCAGGGTCAGTGCACTCAGCTGTGAGGAGTCTCAAACTTTTTGCCCAGGATGTCCTTGAACTCTGGTCTTCCCTCCCTTTTTAGTGACAAGGTTAACAAATATTTGTAAATCTAGTAACAAAGCACAAGAATATAAGCTACAAAGATTATATTCAGTCCATAAGATCAGTGTAAAGCTTAGAACAAACCTACAAGTAAAAATATCTTAAAAAGGCCTACTAGAAAATAGGATTCTCTTAAAGTTGAAAATATCTTTTAATCATTTCCTATCTGTTGTTAGTAAACATCTTTTTTATCAATCAGTGGTGTGGATATTAGATTTGAGGTAGGTGAAAGTAAAAATAGTCTATCACTCTTACTGATCATTTAAATGAAATTTTCATCAAGCATACTAATTTTCCTTCTATTAAATGCCTTAATAGTTAAAATTTTATTGTAGGTCGTACTGGAAAGATGAAACCTGATGACACTCCTATGTTTGACCCAAGTCTACTCAAAGAAGTGGACTGGAGTCAGAATACAGCTACATTTTCTCCAGCTATTTCTCCAACACAACCTGGAGAAGGCTTGGTTTTGAGGCCTCTTTGTACTGCTGACTTAAATAGAGGTATGGACTAACATTCATTTGTAAATTCTGATTAGAACTACATTGTTTCCTCCACAAATATTTTGTTAGTCATTTGTTAAAACTTTTGGACTCCTTTTTATCTTGTTTAAAAAAAAAAACCACTGGGATAGCCAGGTGCTGGTGACCTAGGCCTGTAATCCTAGCTACTCAGGAGGCTGAGATCTGAGGACTGCATTTTCAAAGCTAGTCTGGGCAGGAAAGGCAGTGAGACACTCATCTCCAATTCACCATGGAAAATGGTAAGTGGAGCCATAGCTCAAAGTGGTAGAGCACTAGCCTTGAGCAGAACTGCTCAGGGACAGCGCCCAGGCCTGGAGTTCAAGCCCCATGACTGACCAAAAAAAAAAAAAAAAAAAAAACTAGGATACTTAATTCCAGTGAACATGTGTTTGGCTACAATTGTGCAGGGAACTGTCTTGGCCAACAGGCTAAATGAAACCCTGACCAGAAAAATGACGTGTGTGTGAGTGTGTGTGTGTGTATTTATATATATGTGTATATATATATATTTGTACTTTATAATATTTCACAGGACTTTAATATAACTGCTGCTTTCAAAAAGGAATTTTAAATAAGCAAAGGTAAAATTGTCATTTAGAATACATAAGACTAGTCTTTAAGAAGCGTGGAAATGAGGGTAGAAGTACATTTTTCTTGGGTAAATTTATAGGATTTTTGTGTGTGTGTGTGTGTGTGTGAAAATACTGTACAGAGTGGGCTGGAAAAGTGGCTCAATGGTAGAGTGCTTGCCTTGCATGCCTGAGGCCCTGGGTTCGATTCCCCAGCACCACATAAGCAAAAAGAAAAAAAAAGCCGGAAGTGGCGCTATGGCTCAAGTGGTAGAGCGCTAGCCTCGAGCTGAAGAGCTGAGGGACAGCGCCCAGGCCCAGAGTCCAGGCCCCACAACCGGAACAAAAAAAAAAAAAGAAAAAATGAAAATACTGTACAGAGGGATTACAATTACATGGGCAAGATAATGAGTACATTTCTTATCAAGCATTGTTGCCTCCTCCTTTGTTTCCCCTTCCCATCTCTTCCCATCCCCCCCACCCCCAAACCAAACTTTTTCGACATGATTCCTTACATCTCATTGTTGCAATGGGTCCACCTGTATCCCTATTTAAATGATTTGTTTTTTCCCTTCCCCTCCACAAATTATACCAACATCAAATACGATGAAAGCAGGGGCTATACCGTGGGGGAAATTTATAGGATTTTATCTGTGTATTAGCATCTAAATTTCCAAAATAATTTCCTTAAACTTTAGTATTTAAAAGTCAGCATTTTCCTGGGTGCCAATGGCTCATGCCTATAATCTTAGCTACTCAGGAGACTGAGACCTGAGGATTGTAGTTTGAAGCTAGCCCAAGGCAGGGAAGCCTTATCTCCAGTAAACTTCCAAAAAGCAGAAAGTGGACTCTTATCTTTAGTATACTTTCAAAAAGCAGAAAGTGGAGCTGTGACTCAGGAGGGTATATCATTAACCTTGAGCAAAAAAGCTTAGTTACAGTGCCCAGGCCCTGAATTCAAGCCCCACGACCTGCCTTGCTCCCGCTCCCTCGAGTCAACATTTACTTCTGAGTTTTCTTTTGGGTAGAAATCACCTATTTGGGGAAAATTGACATTCCTTATGTTAGAACTTAACACAAACTACATTGAAAAAATGTATTTTCTAACGATAATTATTAGTTTTAAAAGGATGCACTATTTTAAATATTTTATTCAGGCAAAAATCACTGACGAAACCAATCATTCTTTGTTATAGTATATTATGGGAAAAACAACAGGCTCACTTAATCTTCTTAAAACTACACTAATTAAAAGATCATTATGCACTAACCAGTGACTCATGCCTGTAATTCTAGCTATTCAACAGTATAAGATGAGGATGGAGGTTTGGAGTCAGCCGGGGCAGACACATTGCTGAGACTTTTATCTCCAGTTAGCTACCAAAAATCTGGAAGTGGAGGTATATCTTTTGTAGTAGAATGCCAACCTTGAGCAAAAAAGACTAACAAAAACAAAATGTGGGAACTGGAAACCATTAGCTCATGGTATAATCATAGCTACTCAGGAGGCTGAGATCTGAGGTTGTGGTTCAAAGCTGCCTGGGCAGAGTCCATGAGACCCTTTATCTCCAATTAACCACCCAAAAGCCAGAAATGGAGCTACAGCTCAAGTGTTAGAGCACTAGCCTTGAACAAAAATTTCAGAGACAGCACGAGGCCCTATGTTCAATCCCCAGGACAGACATACACACATAATACATACACCCCAGAGGGGTTATGGAAAAACTGAAGAAATAATTTCCTATATCCCACCAGGACATTTCTTATCATACTGTTTTCCAAAACTAGGTTTTTTTAAAGTACTGGGCCAGCTGACAGAGACTGGAGTTGTCAACCCTGAGCAATTTATGAGTAAGTATTGTATAGCTTTTTTTTTTTAAATAAGAATTTGAACTCCTTTCAAACCTGTTATTTGTTTGTTCATTTGGCTAGAATTTATCAACAGATTAGCTATTTCTCATCTAAATGTGTAACAAGGGTAAATTGCTTTTCAACAGTGGAATTTGTTTTGCAAAAATAACCTACTTTTAGCTATGCACTGGTGGCTCACACCTGTAACCCTACTCAGGAGGCTGATATCTGGTGGTTCAAAGCCAATCCCCTCAGGAAAGTCCCGAGACTTTTTTGTTTGTTTGTTTGTTTTTGGTGTCCAGTTGTGGGGCCTGAACTCTGGGCCTGGGCGCTGTCCCTCAGCTCTTCAGCTCAAGGCTAGTGCTCTACCACTTGAGTGAAAGCGCCACTTTTTGTTTATGTGGTGCTGAGGAATCGAACCCAGGGCCTCAGGCATTCAAGGCAAACGCCCTACCACTGAGCCACCTTCCCAGCCCTTCCCTGAGACTCTTAACTCCAGTTAACCACCAGAAAACTGGAAGAGGCATTGTGACACAAAATAACTACCACCATCACCACCAAAAAAAAAAAAAAGGAAAATAGAAAACTTTGGTCAAGGGGCTGGGAAGGTGGCTCAGTGGTAGAGTGCTTGCCATGCAAGCCAGAGGCCCTGGGTTTGATTCCTCAGCACCACATAACCAAAAAGAAAAAAGCCGAAAGTGGTGCTGTGGCTCAAGTGATAGAGCACTAGCCTCGGGCTGAAGAGCTGAGGGACAGCGCCCAGGCCCAGAGTTCAGGCCCCATGACCGGATGCAAAAAAAAAAAAAAACTTTGGTCAAAACATTTTGAAACCAAGACTACAAATTACAGGATATAACCACTGCTTATTAAAATTTGAATTTTTGCTCTATTTGAGTTTTGTTGAGTGTTACATAAGTAATGAAAATATTGAGGTTTTAATTATAGTAATGGCAACATAAATTGGTCTGTATTGTACTGCTCATTTAAAATAGCTAGATGGGGGGGGGTGGAGGCATGGTTCAGTTGGTAGAGTGCTAGTCATTGAGCAAAAGTGGCAGTAATGGTTTTGGACCAAGAAAAAAGGAAAATAGCTGGATGTGTCTTATTTTACTAGTAGATTAATGTAAAGGTATAGACACAGTCTAATCAATACTGACCGTTTCCACAGAATCTTTTGAGCGTATGAGGAAATCTGGGGACTATTATGTTACAGTTGTAGAAGATGTGACCCTAGGACAGATTGTCGCTACAGCAACTCTGATAATAGAACATAAATTCATCCATTCCTGTGCTAAGGTATGTTCTCTTATTAATGCTCATGAATAAAATAGGCAAGTGTTTTCTAGCAAAAATAACTGACTTTTCATTAGACAAATTGTGTTAATACTTCTCTCATTGATTCTGAGCAATCTGTCAGCGACAGGCATTTTTCCTCTTACATTTCTGAAAATTGTAAAAGTGTTACTAATATAAATTATTTGCTAAAATAATCAGAGAAAAAAACAGGGGCTGGGAAGGTGGCTCAGTGGTAGAGCGCTTGCCTTGCATGCCTGAAGCCCTGGGTTCAATTCCTCAGCACCACATAAGCAAAAAGCCGGAAATGGTACTGTGGCTCAAGTGGTAGAGCACTAGCCTTGAGCTGAAGAGCTGAGGGACAGTGCCCAGGCCCAGAGTTCAGGCCCAAGGACCGGACCCAAAAAAAAAAACAAAAACCCTGTACAATTCCTGGTTTTTCTAACTAAGAACAATGGGGTGATTTTTGACTTCTTAATGTTAAGTATTTTTTAAAAAACAAAACACTACTTTTTGGGTGGCAAAGCTTGTAGAACATTTTAATCTGTTCCAATTTGGACATTACTGGTACATTACTGCCCTTTTTCACCCTTCATGAGCTCACATCCAAGAGTAAAACCAAAGGAAAGACACTAAATAACAGAATAAAAGATAGGGATATTTAGAAAATGCATTCTGTAATTTGTTAATGGGGGGGAGAGCCCGTTTGATTTTTTGGTGTTGGGGATTAAATTCAGGTGCATGCTACACAAGTACTCTTAATGATTTGAGCCACACGTAAGTCTGAACTTCTGTGCCAAGGCTGGAAACAGCAATGTTCTTTTCTCTATTTCCTGAGTGGGATTACCAGCATGCTTACCAATGGAGTTTCTATGTTAGAAATGGGAAATTTTACTTGGATGTCTGTAATAAATTGCTGCTAAGCAAGGGCTAGAATGATGGACATATTGTTTATGACAAAATTATACAAAATTATGGTGATAAGAATTCTGAGATTTGCTTTAGAACAATGGGTTAGGGAATTGGGAATACAGTTAAAATGATTGTCACTTTTGATTTATTATCTATCTGTATGATAGTCATTCTTATTTAATGCCTTGTTGGTTTAGCTTTCAACAAGAATGGTTGCTCAGTTTTAACATATTAAATGTTTTCAGAGAGGAAGAGTGGAAGATGTTGTTGTTAGTGATGAATGCAGAGGAAAACAACTTGGCAAATTGTAAGTAAGCCGAAACAAGGTAACCCTGGGCTAATTAGATCCTCAGTTACTTTTTTCTTGCCAGTATGTTGTTTTATGAAGTTTTTTGTTTTCTTAGGATGCTAAGAATTGTCTCAAGAGCCTTATTTCTGCATGGTACCTGCTTTACTTTTGAGTTATATCCCCAACCCAATAGTCTCATTTTAAAACATGTGCTGTTCTGAAGTTCTTTCTGAGCTTCATTGTGAATTCATTCTCATTCTGAAGTATAGTTTCATCTCAGAATTTGAAAACTGAAAGTATACTCCATTCCCAAGAGTAACATCTTAAAGTTAACTTTTAGTTCCCTTATTAACAGGAAACAAAGGAGCAAGTCAGATGATGTGCCCTAAGGAAATGTTTAACTGTTATTAACATTGTATAATTTAGTGACTATCTTATAAGAGAATTTTATGATCTCCTTTGAATTTTTAAGCATGAGGTATGCACCAATACTAATCTAGGTATTTGGTGAACAAAGTAGACCAATTTAGTGTTCCAATCAGTTTAGCAGGTCCTAACTTGTTCAATCAAGGTTTTCAATATTATAGAAGATGGACTGGGAAATGTGGCTTAGTGGTAGAGTGGTAGCCTTGAGCAAAAAGAAGCTCAGGGACAGTGCCCAGGCCCCAAGTTCAAGCCCCAGGACTGGCAAAAAAGAAAAAAAAAATGATAAAAAGGTTTTTTTTTGTTTTTTTTTTTTTTACAAAGCTGGGTGCTAGTGGATCATGCCTGTAATCCTAGCTACTCTGGAGAGCTGAGGTTTGCAGTTCAAAGCCATCCTGGGCAAGAAAGTCTGTGAGACTCTTATCTCCTATCAGCCATCAGAAAACTGGAAGAGGCACTGTGGCTTAAAGTGGTACAGCACTAGTCTTGAGTGAAAAAAATTTGGGGATAATGCCCAGACCCCATGACTAAAAAAAGTCTGTTTAAACATTCACAAACCCTACAGTAAATGAACACTCCTAGTTTTTATCTCTTATCACAGTTAGGTTACATTTTTTATATGAGGTTATGATTAAGCATTTATAAAGATGTATACTGTTTTGCTTTATGTCCACATCATATTAGACCCGTCTTGAGTAACCTGATCCATAGTAACCGGATCCATATTCTAAAACCCATATTCTAGCATTAAAAAGGATTTAAGGCTGGGTGCCAGTGGCCCACACCTGTAATCCTAGCTACTCAGGAGGCTGAGATCTGAGGACTGTGGTTTAAATCCTGGACAGGGAAGTCCATGTGACTATCTCCAATAAAGCACTTAAAATTTTAAGCCAGAAGTAGAGCTGTGGCTCAAGTGGTAGAGCAGTAATCTTGAGCAAAAAAGATCAGAGACAGTGCCCAGGCCCTGAGTTCAAGCCCCAGTACTGGCACCAAAAATAAAAAAGTGGTAACAACAAAGCTGTTGGGCCAAAAAAAACAACCCCCCCCCCAAAAAAAAAAAAGAACAAAGCTGTGAAGTGCCTATTTTATTGAGAATGCTAAACCTCTAATTTGAATAGTAGCTTTAGAATAAAAACCCAAACCTTGTACATGTTGGGAAGTTACTCTACCATGAGATAAATCTTCAGCTGCAGGAATAAATTGTTTTATGAAATAATTTCGGCTATTCTTTTACAAAGGTAGACAGTCTTTTTAATGTTAACAAATTCTTAGAAAGGACATGATCTCAAACTATTTCCAACTAAAAAGTCTATTTTTATGTAAGAATTCACATTGTTAAAAATGTTCTGATTAATGTTTGTCTCCCTTTTTTTGAAATTTCAGATTACTATCAACTCTTACTTTACTAAGCAAGAAACTGAACTGTTACAAGATTACTCTTGAATGTCTACCACAAAATGTTGGTTTCTACAAAAAGTTTGGGTACACAGTATCTGAAGAAAACTACATGTGTCGGAGGTTCCTAAAATAAAAATCTTAAGAGAACTGTCAACAAAGGGGTCAGTGCTAAAAGGCTTTAACTCTCTGTAGAGTTACATTTTGTTGCTGCAACACAGTGACCTGCCTACAGACTGGACTGAAATAAAGAACATTGTAATACAAAGTGTAATGACATTAAAAGATTACTCTGGGCTTATGTGAGTTTAGATCACAAATGATTATTATAAAGGGGGTGATTTTTAACCAAAGGAATATATTTTTAACTTGAATCTTTTCTTGCATTGTATTTTTCTAAAGTTTGGCTTCATTTCTCAGTAGTCGAGTACACTTAGTAAGTTTACATGTCTGCTTTATGTGCTGCTCAATAAAAAAAATACATTTAGTTAGAATTAGGTATTTTTTTTTCCAAAGAAATATCTAGACTTAGGGGTTTACACCATATTATATGAAATCGATAAATTGGCTATTATAAATATATATTTATACACTGAAAATTCTTGACCTTAATACTGGGAAACAACCTGGGCAGCTTTTTAAATGAAGTAGAAATAGGTGTGGCTTAAGTGGCACAGTGTCCCACCTAGCAAGCTCAAGGCCCTAAGCACAAGTACTGCCCAAAAAAGTACAAGAAATAAAAATTATCTCATAAAAATATTACAGATGCAAGGTATAATAAAATATAGGGCATCAGTTTTAAACAGTGAATTAACAGCACATATGTATGTGTGTGTGTGTGTGTGTGTGTGTGTGTGTGTATACCATTTTTTCTGGTTATCTAAATGATAATTTTTCTGGAGTCACATTTTAATGAAACATGGAATATTATAAAATTAATTAGAAATGTGGCACTGTAACATTTTTGAAATGTTGATGGAAGTTTTTCTACTTAATGTGATTATCGTGATAGTATTATTCTAGTCACTGTCTTGGTTAATTTTATTTATTTTAATGATTTTTTTTTTAAAGTCAGAGGTGTAATGGCTCTAGTCTTTTGCATTCCATGCTAACATTAAACCTGTTTGTATAAACAGAATTCTGTCTATATTTTTCTTGAGTTTTATACTGATCTATCAGGTTAAATCATGATGTATTACAACATAGGTCTGTGTGTTCTTGGTAAAATTATCTTAGAAAGGAAGGGGCACCAGTATCCCATCTCTTGATTCATACCACTTAAACTGCATTCTGGATCTCCCTCCACTCACCTCTAGTTTCCCAAAACAACTGAAATTGACAATAGAGAGTGAACTACTTACTTACTGACAGCCTATACAGATGAACTTATTTGTTTCTAGGGAAAGCTACTTTTGTCTCTCCAGAAGAAATTCTGTAACTTTAGCAGTAGCATCATTAGGTCAATTCTGATATTAAAAAGCTATGTTAAATAAGACTGGTAAAAAGGCAAAATTTCATGCTTATTATGATTACCACTGAACTAGCTGAGGTAAAACTACCTAAACGATTGGCATTTCAGCCAGGTGCCAGTGACTCACACCTACTCAGGAGGCTAAGATCTAAGAATCATGGTTTGAAGCCAGCCTGGGCAGGAAAGCCCATAAGACTATCTCCAATCAACCACCCTAAAAAATTCAGTTGTGGCTGAAGTGTAGGGTGCTAGCCTTGAGCAAAAAAGTTCAGGGACAGTGCCCAAGCACTTAGTTCAAGCCCTAGAACCATAAAACAAAGATTGGCATTTCAACAAATCCCGTTTAGTTGTATTAAGATTCTCTCTGAAATCTTTCCTGGGGGAAACAATTATATATAAAGTTTAATATATAACAATTGTGTCAGTAAGAAAAACAGTAATTCTTGTATTTTGGAGGATAAACTTAACTTTCTCAGTACTGAATGTTCATCTACCCTTTTTAATCTATAAAAGTGAATACCAAATTACTTCTGCCCAGAAGATAAACAAGTTTTGAGACATAGCAGTAGGAATGAGCTTTTTGAGGTATAATGGCACAACAGTTTTTAATACAACCACCAATCTTCACAAAATAATTTTAATACTTTGTGCCTAGGCTAGCAGCATGTTGCACTGTTACATTCCTATACATACATTTTACTGAAGTACAATGTTAAAAGCAGAGTAACGTAAGCAATTGCCTATACAAGGTAAATAGACACTGTACGTTATTTTTCTTCTTGAATTATTTTGCTGCATAGTAAACTGCAATTACATGTCAGTACAATGTTACTGATTTATAGAATACACTTTGAACTGTGAGGTATGGTGGCTCCCTGTGAGAGAGAGCTTAACATGTAAACCTGAATATTTTGAGAGTGATACACTTTTTTTAGCTGCCATGGATGGGAAAGACAAAAAAAAAAAAAAAAAAAAAAATCCAGCACTCAAAGACCCTAGAAACTAGTTTTTCTAAATCAATAAAAAATAAATTCTCTAGTAAATCTCAACTACTTCCTATCATTTCCTTATTGGATCATTATAAACAAAGATAACTAATATTGAAGTGAAACTGTGTTTGTTACAGGTTTATGGTTTAAACCAATTAAAAAAAAAACCTGCCAGGTAACTGCTCATTTACTTTACATCAGGTTGAGATCCTGATATATACACCTCAACTTTACAATTCAAGATTGCCATTAAATACTTCTAAATCACTGGAATTACCATGGTAATAAGACAATTAGGAACCTTATATATAGAGATAGATATATGTATTTTTTTCTTTTTACAAAGGACATGCTTAACATTTTCTGATAATTCCTCTAAACTCAGATTAAGCATAAAATTCCTCCAGAATGAATATTTTTCTAAAAGTTATGTGGTTAAGAGTTGGTAGCAAAATATATTACACTTTTTTTTTAACATTTCCACCATACAGTAGATAAAAATTAAGTATTGTTTAAAAACCTGAAGAAATTAACATGAACCAATTATATGAAATTAGAGGATGAGAATACTGACATTCCAGCTTGAAAATTTTTAATATTTTCATACTTTCAAAGTGGACAGTAATGCACTTTCCCTATGTCGATGTTAATTTCACTCTAAATTCTGTGCTCAGATTACTATTTAATGTTAAAATTGGGTGATTATTCATACATTATTCAGATCCTCTAGAATATAAATCATGATTGGCTAAGTTTCTCAGTTGACTATCACAAAACATAACTGAAAAGCATCACAGAAATAGAACCAAACAGAACAAAAAATAAGAGCTACCAGATCATCTAGTTGAACAGCAAATACAAACAACCAAAGAAAAACTACGTGTTCTTTTATGAAAGAATAGTAAACCTTGCTTTGTCCACATTAATATTGTGCTCAATATGGGTGGGTGGTAGTCCCTTTTTGAGATTGGCAGTCCTAGTGTTTCAGAGAGCCTGTCTTCCTACACAGGTACTTTGAGAACAAAAATAGTATTTAGAAAGAGTGGAAAGTTACCAGATAAAAATTATTAACAGCTGAATCTGTCATTTTGGTCAGATTACTTTAGCAAGGATGTATATTTTTATGAAACTAATTTTTCAAAACCTCAAATGCCTCATTTTTAAGACAAATTTACTCTTAAAATATTTTAAGTAGAGCTTCTGCTGAATAAAGCATCATAGATTATGATTTGATTGCAAGAGATCTTTCCTGCCTGTCCAATGTGAAATATATACAGGAAAGACACCATTTCTTCACCAAGTAGAAGTTTTGAACACCTAATGCAACCTGACTCCATTAGACTACACCAAATGACCTAATTGTACACTACTGTACAATTGTACAATCCCTCAGAGGGATCAATAAAATGCTGTTTTCAGGGTAGTTGAGAGGAAATCAGAAGAGGAATACAGAAGGGCCAACAGGAATTAACTCTTAACAGAATAATTCTAATTATTTTCCCTATGCTGGATAATAGAGATTTATCTGTATTTTTACATCAAAAGGAGGAACACAAAGCAAGTAACTTAGTGTAGTAAGTTACTTTGCACAGTGCCTCTGGGTACTAGGGGAATGCAATATTCCCATCAGTAAAGCACCTCAAGAGAGGACTGAGAAAAAGTGAGATAGATACAAAGGAGTTTGTGCTACCCTAATGTCATCAACTACAAAAAGTTAAAAACTTTCTCCCCCTAAAATAGCAAAAATGTTTTTCTTAGAATTAACTTTTATACAATATAAATAAAAGTAGAGAACCAAAGACCCATAAAGTGACTGTTAATGCAAATTACAGGAGGAATTTGGATTAACTCACTGTAAAGAACTAATTAAAATTCTTTTTGAAAATACACAAGACTTACAAGTCACTTTCCCCAATAAATGCATCTTCAAAGAAAACCTTGCCAGTCTGAGCTAAAACTTCACAGAACAATTAAGACAACATAAATGTCCCATATTCCAAATAATTTAGTAGTGCTTCTTCAAGCCTTACACATTCAGTTTAATTTATGGTTTAAAAAATTACAGAAAAATATTAAGAATGTTTTACTGTTATACTAGTTAGAGGTCACATGAACATTTAATTTTTTTTAATGATGAAAGGCACTTTTTTGGGGGGGGTTCATTTAGAAAAAAATAGTGCTACATTAGTTTCTTATATTCTATTTAGAACCATTTTAGAAAGTTAAAAAGGGCTAGGCAACTCTGAAAAGAATAAATGCAACATTTGGCTTTAAGAAAAAAAGCTAAAAGGGAAATCATTTGAAAAATCTAACACTATCATTGTTTCTGAACATCTGGTACAATAAAGCAAAACATCTTTTTTTGGTAAATTAAACCTTTCCCTATAAACAAATTAAGAAGGTATTAGAATGGAAGCATTAATTAGATTAAGTTAGTAAAGTAAGGATAGCTGGTTGTCATGATTTATAGATTAATAGGGGATCAAAAATTTAAATAAAATGCTAATTAGGTTATTGAATTATACCAAAAATGTGGCAGATTCCTGCAGTTTAATGTTTCTGTTAGAGGCTTCATCATAAAATTGAACTGTAAAATTATTTTTAAATGTAATATATAGAACACAAAACGAACTTTTAGCAAACATTAGGAAATGTTATAAATTACCCAAATTCAAAGCGAATCCCCCTAACTTGCATTTTGTTTAAAGTAATAACTTTGTATCATACAAATAAATTTCAAGTATGAAAAGTGCATTATTGCAATAATACCTCTTTGTGAGTCCAAAATTCTTGGTTTATAATAAAACTGTAAAGTGTTTTTAAAAAAAGGAAAACCATCAGTGCTATCTATTGCAGAAGTCCAATATCTCAGTGCTATCTATTGCAGAAGTCCAACATCTTCTTAAAACGTTGCTCAACAAGTTGCAGAGAAACATGTCTGGAAGCAACATATAATTGAAAAGAAACTACTTGCGTTTTTCCCATTTTTACATTATTTTTTCCTGGTATTTTCTCCTTTCTTTCCCAATAGAAATTATCCTCTTTTATAATACTCCTTGAGTCAGCCGTTCTGTGCAGTTGCCACTTGCATATTTCCAAAATCATCATCTTCTTCATGTGTTCTCTTCAAGCTGCCTAGTTATTGAGTGAATATAATGTAAAGTGAGAGCTTATATAAACACAGATTATCACAGCCACTAAAATTTTTGTTTTTCAAAGTATGATACTATGTATATATACTATGATAACTTCCATGGTTGAATTTATAGTAAATCTTTAATGACAGTATACATATTTCCTCCTGGGAATTAAGTAAAGTCTCAAGCATTATAATAAACAGTAATTTAAAAAGTGTCAGAATAGAACTTTAGAAATAGGAAATGGTTCATAAAGTTTGATTGCCAACCAACTTGAGGCTTATCAGGCAACATAAGATGTGATTTAGAACATACTTTTTTTTTTTTTTTAGGTCAGTCATGTGGCCTGAACTCAGGGCCTAGGCCCTGTCGCTCAGCTCTTCAGCTTCCAGTTTTCTTGTGGTTAATTGGAGATAGGAGTCTCAGGGACTTTCCTGCCTGGGCTGGCTTTGAACCGCAATCCTTAGATCTCAGCCTCCTGAGTAGCTAGGATTACAGGTGTGAGCCACTGGCTCCTTTTATCTTCTCTTTATACCCCAAATCTGCTCATATAAAAACTTCCCACAGGAAGTGGCAATATGGCTCAAGGAGTAGAGCACTAGCCTTGAGCTGAAGAGCTGAGAGAGAATGCCCAGGCCCAGAGTTCAAGCCCCACGATTGACAGACAGACAGACAGACAGAGACAGAGACAGAGACAGACAGACAGACAGACAGACAGACAGACACACACACACACACAACACACACTTTGGGGTACAGTCAAACTGTCAAGACTTAAGATCTGTGCTAAATCCTACTAATACTTCATTCATAGATTCTAGTATGCTCCTAATATCTCACTATATGATTAATAAAATAAGGATATAAGGAAGTAAGGCAGGAGAAAACATCCAGCCTACGAGGGTCCTGTGATTGAATATGGATGAATTACTGCAGTTCTACAGGAACTCTGAATCACAGATTGGAAGAATGAATGAATCACTTTCTCCTGAAGTAACATTTTCAAGAAAAGGAAGATTATGTCTACTTTTCTCATTTTTAGGTGAGAAAACTCAGTGCACAGGCTGAGTTCAAGCCCCAGTATTGACACATACTTTTCACTTCAAGTGAGAAAAATAAACACAGGAATGCCATCAGTAGTTCAGTTTTCTAAATTGCAGATGAAATTAGAACAGACACATGGAAAAGTCACAACCTTTACTACCATGGTTATGTTACCTTCTGAAGGAATTAAGTCAGCAAAAGCACTGGCAAACCAAAAATGTCATTCATTACAAATATGTTTATAAAAGTAAGTCTGAGCGGGGCTCCAGTGGCTCACGCCTATAATCCTGGCTACTCAGGAAGCTGAGATCTGAGGATCACGGTTTAAAGCCAGCCCAGGCAGGAAAGTCTGTGAGACTCTTATCTCCAATAAACCACCAGAAAACCAGAAGTGGTGCTGTGGCTCAAGTGGTAGCGTGCTCACCTTGAGCTTAAGAGCAGAGGGACAGCACCCCGGCCCAGAGTTCAAGCCCCATGACCAACAAAAACAAAACAAAACAAAACAAAGTCTGGAGATCAGGATACAGTGGCTCATCCCTTTGATCCCAGCTATGGGGAAGGTGATGAGGAGAAGCATGTCCTTTAGAGAAGTTGCTTGGATGGTTATCTTAGAAAAAGGGATTTCAGGTGCTTCAAAAACAGTAGAGATCAGGGCTGGGAAGGTGGCTCAGTGGTAGAGCACTTGCCTCGCATGCCTGAGGCTCTGGGTTCGATTCCTCAGCACCACATAAGCAAAAAGAAGTAAGCTGAAAGTGGCACTGTGGCTCAAGTAGTAGAGTGCTAGCCTTGAGCTGAAGAGCTAAGGGACAGTGCCCAGGCCCAGAGTTCAGGCCCCACGACCAGACCCAAAAAAAAAAAAAAAAAAAGAAAACAGTAGAGATCAATACTGGTAGGCAGAGGAAAACTGAGGTAGCTCATGTTGCTATTTTAAACTTGAAACAAGTTTTTATTAGTTACATTTTATAAAATAACTTAGTTACCCGGACTCATTTTAATAGGACAACAGTTGTATTATTTAAGAGATTTAAAACTAACTGAAACAGATATCTGATCTTCCAGTCAAAGTACTCTAATTGACCATGCAGCACTGTTCACACAGCTCACTCTAAGTCATATTATAAAGTAATCATTTAAAAATTATCTGTGTTAATTTGATAGCCACAACAAAATGGCCTAAATAAGTTGTTTAGTATAATTTGCATAACAATTGGATGCTTTTTTTCCACTTAAAAAAAATTCTCTCTCTCCCCAACTTACCCCCAAAACAAAAACCCATACCTGTGTTGCCAGAATGAACAGACAAGGACCTTTCTATCTGGAGTGGTGACATCATTTGTATTGTTAATTTTGCTAAGTAGATGGCTTCATATTCCTAGAAAAAGACTTAAATTAACTTACACATTTACATTCCTGGATACTCTAAACAGTGATTAATATGCACAGTACTGATATTCTTAGTTTATAATAAACTGCCTCTACATTGCAAGAGAAATACAGGTTTGAAATTCTTTTTTTTTTTTTTTGGGGGGGGGGTCTGGTCATAGGGCCTGAACTCTGGGCCTGGGCGCTGTCCCTCAGCTCTTCAGCTCAAGACTAATGCTCTTCCTCTTGAGCCATAGCGCCACTTCCGGCTTTCTTCTGCTTATGTGGTGCTGAGGAATTGAACCCAGGACCTCATGCATGCAAGGCAAGCGCTCTACCACTGAGCAACCTTCCCAGCCCCCCAGGTTTGAAATTCTTATCTCATAATCATCAGCTACTGAGAAGTATAAATCAAGTTCACACAAGTAGTATTGTACATTTAACTGCCAGTCAGTATGTCTTCCACAACTGTAGCATTAGCTACAGAAGTCTCTAATTTATCTTAAGAACAACAAAAATCCTAGCACTTAGAGGATGATGAAAATCTTGAGTACTGTGGTTTGAAGCATACCCAGGCTTAGACTTAGGACTTAACTTAAATCCCTGAGACTTTTATCTCCAATTAACTAACAAAAATATGTGAGTGAAGCTGTTGCTCTAATGGTAGAGTGCTAGTCCAATAGAAAGCTAAGGGACAGTGTCCAGGTCCTGAATTCAAGCCCCAGCATGGACAGATACACACATGGACATGGAAAGACACAAAAACTTTAAACTGGCAGTATCATTAAAAGGTTGTAAGAATAAAACTCAGTGTAATACTTTAAAAATCATTAAGTCTTTTAATATATAAGTATATGTTTTTTTTTCTAGTTCCTCAGAAACAGTAACTCTTGCCCTAGGAGAATAACAATAATCCCTTTATCCAGAAGAGTTAAAGGCATTCTGTTCCTCTGCCCTTTATGAAAACAAGGACATTTGAGGAAAGTAGCAGACATCAATACTTCTGAACAGGGGGAAGAGAAAAATAAGGAACTGATTAACAAAATAGGTCAAGATAGTAGATATCTTCAAAGGGAAAAGGAGAGTTGTACATGGAAAGGCCATTAAGAGGCTTCTGAAGTCCAGGTGAATAATTTCTTGACTTAGAAATGGCTACGAGTGCTTATTTGTATTTTATTCATTTCCTGTATGTATACTATATTTCATAGTAATTTTGGTCTGGCATTGTGGTATCATCTGTAATCTCAGTATTCAGGTGCTTGAGAGGCTGGAATTGTGTGTCCTAGGACAGCTTAGAATACATAATGAGACACTGTCTCCATACTCACCTGTACACAGAAGATGCCTGCTTCCACAGCTATTTTAGGCAGAGAAGTTACTTGTTAACAGTTACCTGATCTTGGTCAGTTAAAATTAAAGGCTATGGTTTGGAAGGTGGCTTAGTGGTACAGTGCTTGCCTTGCATGCATGAAGCTCTAGGTTCAATTCATCAGTACCACATGAAAAAGTGAGAGTGGCACTGTGGTTCAAGTGGTAGAGTGGTAGCCAAGACTGGCAAAAAAAAAAAGAGTAAAAGCTAACTTATTAATTCCTACACTTGGTTATACGTGAGAAGTATATGAGCAATTTTAACCAGCACATTTGATTTTGGATTTCTTGCCCTCAGATACTATGAGATAAAGCCTATCTTATTTTCCTGTGACAGCCCAAGTTGACTTTGGAAAATGACATTTCTAAAAATGCGTTCAAAAAGAGATAAAAGGACTCCTAGGAAGAGATATGACAACA
This sequence comes from Dipodomys merriami, assembly GCF_024711535.1. NCBI lineage: Eukaryota > Metazoa > Chordata > Mammalia > Rodentia > Heteromyidae > Dipodomys > Dipodomys merriami. Next base: position 459,201 of record NW_027206258.1, read on the forward strand.
GATGTTTGAGCCCAACAATGAAATGGAAAACAAAAAAAAGACCATACCCAACAATTCTAGCAAAATATTTATTTTTCCCTTTGCCCTGGATTATCCCAATCAGCATACAGATGTTAATAGTTTCTCCTATCTTAGAAACCAAAACCCTAACTCACCAGTCACTCTTTTATGTTTTCTCCTTTAAGGCAAACAAAGTGTATGTGGTTAAGATTCCTTTTCCCATTTTTCCTTGAACAGCCTGCAATTATGCTTATCCTCCCTATTTACCTCAGAATTTTGTCAAGAATACCAACAATCTCATGTTCGTTGGCAAGAAATCACTACCCCCTTTTTCTCCCAGTGAATTGGAGATATGAACTGAAAGCCCTCACTCACACTTACCCCGTGGCTAAATACTGCCACCAGGTATGACCTTCATCTAGAAACCTTCTTGCTCAATCTGTACATGACTTTTTCTTTGTTTAGATACCACTTTCTCAGTAAGGCTTTACTTATTACCCTTTAAAATTTTTAATTCTTGCAGAGTACCAGTGGCTCACATTTATAATAGTAGATACTGAGAAAGCTAAGATCTCTAGAGGATCAGTTTGATGTCAGCCCCAGCAGAAAAGTGTGACACTCCTCCAATTAGCCAGCAAAAAGCTAGGCTGGAGATGTAGCTCAAGCAGTAGAGCACTAGCCATGATTAAGGGTAAGCAAGCCAAGCAAGTGTGAGAATCTAAGTTCAAGCCCCTCTAGTACACTTAAAAAAAATAATAGTTCTTGCTTTGTATGTGCCTCCCCCACGGTATAACCCCTGCTTTCATTGTATTTGATGTTGGTATAATTTGTGGAGGGGAAGGGAAAAAAAAACAAATCGTTTAAATAGGGATACAGGTGGACCCATTGCAACAATGAGACGTACAAGTCGTTATGTAGAAAACCAACTTTACAACTTTGATAGAGGAGGGGAGGAGGGCCAGGTGGGGGGGGGGGCGGGGTAAGATGGGATGGGAAGGGGAAACAGAGGAGGCTACAATGCTTGATAGGAAATGTACTCATTATCTTGCCCATGTAATTGTAACCTCTTTGTACGGTATATTCACAATAAAAAAAAAAATAATTCTTGCCATGTGCCAGTTGCTTACGCCTATAATCCTAGCTATTCAAAAGAGGCTGAGATCTGAGGATTGCGGTTCAAAGCCAACCCAGGCAGCAAAGTCTATGAGACACTTATCTCCAATAAACCACCAGAAAACCAGAAGTGGCACTATGATTCAAAGTGGTAGAGCACTAGCCTTGAGCAAATGAGCTCAAGGACAGCACCTAGACCCTGAATTCAAGCCCCACAACCAAAGTAATAAAAACTTCTTGTCCCATCCTCCTTTCTTTCTTGAACATATTACTTAATATTTTTTTGTTTGTCAGAATTTAACACCAAGAGGACTTTTGTCCGTTTCATTCTGTGCCTGTATTTAGAATGGACCCAAGTTAGTATTTCAAATATAGGGAGTAGGGCATGCCTGCAGTTCTAGCTACTTGGGAGAAAGAAGCAGACTGAGTCCGGGAGTTTGAGGGCACCTTGTGCAACACATCAAGTTCTCATCTCAAGAAACAAGTAAGTAAACACAGCATGGGATATAGAAGGCAGAAAATTTGAGCATAAAAAAAGAAAAGAACCAAGTTGAGAATAAAGAGAAAATCAGATATATGAAAAAGAAAAAACAAACAAATTACAGGCCTGAGGAGAAAGATCAAGTGAAGTACAATGCAAAAACCAAAAAAAAAAAAAAATCCAAATACATAATAGAAGAAACTTTCTCTGAAATAAGGAAAGCCTACAATCTGCAAGGAACAAGTCATACGAAGATTCAAAACCACTACCACAGCAAAAACAACTAACTTCTGATCATCAATCTATTTTTTGACAGTGTGGGGGATTAAACCTATACCCTTGATAAGCAAATACTCTATCACTGACCTACATTCCTAAGATATTTTGATATACATCTAAACATCACCCTCCCTGTAATAATCAAGTTTTTTCTTTCTTTTTATTTGTCGGTCGTAGGGCTTGAATTCTGGACCTGGGCGCTATCCCTCAGCTCTTCAGCTCAAGGCGAGCTCTCTACCACTTGAGCCACAGCACTACTTCCAGTTTATTGGAGATAAGAGTCTCATGGAGTTTCCTGCCCAGGCTGGCTTTGAACTGCAATCCTCAGATCTCAGCCTCCTGAGTAGCCAGGATTACAGGCATGAGTCACCAATGCCTGACTAATCAAGTTTTTTATGGAGGAAAAATTTATAAATTAGTCTGCCATCAGAGTTCTCTGGAACAGCATTCTATAGAATGTATCAGGTAGACACGCAAAGCTATAAAGGAGAAAATACTGAAAGCTTTTATCTAGCCAACTGTCCTTCAAATAAAGGGGCAATAGAAAAATATATGCATGGATTTATAGACGATATAATGTACAGCAGAAGTTTTTTTTTTTTGTTGGTCGTGGGCTTGAACTCTGGGTTTGGGCGAGGTCTCTGTGCTCTTCAGCTCAAGGAGAGCGCTCTTCCACTTGAGCCACAGCACCATAAATTAGAATAAAATGCAAATATTTTAACTGACACCTAAATATAAAAATGTAGAAAATACAATTATGAGAAATATAGGAGGTAATATAAAATAATTTTACATGGGCTAATACTACTTAAAGCTACATCTAGCTGGTATGTAGCTCAATGCAACAGTGTTTGTCCAATGTGAGGCTTTGGATTCAGCCCCCACGCTGTAAAAAATAAGTATACAATAAGAAGGAAAAAACCTCTACTCTATATCGAGGTTTTTTAAAAAAAGGATGCAAATAAATAAGAAACAATTATACAAAATAAATGAAGGATGAAAGTGTATCAATGGGATAAATATACTGTTAAAGAAATGATGTTAATACTGGCCAAAATAGCAACTCAAGCAAAGAACATGTTTGGAAATGCATCTAAAACAAAATTAGTTAGGAAGGTTGTACTTCTCTACTCCCTTTTCTTGGTAACAGCAACTTAAAAAATATATTAAACAGATATAAGCTTAAATCATCAAATTAATTTTTTTTTTTTTTTTTGCCAGTCGTGGGGCCTGAACTCTGGGCCTGGGTGCTGTCCCTCAGCTCTTCAGCTCAAGGCTAGCGCTCTACCACTTGAGTCACAGCGCCACTTCTACTTTTTTTGGCTTATGTGGTGCTGAGGAATCGAACCCAGGGCCTCATGCATGCAAGGCAAGCACTCTACCACTGAGCCACCTTCCCAGTCCCATCAAATTAGTATTTTTAAACATTAAGTTTTTACAGAGTAAATTATATACTAAGCTGTATGGACAAAAGATTTTAACTATCTTACTTTTTTTTTTGTCTGCCGTGGGCTTGAACTCAGGGCTTGTGCACTGTCTCTGAGCTCTTTTTCTCAAGGCTAGCAATCTACCACTTTGAGCCACAGAGCCACTTCCGGTTTTCTGGTAGTTAATTGCAGATAAGTCTGATGGACTTTCCTGCCTGGAATAGCTTTCAACCTTGATCCTCAGACCTCAGCCTCCTGAGTAGGCAGGATTACAGGTATAAGCCACCTGTGCCTGGACTATCTTACAATTTTGATTACCTTAAAGAGAAAATGGAAAAAAAAGTTAAATTACCTGAAGTTGATGGACAAATCCAGCATTAGGATTAATACAAAATCTTCTTTCTTGGACATAAGCAAAAGCATCTCTGGAAAAAAAAGTTATGACAAATTATTTCAAAAGATTTCAATTTCAAAAAGTTTTCCAGAATTTATTTAAAGTAGGAAGTTACCTAAAAATTTATCCTAAAGTAGGTAAACAATCATTGAGCTTAACCCTACATAAGGGGACAGATTAAATATTGTAATCCTTCTGCATGTTCTAATCCCAACTGTGTCTTCAAAGGGAATTTGGCCAATTTCTCTAAACTTTAATTTTTTCTCTTATTTTGGAGAACTACAGTGAAGATGGAAGATAATGAATGTAAAATCACTTTGTGCATGTAGCATACCAGTCATATAGTACATGCCCAAAGTATTACCATTTAGTTAGAGAAAGAGTAGAGTACCCAGCACAAGAGAATCAAAGGTTACTTTCACTATTAGTATCACTGACAAGATTCTTACTAGAGAATGTTAGAAAAAAAATGTATACATGTAAAATTTGCATGCACACACATATATGTATATACGTATGTGTATACATATGTATATGCAACTTGTACATATAAACATATATGCAATTTATCAGTATATATATATTGCAAAATACTTCTGTGCATATAAAATCTCTTTAATTAAAACATATTTTATTAATTCCTTTAATTGATATTTTAAAGTCAACTTTTGGAAGTGGCGCTGTGGCTCAAGCAGTAGAGCGCTTGCCTTGAGCTGAAGAGCGCAAGGACAGTGCCCAAGCCCCACGACTGACCAAAAAAAAAAAAAAAAAAAAAAGGTCAACTTTTCTATTTGTTAATGATGACAGGATTCCTAATTTTTACGGTAAGAGAAAGTTAATACTATATACTTGTTTTTTGGTGATAAGCCCTCTGTCCTTTCTAAAAATATATGTACTATGCTTAAAGACAATGATTTTGGTCAGAGTAGTTACAACTGTAAATAAATGGAACAGACAAATCCTAGGACATTTTCCACTGAACTATTAATAGGTAAATATAATATATAAAAATGGAAAATATAATAAATTAGCCTTTCTTTAACACTGTCTCATTATATACCACTGCTGGCCTTAAAACTAAAAAATCCTCAGCCTCCTGAGTGCTGGGATTAAAGATATGTACTACTACCATATTCAGCATATATTAGACTTTTATTTTTTATTATTTATTTATTTATTTATTTATTTATTTATTTATTTATTTATTTATTTATTTATTGGTCCGGTCGTGGGGCCTGAACTCTGGGCCTGGGTGCTGTCCCTCAGCTCTTCAGCTCAAGGCTAGCGCTCTACCACTTGAGCCACAGCGCCACTTCCGGCTTTCTTCTTTTTGCTTATGTGATGCTGAGGAATCAAACCCAGGGCCTCATGCATGCAAGGCAAGCACTCTACTACTGAGTCACCTTCCCAGCCCTATTTTTATTTCAAAAGTGGCAAAGCAAGGCATTTCATAGAGAGGTATAGACAGTACACTGTTAAAAAAAAAAAAGCATACTCAAGCTAGATGGCTCAAGAGCAAGGTAAGTAAAGAGAAGAGAGAAAACCATTTCCCGCTTCTCATTCAGGAAATGGGAGTTAAAGACTTGATAAAATTAGACTTAAAACAAAGTTAACATTATTTATGTCCAAGAATTTTAAACTGAGACTAACCAGTTTCCTAGTAGCAAATAAGTAATTTTCTATGGGTTATTTCAGCTCTATGTTACCTTGGCTTCTTAAAATACCAACAGTTAACACTAGTTTTAGAAACCACAAAAAAAATTAGCCTAAAAAAATCTATACAATAGGAAGATAAATTAGGTTAAGAGATTAACCATGGGATGTAAGGACTTATCTAATGAAGTATGTCTACATAAAATAATAAGGAATATTAACTTTAAACTCCCATTTCTGTAAGGTTTGTTTTCATGGCAATCTAAACTGTGGTTAGGTTTGAGTGTACTTTCTTACCTGTACTTCATTCCAAATGTTTCCATAATGTATGCAATAACAAAGGCAGCACTGAAGACAAGACAAAAAATTTAGAAAATGCACTCATTAATTTGAAGGAAACAAATACCATCTTTAACTTCTTACCTTCTGGAGATCCCTGCATTTCCATGAACAAGAACTTTACCTGAAAAAAACAAATACTTATTCTCAGAGACAAACACATGAGTTAGCAACTGAAACAATTTATCAACCATAGTAAATCATATACATGCCATTTAATAATTTTCAAATGTTTGATTTTATACATCCTAGAGTTTTGAAGAAATTTTTACAGAGAATTTAAAATTTGCTCTAGGGAGCAATTTAAAGAGTATATCCAAATGAAACAAAAAGTTTGGAAAATACAAATTTGAGTGTAGTCTACTTTAACTTACAATGTCCATATACAGCATATAGGATAAACATCAACTTAAAAAGTTACTATAAGGGCTGGGAAGTTGGCTCAGTGGTGGAGCACTTGCCTTGCATGCCTGAGGCCTGGATTTGATTCCTCAGCACCACATAAGCTCAAGTGGTTCAGTGCTAGCCTTGAGCACTCAGAGACAGCACTCTGGCCCTTAGTTCAAGTCCCACAACCGACAGACAGACACAGACACACACACACACACATACACAATTAAACACAGACCTTCCCCTTCCCTACAACCCACCCATACCACTCCTAGATATCTACCCTGATCAGCATGAACCAAGATATGATAAGGGCATCTGCACATCCATGTTCATTGCTGCACTATTCACCATAGCCAAAATCTGGAAACAACCCAGAACACTACAATAGATGAGTAGATCCAAAAAATGTGGAATGTATATACAATGTAATTTTACACAGCCATTAGAAAGAACAAAATAATGTCATTTGCAGGGAAATAGATTTAACTAGAACAAATGAGGTAAGCCAAGATTAGAGAGATGAATGGCGCATGTTCTCTCTGATATGCAGACATTAGATCTAAAGTCTTAAGAGAGAATCACAAAGGTACAATACCCAAATGACTCTTCATATGTATATAAAATAATATACATGCTGGAATGAACTCCAAAGATATGGAAACAAGGGACTTTTCTTAAATTTGTTTTTTCTTTCTGATGATTCCATATCCTTTATCTTACATATAGTGTATGTATGTGCATATCTGTGGGAGGGCCGGGGGGAGGGCACAGAACCCAAGGAACAGGGATGAAAAAGTGCAGCAGTGGAAATGCACTGGACGTTGATCAAAATTAATTATGCAACTTGTGGGTGGAGATGGGAATGGGAGAAAATGAGGAAACAGACCACACTGTGTGAAAGGAAATGCTGTTATTACCTGATGCATGTAAATGTAGCCCTTCTGTATATCACCTCTATAGTAACAATACATTTTTAAAAAATTTCTAAATAATTTATAGCCCAGTACAGTGGCTTATACTTATAATCCTAGTTACCTAGGAGGCTGAGACCAGATTCCAAGCTAGTCCAAGCAGAAAAGTCCAGACTTTTATCTACAATTAACCAGTAAAAAGCCAGAAATGGAGGCATGGCTCAAGTGGTAGAATGCCAGCCTTGAGTAAAAATGTCAAGAAAGAATATAAGGCCCAGAGTTCAAATCCGTCCCATTACCAGCACAAACAAAACAAACAAAAACCCCATTTATATATAAAGAAAATAAAGAAAAATAAAAACCTAAAATTAACTATTAGTTAAATAAAAAACACACTAGCCAGGTACTGGTGGCTCACACCTTTACTCCTAGCTTCTCAGGAGGCTGAGATCTGGAGATCACGGTTCAAAGCCAGCCGGGGCAGGAAAGTCCATGAGACTCTTATCTCCAATTAACCACCAGAAAACTGGAAGTGGTACTGTGGCTCAAAATGATAGAGAACTAGCCTTGAGCAGAAAAGCACAGGGATAGCGCCCAAGCCATAATTCAAGACCCACAACCAACCAAAAACAAAAAAAGAAAAAAGAAACACAACTCACCTCCATTTTGTAAGCTCCCATCAATAAATTCTTTAGTCTGAAGGTCAAAGACAATGTGTTAAAACAATATATATAGATTAACACAAATAAGTCACAGTGAAACAAAATTAATGAAAAATAATTTAATGCTACTTTAGATAAAAAATTATTTATCTTGATTCTGCAATATTATGCTTGTTATAGAGCCACACATCTATAATCCTAGGTGCTGACCTGGGAGGATCAGGGCAAGACAATCATAAATTCAAAATCTGCTAGGACTACACAATGAGAACTTACCTCAAAAAAATAAAACAAGGGGCTGGGAAGGTGGCTCAGTGGTAGAGTGCTTGCCTTGCATGCATGAGGCCCTGGGTTTGATTCCTCAGCACCACATAAGCAGAAAAAGCCGGAAGTGGGGCTGAGGCTCAAGTGGTAGTAGAGTGCTAGCCTTGAGCTGAAGAGCTGAGGGACAGCACCCAGGCCCAGAGTTCAGGCCCCATGACTGACAAAATAAAAATAAAAATAAAATAAAAATAAAACAAAAACCCAAGCACATCAAAATTCCATAAATATAACTAGTACAAGCTTATAGGAACTATAATTTACTTTTAAAGTTTCCCTAAACAATCCATTTCCTTTAAAAAAAAAATCCCACAATTTTCAGCAATAATACAGCCACAATTAAGAGATTCAAATTATCAACAAATTTAAATATTAAAATAGCAATACTTACCATAGGGAAAAAGCGTATTATATTTTCAACTGGATTATCTGCAATATCCAAGACTAAATATCTGAAAATAAAACAATTCATGATAAGCATACTGTTATGCATAGAAGAATTAACTTTGAATATTTCTTGGTAACCATGAAAAGAATGCAAAATGATTTTCAAAGAATGAAATTTCAAGAACTAGGTCACAGATTTTGTATTGTTTGAGGGCATAGTAAGTAAGCACACAAAAATTTGATATTTTGGTATAAAAAATCCACATTGTGGGGCTGGGAAGGTGGCTCAGTGGTAGAGCGCTTGCCTGGCATGCCTGAGGCCCTGGGTTCAATTCCACCACATAAGCAAAAAGCAAAAAGCCGGAAGTGGTGCTGTGGCTCAAGTGGTAGAGCGCTAACCTTGAGCTGAAGAGCTGAGGGACAGCGCGCAGGCCCAGAGTTCAGGTCCCACAACCAGACCCCCCCCAAAAAAAAAATCCACATGGTTAAAATGGTTACTATAAGCAATAGAGAAACTGTCGATGAGATCCTAGAAAATAAAGACAAAAATGTGCCTGTGATTCTTAAGTCTTCTTTTTCTGTTTCTAGCAACTTCCATAAGTTCAGATGGCTATTCTCTAAGTGATCTTGTGACCCCTTCCAATAGATCTATACAGGACACACACACACACACACACACACACACACACACACACACACACACACACACACACACACACACACACACACACACACACACACACACACACACACACACACACACACACACACACACACACGACTTAGACCTCCTTATCAATACACACACACACACACACACACGACTTAGACCTCCTTATCAATACTACCAACACCAATATATTGCAGTAAGTCTGCATACATTACTGCATGCCTAAAAATTAAACACTAAAGACAAGCAGATTTTTTCAATTAAAAACAAATTCTACCAGTATAGTTTAGTGTGCTGGTACATGAGGATTCTAGTAGTATTCTCCAGAGTAGTTTGGAGGCTGAAGCAGGAATATTGCTCAAATTTGAGGCCAGTCCCAAAAAACAAACAGCAAAACTGTAAACTCCTAGGGATGACATAGCATAAAAGTTATACATGTAATAATCATGGAAACCATGCCAAATCAACATATAGATATATCTCATTCTCTCATTCTTTTTCATGGTTACGTTGTATTTTTGGACAGTGACCAGGCCCTGAGTTCAAGCCCCAGGACTGGAAGAAAAAAAAAAAAAAAGCAGAGCAATTAATATTAAGAGACGTAGATACAGGATATCTCTAGAAAACATTAATAGTAGCTGCTTCCCGAGAGAAGTGGATGGCTTATATGCCCACTTACCTTTGTATAATATATATATAATATATTCCTTCTAAAATAATTAAAAACTTCAAAGACTGTTAAAACGATTAGAAGCTCAACCGCATTACAAGAAAGTAAATGAGAAAGTCAAAACTACGCATGCAAGACACCATTTTTACTCTGTGAGACAAGGAAAACTAAACTGTCATTCTGTCCTGCAGAGAAAGAAAACTAGAATAGGCCCTCTCATATGCTTTGTAGTAGGAAAGGTAAACTGACACAACACACTGGACGATATCAAAGCTTAAGGCAAAGCTGGACACAGGTGGTAGCTCCTATAATCCTAACTGTTTAAAAGGCTGAGACCTAGAGGATCTGTTTGAAGCCAGCCTACGCAGAAAAGTCCAAGAGATTCTATGTCCAATTAACCAGTGAAAGCCAGACTTGAGGTATAGCTCCTGGCAGAGTGCCAGGGATGATCAAACACAAGGACTTGAATTCAATTCTGGCAGAAAACAACAACAAAAACCTCTTAAGGCTGTGTACAGGGGCTTAAGACTGTAATCCTAGCTACTTGGATAGTAGAAATCAAGAGTATCATGGTTCCAGTCCTGGCAAAAAGGGAACAAGACCATATCTCTCTCAATCAATAACAGTGACATGATGGTGAGTGCCTGTTAATCCAGGCACCTAGGATAGCAGTCTAGGATAGCAGGTCGGGCAAAAACATAAGATTTTGGCTGAAAAATTAACTACAAAGAGAGTGAAAATGCTCACATTCTTATAACCAGCAATTCTACTTCTACAAATTTATCCTATCAGTATATTCAAATGGATTAAATGTCATGTAAAGAAGTCATTACAACACACACACACACAAACACACAAACACATGTGAATAAACTTTCTTACTAATACAATGGCTTCATAGTTTTCTCAAAAGAAAAAAAACTGGGAAGGTGGCTCAGTGGTAGAGTGCTTGCCTTGCATGCATGAGGCCCTGGGTTAGATTCCGCAGCACCACATAAGCAGAAAAGGCTGGAAGTGGTTCTGTGACTCAAGTGGTAGAGCGCTAGCCTTGAGCTGAAGAGCTGAGGGACAGTGCTCAGGCCGAGTTCAGGCACCATGACTGGTTAAAAAAAAAAAAAAAAAAAGCCATTGTGGGCTGGGAAGGTGGCTCAGTGGTAGAGCGCTTGCCTTGCATGCCTGAGGCCCTGGGTTCAATTCTTCAGCACCACATAAGCAGAAAAAGCCAGAAGTGGCACTGTAGCTCAAGTGGTAGAGTGCTAGCCTTGAGCTGAAGAGCGGAGGGACAGCGCCCAGGCCCAGAATTCAGGCCCCACGACCGTACCAAAAAAAAAAAAAAAAAAAAAAGCCATTGTAAAAATGAAGTTTATAGTTTATGTTGGTCTGTGTCATCCCTTCAACATTTTCACCCACCTTTGATCCATCCCCTCACTTCCCTTATTTTTCTTAATTTTTTTTTTTTCTGGGTCCGGTCATGGGGGCCTGAAGTATGGGCCTGGGCGCTATCCCTCAGCTCTTCAGCTCAAGGCTAGCGCTCCACCACTTGAGCCACAGCACCACTTCCGGCTTTTTTCTTTTTGCTTATGTGGTGCTGAGGAATCGAACTCAGGGCCTCAGGCATGCAAGGCAAGCGCTCTACCACTGAGCCAACTTCCCAGCCCCTATTTTTCTTAATTTTGTGGTACATACAAGGAATTCTTTCTTTCTTTATTTTTGCTTATGTGGTGCTGAGGAATTGAACCCAGGGCCTCTGGTATGCAAGGCAAGCGCTCTACCACTGAGCCACCTTCCCAGCCCCAATACAAGGAATTCTTGACAGATCAAGATGCACCATATACTAAGCCAGTTTATTAAGTGGCAAAAAAAAAGAAAAAATTCAATATGGATATATTGAAATTAAGAAAAGGGAGGGGTGAGTTGGGAGACTATTGAAAGGGTAACACTGATCAAGAGGCACTGCATTTATAAACTCCTTTGTTGAATGGCAACTCCTTTGTAAAACTACTAAAAGATAAAATAAAGTTTATCTATAGGAACATGTTTCTAAATGTCACAGGAACTCTGACAAGATATTCAATGAAGTAACAGTAGATGCCTATTATTTTTCAATTTTACCTTTGAATCAGCATACATTAATAACAGGAGTTTCACTGTGACAATTCCATATATACAACGTACTTTGAGTAAGTTCACCTCTGCATTGTACTTTCATTCCTTCCTTCTCTCCTCCCTTTTGTGAAGTGTGTGGTAGGTTTCCTCATGCTGTGCTTACTCTCTCACCAAATCCATATATTCATGTCCCACCATCACCATCACTGCCATTTTGGGTCTACGTTTCACAAATGAGTGAGAACATCAGATATTTGGCTTTTTAAGCTTGGCTCATCCAGCTTAATATGACCTATAGGTCCATCTATTTTTCTACAAATGATATAATTTGAACTCAGGACCTGGGTACTGTTCCTTAGCTTTTTTGCTCAAGACTGGCACCTTACAACTGGAACACAGCTCCATTTCTAGCCTTTTGCTGGTTAATTGGAGTTAAGTCTCATGGACTTCTCTACCTAGTTTTAGTGGGTTTTTTTGAGGAAACACCATACATTTCCATGGTGGTTGCACTAGTCTACATTCCCAGAGCGTGAGAGTCTCTGCTCCACCTTCCTAGCCATCCCCATTTTCTCTAGCATTTCTTTCTTTTCCTGATAACTAACGTTCTGACTGGAGTGAGACAGAACCTCAGTGATGGCTTGATTTGCATTTACATTGTAACTAGAGATGTCAAAACATTTCCCCATGCATAAGCCCTTGTATTTCTTCTGAGAGCATTTGTTCAATTATTTGCCCATTTATTAATCAGATTATTTGTTCTGCTGTTTAATTTTGGGGGCTGTGTATAATCCCTTATCTGTTGAATAGTGTCAAAGACTTTCTGCTGTTTTATGGGTTATTTCTTGATTCTGGTAATTGTTTCTTTTGATGTGCATAAACTTTTTAATTTAATCCACTTGTGAGTTCTTGCCCTTATTTCCTAGGCAAATGGAGTCCCATTCAAAAAATAACTACCCAGGGCTGGGAAGGTAGCTCAGTGATAGTGCTTGCCTCACATGCATAAGGCCCTGGGTTTGATTCCTCAGCACCACATAAGCAGGAGAAAAAAAAAAAAAAACAGAAGTGGCACTGTAGCTCAAATGGTAGAGTGCTAGCATTGAGCTGAAGAGGTGAGGGACAGCACCCAGGCCCACAGTTCAGGCCCCACGATCGACCAAAAAAGTAACAAATAAACAAAAATTATCCATACCTAAGTCTTTCAAAGTTTTTGCTGAGATTTCCCATATATCTTTTAGGTCTTAGATTAGGATCTTTCTCCACATGGAGTTGAAGTTTTACAAGGTGAAAGGTAAGGCTGCAGTTCCAGGCTTCTTGCACTTGTCATTGAATAGGCTGTCTTTTTTCTAGTTTTGGCTCCTTTGTCTCCTATCAGGTAGCTGCAGCTATGCAGTTTCATTTCTGGGTCTTTCCTTCTGGCTCAGTTTTCATTTTGTCTGTTCCTGTGCCACTGCCATCCTGTTGTCACTGTGGCTCAACAGTGTAATTTGAAGTACAGTACTGTAATTCTGGTGGTTTCTCCAGCTCTTTTTGCACCAGGATTACTTTTGCTATTCGTGGTTTTTTATGCCTCCATGACATTTTACAATTTTTTAAATACTAGGATTTTGATGGGTATTACATTCAATCTGAAGGCTGTTTTTTGGTAGTATAATCATTTTCATGATATTAGTTCTGACAGTTCATACACAAGAGGTCTTTTTCAACTTCTGGTGTCTTCAATTTCTTTCAAGGTTTTATAGTCTTCATCTCTGAGCTTTTTTGCTCAAGGCTAGTGCTCTACCATTTGAGCAATAGCTTAAATTCTGGCTTTCTGGTCCTTAATTGGAGATGTGTCTCATGGACTTTCTTGCCTAGAAGGCTTCTAACTTCAATCCTCAGATCTTAAACTCCTGAGTAGCTAGAATTACAGGCATAAGCCACTGGTGTCTGGCTCATGTGTATGCTGATTTTGTATCTTATGCTGTTGAAAGTGTTTATCTGATCTAGGAGGGTTTTTTGTTGTTGTTGTTGAATCTTGAGGGTCTTTTAAGTATAAGATCAAGGATTGTATCATCTGAAAACAGGAATAATTTGCCTTCACCCCTTTCTTTATGAATCCCCTTTTATTTCTATCTCTTTATGTTATTACTAGGTAGGAATTCTAGTATGACAAAGGAAGAGAGGGAAGAGTGGGGGAGGTCTTTGGTTCATTCCTGACTAGAGAAAATGATTTCAATTTTTATCCATTTCATTAAAGATGCTGTGTACACGTGTGCTCTCTCTCTCTCTCTAACTTTCACCGGACTAATACACAGGCATAAAGGAAAATGAACTCATATCATCTGCAGGAAAATGGGTGTTAGTACACAGCATCATACTAAGAAGCAAATGAAGTATAAAAATCAAAGCGTTTTCACTAATATGTGGGAGCTAGATCTAAAAGACATTCATGGACCTGAAGATACATGTATACACACATATATACTTATACATACAATATGTACATATATACTATGTATTAAATAGTACATATATAAATGTATAAACATTCAACGTTAATATTGAAAGGTATGTAGTAATTATGACTTTTTGTTGTTTGGTAGTATCTGATTCTTCCCTACTCCTCATTTGTTTAGTCCTCTAGTGAGATTCACTTTTTCCTATATTATGGTTAAATTTTTCTCCTCTTCTCTGTGTAAGATTCCTTGATGACTCTCTTCTGCAATGCTGGTTTAATAGTCACCAATCACTGTAGTTTTGCTTATCATGGAAGGTTCTTATTTTCTTCTCCATTTATAAATGATAGCTTTGCTAGGCATAGTAATATAGCTTGGCAATTATTTCTTTTTTTTTTGGCATTTGAAATGCATCACTCTATACACCTCCTTTGCTTTCAAGGTTTTTGTTGAGAAATCAGATGTTTATGATCTTGTCTTTACAGGTAACCTTGTGTGTCTCCCTTGCAGCTTCTCACATTACCTACTTATTCTCTGTACTTAATGTTTTAACTTTAATTGACGACACAGAGGTTACAGTCCGGTCTTGTGTTTACTCACACATCCCCTCAGAGCCATGGACTGCCCAGCTGCAGCTTTGGTGTGGTGGGCCTTGCTTGGTTCAGTTTAGGCTCTAGCTCAGGGGCAGCTGCTAGGTGAAACAGTACGAATCCAAAGGCACTAGGCTAGTCTGCTTGGGTTAAGTAGGGCAGTTCCAGGACTATAAGATAGCTTGGGGGAGGAGTGTATCTGGGACCTCTGTGCTTTGCCCTCCTCAGAGAAGCCAATAGTAACTCTGGATGTTCAGAGTTTTTTCTCTTTTCTACGTTGGCTTCCAATTTAATTAATGCATTATTAGGAGACTGAGGGGTGAGAAATTGTTACTTGTGTGTACATGTACAATGCAGAATAGGGCGATGGGTTTACAGCTTTAGCAAGCTGGTTCACTTACTTCTGCACCCTTTCCTTGGGTAGGGACTTAAGCTAACCCTAGCCAGCCTGCTTGCTGGCTTCTGTGCCTTTCCTTTGTCTTAGGGTAGATACTCAGAAACTGAGCTGTAGCCAAGTGGCTTATTCCCTTTCATCCCTTTTCCTTCTTAGTATATACTCTTTTACCCTCTAGAAATTTGCATTATGTGTAGCTCAGTGGCAAAGTGCTTGCCTAGCAAGTGCAATGTCCTGGGTTTGATTCTCAGTACCAAAAACAAACAAACACACAACAAACAAAAGAAATTTGCATCATAAGCATTATTTAAATATTTTAAAATAGATTTTATTTTAAATAAAATTTTGTACTATATGACCCATCCTTACAAAATAGGTATATACAGAAAAAATTCCAATTGTATAAACTTAAAATATAAATGTATTATAGTGCTAGCAAGGTTCTACATGTACTAACATGCATGAGGCCCTGGGTTTGATCCCCTGTACCTCAAAACAAAAAAAAAAGCCAAACAATATAAAACTACATTATGTATTTTCTATCCTTAAGATTTTTATAAGCCATATAAAAAATTCTTACCTAAATAACTGTTGAAAGTTTGGTTTAATAAAGTTTGCTTCAATATTTTGTCGAATGCAAATTATATGGGTTATTCCATGTTTCTGTAGTATAGGTAACTGTAAAAAAACCAGGAAGGATAGGGAAGAGAAGCAGTTTGAAATACAAAACATCTTACTGTAACATAGCTGCCTGCAATACACAGGACTCATCTGAGCCTTAAGTACAGAGTATTAAAACTAATTTCAAGGTAAACTTCCTAATCAGCAAGATTTGAGATGAAAATGTTAAATGTATTCTAAAGGCTAACCCAGATTTTTCTTTTTATTGCTGGTTATAGGGCTTGAACTCTGGGCCTGGGCACTGTCCTTTCGCTCTTCAGCTCAAGTGCTCTACCACCTGAGCCACAGTGCCACTTCCGGTTTTCTAGTGGTTTACTGGAGGTAAGAGTCTCATGGAATCTCCTGCCTGGGCTGGCTTTGAACCTCGATTCTCAGAGCTCAGTCTCCTGAGTAGCTAGGTTTACAGGCGTGAGCCACTGGGCCCGGCAACCCAGATATTTTAAAATCTGTAATTCTAGAGCTTGATGAGACTTTAAGAGAATGTACCTGGAAAGTAGCAATATGTAGTAGTGGCTAAAAGCCTGGGTTGCCAGGCATCAGTGGCTAACATCTGCAATCCTAACTATTTAGGAAGCTAAGATCTGAGAATCGCAGTTTGAAATCCATGAGACTCTTATCTCCAATTAACTACCAAATAAGTTAAAAGTGGAGCTCACATTGGTAGAGTGGTAGTTTTGAGCAAAAAGTTCAGGGACAGTGTCCAGGCCCTGAGTTCAAGCCCCAAGGCCAGCACCAAGCCCCTGTCCAGTACCAAAAAAAAAAAAAAAAAAGTTTGGGGTTAGTACCATGATAGCCTGAGCTAGATATCCCAGCTCTATTAATGACCTAAGCCCTGAGGCTCAATTTTGTCATGAAAAATGAGAAAAGACTACCTATTAAGTGGTGGTGACAGTATACATTGTAATGAGATCTTTTTAATTTTGGTGGTATAATTTATTTTTATTTTTGGTCCAGTCATGGGGCCTGAACTCTGGGCCTGGGCGCTGTCCTTCAGCCCTTCAGCTCAAGGCTAACACTCTACCACTTGAACCACAGTGCCACTTCCAGCTTTTTTCTTTTTGGTTATGTGGTGTTGAGGAATCGAACCCAGGGCCTCAGGCATGCAAGGCTCTACCACTGAGCCACCTTCCCAGCCCTTGGTGGTATAATTTAAAAGAAGTTTATTATGGTTTGACTACATGGAATGTACATAGTACAATCGGGAACACTTAGATTTCAAGTTTGGAAAAACAGAAATAAGATGAATCATTTTCCATTAAAAGACATACATACTCTTATCCCTGAAAGAGAAGAAGGTTAAGTAAAATACTGACTTTTAGTTAACCTTATTTTGGGATTTATCTCCATCTCATATTGCTCAGAATGGATTCCTAATAATTATGGATGATTAATAGTCTTAAGAGAATTAATGATCGTTTATTAACAAATCTTTCTAATACATAAATTTCCTGAGAAAAAATAGCTTATAAAAACCCATTTACGATCTTTGGTAAAACACTTGAGTACTGGTCTAGCAAAATTGGGAAAAAAAATTGATTGCTGTGGCTCATGCCTTTTCTTTCAGCCACTCATGAGGCAGCGATCAAGAAGATTTCTCTAATGAAATCAGACTAGTGAGGCCACCGGCTGACTGAACAAATACTCTGTTTCTGAAAGTACAGCCTATAATTCCAGCTATGCAAGAAGATTTTTGGTGTGCCCAAGGATGGTTCCTCAAAAAGTGAAATTTAACTAAAACAAATAAGGACTAGGAACATGGCCCTAAGCCAAATTTAAACCTTAGTACTTCAAAATTAGTCAGTTTACTTGGAATGCTGAGATTGGGAGGATTGTAGGTCAAAGCAACAGCTGGCAAAATATTCAAAAGACCCTATATCTCAACCAATAAAATACAGCGTGACACCAGCCAGTCATCTCAAATATGTGGGAAGTATAAATAGGAGTACTGCCATCCAGGTCAGCCCAGAAAAAAAAAAAAAAAGACCATATTTGAAAAATAAGAAAAAAAAAAAAAAAAAAAGGACTAGGATGTAGCTCAAGTGGTATAGTGCCAGGCTAGCTAGTGCAAGGCTTTAAGTTCAAAATCCTAGTACATACATTTATACATACATTTATACAAAATATACATAACATTGGAATAGACAGGAGCTATAGAGTAACAATAGTCTGAATCCAACCAATTAGTATGAGTGCAACCTAGAATAAAACTCTACTAAAAAGCTTACTAGAGAAAAATTGTTCACAGGTAACCCCTGTTGTGTATCATTTCTAAAACAATAAATTACGGGGGAAAAAAAACTCTCTTAAGACCATAACCTAAATTTCATACCTTGCTCTTCATAGCAGAAGAATATGGCCCTAAGAACAGTCCAGGTAAAATTTCCTAGGGAAGAGAAAAAAAAATAGACCAAATATATACTATATACTAGATTCATAAGATTTTTTTTGTTTTTTATCAGTCATGGGGCTTGAACTCTGGGCCTGAGCACTGTCCCTCAGCTCTTCAGCTCAAGGCTAGTGCTCTACCACTTGAGTTACAGTGCCACTTCTGGTTTTCTGGTGAGTTTAGAGATAAGAGTCTCATGGAGTTTCCTGCCCTGGCTGGCTTTGAACCGCGATTCTCAAATCTCAGCCTCCTGAGTAGGATTACAGGGGTGAGCCACCTGTGCCCAGCTTTATGAGATTTTTTTTTTCATAACTGTCACCGTTTGCTGAAAAGTTTGTTATTTAAAGAACATTTTCTAGCAACAATGAGCAATGATTGGAAAGAGAAATGTAAGTATGCCTTATAATATCAAATGAGCTATTCCAAATTTAAATACGGTTCTGAAGAATCATATATGTGAATTTCTAGTCTTTTATAAGCAATCGATAGATTTAGTATGTTTTTTTTACTTTTTGATTAGTAAGATCTAACTTTACTTCTTTGTGTGCTACAGTCTAAAAATAAAGCAGTCAGCTGGGCTCCGGTGGCTCACGCCTGTAATCCTAGCTACTCAGGAGGCTGAGATCTGAGGATCACGGTTCAAAGCTAGCTAGGGCAGGAAAGTCCATGAGACTCTTATCTCCAATAAACCACTCAAAAACCGGAAGTGGCACTTGTAGTTCCTGTGGTAGAGCACTGGCCTGGAGCTGAAGAGCGCAGGGACAGTGCCCAAGCCCACAGAGTTCAAGCCCCACTACTGACCAAAACAAAAACAAAAACAAAAACAAAAAATAAAGCAGTCATTAAAAAAACAAAACAAAACAACAACAACAAAAAACCCTTCCCTTTGGATTACACAGAACCTTATTCAACCAAATCTCAGAAGCAGCACAGATCTAGATGTGGTTGTACACACTTGTAATTCCAAGACTTGGGAATCTGAGGTAGTACAAAATTTGATCCATCTTGAGGCCATAAAACAACAGCCCCACCGAAGCCAGATACAACAGGATTAGAAGTATTATCTATAGCATAATGATAAAATTATTTGTATATTGGATTACTTTGACATGAGCTTCATTTAGGGCAGTAATTACCTTTTAGTCATCTTTACATTTTCCATAGCACCAAATAATACCTCTTATGTACTCATATTTAAAATGTGAAATTTTTTTTTTTTTTGCTGTTGTGGGGCCTGAACTCTGGGCCTGGGCGCTGTCCCTCAGCTCTTCAGCTCAAGGCTAGCGCTCTAACACTAGAGCCACAGAGCCACTTCTGACTTTTTCTGCTTATGTGGTGCTGAGGAATCGAACCCAGGGCCTCATGCATGCAAGGCAAGCACTCTACCGCTGAGCCACCTTCCCAGCCCTAAAATGTGAATTTTTATGAACACAAAAGTTAGCAAAACTTTAAGAAGTTAAAAAGTCCTAGAAATGAGAAATCACTTAATCCAAAGGCTAGCAGAGTTACTACAAACAGTAAGAACAGTAAAAGACCGGTGTTGGTAGTTTATGCCTATTTGGGAGACTGAGATGGGGGGATTATGGTTCAAGTCCAGCCTGGGCAAAAAACAATTTTCAGATAATCCTTCTTGACTAATACCTGGATATGGTGGCATGAATCTGTCATCCCAGCTTCATGCAAAGTATAAATAGGCAGATCATAGTCTAGGCACATGCCTGAGCAGGACCCAATCTCAAAAATAACTAGTGCATAAAAGGGCTAGAGGCATGATTCAGTGGTAGAGCACCAACTGAGTTTAAATCTCATTACCACAAAGAAAGAAATGCAAAAAAAAAAGGAATAAGATGGGTGTTGGTGGCTCATACCTGCACTCCTAACTACTCAGGAGACTGAGATCTGACAATTTTGGTTCAGAACTAACTTGGGACAAAAAAGTCCATTAAGACTATCTAATCTCCAATTAACCAGCAAAAAGTCAGAAGTGGAGGTGTGGCTCAAGTGGTAGAAGGGGAAGAGAAACAGAAAAGGAATATAGGAATTCCATTTTTCAAAAAAGGAAAATATGACTCATTAACTACACATATTATTTCTAAATCTAATAAAAGGAAACAATTCATTTCTCAAATGAGAAAAAATTTAACTGATACATGAAAATTAACATATTTATGAAGCATCTATTAGGTAGTATTTTTATCACATAATGTTCAAATTACATAAACATATCTGCAATTCTTGGTGGGCTTTTTATTTGGGTACCAGATTTGAAGCTAGGGCCTGGAATCCCTTGGCTCACGTACTTGGTTGGCACTCTCTACTAGGTAGGACACTACACCTCCCCAGTGTTGCTTTTTGCTGATTATTTTGGAGATGGAATATCATGGACTTTTCTGCCAAGGCTGGCCCCAAACCTCATTCTTCTAGATCTTAGCCACTTGAGTGGCTATTATTTTAAGCATGAGCCAACAGTATCTGGCTTAATCATTGTCTTTCCAAGATCTAATATAAACCTTAAATAATTAAAACAGTTAATTTATAAAATAGTGAATACATCATGAATCAGCAGATTTCAAATGCTCTGTAAAATTAGCTTGTTATTTATAATATAGGTTGGCATAAATAAATAAAAGTTTGTCATACCTGCATCTCTCTTCTCATAGGGTAAGACCACTCCTTAAAGTGAAAATAAAAGAAAAAAACATGAAAAATGTCACAAAGATATGACAGTCAAACGTGTAGATTAAAAATACTTATATTACCCTTTTATTTTTGCTTTGCTGGGAGTTGAAACCAAGCAAGTGTTGTAGCACTGAGGTAAATCAGCAGAAAAAAAAAAATGACAGTATAAGAACACTTTAGCTAGCTAGAGTATAGCTTGTCTACCATGGTATGAAGTCGTGGGATTAATTTTTGATATACATTTTTTAAAAAACCCTGTAAAAACAGCCTAAGTTTACAGAAATAAGATTATTGTTAGTCAACTGCCGGGTTGAGTAGAGAATGGCTTCTCCACGATTACCTGGAGGTATGAAGTCTCAGTGTTTTAGCCACTGAGCTGGCTTGGAGCTTTGGTCATCAGATCTTAGCTTCCTTAGTAAGAATTTATATGTGTGAGCCACAGGCACCGGGCCAACCTACTTTTATATCACAGAAAACATGAACATATAGGATTAAAATACAAATTTTAAAGCAAAACCTGAAAGACTCCAAAGAAATTTCAAATTTCCCAGACATAGGCTGTAGGCAACAGAATGTGAGCTTTGTATTTATACAAAAATATTTTAAGAAAGCCAGTTGCATAATAGGAGAAAATTAAATATTATTCCTATTCACAAAACCAATAGGTACAGCCTTATCTGATAAGCTATCAGGCTTTGGTGTTATTAGGTATAGATCCTTTGGAACCTAAAAAGTTTTCTCTCAGGAAAAAATTTCACTTAAACTTCTCCTGTGCCATAATCAGATCTGGTTTCAGAGACCATCTTTGTTGCCCCAACGCTGTGCTTATTGTTTGGAAATGATCTGGGTGTGTGTCCTAAGGTCATGTCCAAGTTTATCCCTATTATTAGGTATTAAAAAGGCAAAACTTAATCTAACTATGTTTAGAGGTGAGCTTTTATTAATATGCTTAGGATTAGATAAGATCATGACAGTAAGTCCCCATGATTGAATCTTGAAGGAGAGAGAGACCAAAAGACAGACAGACATACACACACAAACATTCCATTTCTCGCCTCCTGCCATATGATACCCTGCCTCTGCCAGCGAGAAGCACATCACTAGATGCAGACCTCTGATCTTGCACCTAGAATATCTTGAGCAAAAATAAACCTCTTTTTTTTTTTTTTTTTAATTCAGTCATGGGGCCTGAACTCGGCCTGGGCCCTGTCTCTCAACAATTCAGCTCAAGGCTAGCACTCTACCACTTGAACCACAGTGCCACTTTTGGCTTTTTCTGCTTATTGGTGCTGAGGAATCAAACCCAGGGCCTCATGCGTGCAAGGCAAGCACTCTACCACTGAACTACCTTCCCAGCCCCTGTTTTTTTGTTTGTTTGTTTGTTTGTTTTAAAGCAACTTATCCAATCTGTGCCATTTTATATTACTGGCAACAAAAATGGACTATGACACCTTGATTACAGTCTTGGTTTATAGAATGAACCTTGAAACCTGAGTTGTCTGCATATGCTAACACCATTACCGTATCAGATCAAGATTTTAAGCGTTATTCCTGCTTATAATTCTTGCTCTACAGACACCCATCTCTCTGAGTATGTCTCTAATAATTAAATCTTATCTATATCATACTTTTTCCCCCTACAATGCTGAAGACTGGACCCAGGGTTTCAAGCATGCTTGGCAAGCGTTTCTACTATTCTATATTCCCAGCTCAGCCTGTCATGCTTAAATCAGCATCTAGGTATGTAGCCTAGGCTAACCTTGAACTCTTGATCCTCTTGTCTTAACCTCCAGAGTGCTGAGATTAAACCTGTGTGCCATCACACCTAGCTTCCCATTACATTCTTATTCTGTCCGTGTAGCTCCTAAAAGGTATATTTAGAGAATGTAATCCTTCTTGGATTAGAATGTATCACATGCACATAAATATGAAAATCATAAGTTTAGTTTTAGCCTTTTAAGCAAGTTTTGAAACTTCACTATTTAAAAAAATCATGGGAGCTGGGCGTCGGTAGCTCACGCCTGTAATCCTAGCTACTCAGGAGGCTGAGATCTAAGGATCACGGTTCAAAGCCAGCCCGGGCAGGAAAGTCCATGAGACTCTTATCTCCAATAAACCACCAGAAAACCGGAAGTGGCACTGGGGCTCAAGTGGTAGAGTACTAGCCTTGAGCTGAAGAGCTGAGGAACAGCGCCCAGGCCCAGAGTTGAAGCCCAACGACTGACCAAAAAAAACAAAGAAACAAAAAAAACACATGGGCTGGGAAGGTGGCTCAGTGGTAGAGTGCTTGCCTTGCATGCATGAGGACCTGGGTTCAATTCCTCAGTACCACATAAGCAGCAAAAGCTGGAAGTGGTGCTGTGGCTTGTAGAGTGCTTGCCTTGATCTGAAGAGTGCAGGGACAGTGTCCAGGCCCAGAGTTCAAGCCCCACAACCGACAAAAAAATAAAAAAATCGTTAAGTCTGCAAGGATGACTAAGGTCTGCAGAAGAGGATTCTACATCAGTGCTTGAAAACTAGCTGCACAGTAGTACTATCTGGATCCCTCCCTGACCAATAAAGTCAGAATCAGTGTTGTTTGGATCCTAATCATGTGTATTTTAAAAAAACTCCTTGGGTGATTCTACTGTAGAATATTTTAAAAAGCAATAATATAAATCAAACAGCTAGAAGAGGGGAGGTAATTCCTATCATAGGTGTGAAGACTAACTTGTCAGCTTGTTATAAATATACACTCCAAGAACCAACAGGAAAACAAAGAATTGTCTCAATAAGGCAAAATTTACTTCTGCAGATAGGTATGCCACCAGCCAAAAGTATGGGAAGCACTGCACAGAGCAGGTAGATTGCTCCCAAAGCAGTTCCTCTTTTCCTCTTTTTACTTGTTGGAACATTCAAGCAATGCATTTTGGTAGACAAGACAGCTTTTCTCATAATCCTTGCTATTTGGGAGGCTAACAGGAAGATAAAGTGGTTCAAGGCCATCTGAGGCACACACTTGAAACCCTTTCTCAACTGCTGGACTCCATGGTGGTACACTTGTTATCCCAGGCCATGTGGGAGGCTGAGACAGAACTGCAGTTCCAGAGCAGGTAGAGCAGAAAAGTCTGAGATTTATAACGATAACCTAAACATAAAACTGAGTGGTTTAAGCCAGGCACCAGTGGCTCACACCTGTAATCTTGGATACTAGGCTGAGATCTGAGGACTGTGCTTCCAAGCCAGCCAGGGTAAAAAAGTCTGTGAGAGCCGGGCGCTGGTGGCTCAAGCCTGTAATCCTAGCTACTCAGGAGGCTGAGATCTGAGGATTGCAGTTCAAAGCCAGCCCAGGCAGGAGAGACTGTGAGACTCCTATCTCCAATAAAACCACCAGAAAACCGGAAGTGGCGCTGTAGCTCAAGTGGTAGAGCTCTCCTTGAGCTGAAGAGCTGAGGGACAGGCTGTGCCCAAGCCCAGAGTTCAAGCCCCATGACCGACAAAAAAAAAAAAAAAGTCTGTGAGACTCTTAATCCCAATTAAGAGTTCCAAAAAAGCTGAAGTGGTGGACCTATGGCTCGAGTGGTAGAGTGCTAACCTCTGGCAAAAAGCTCAAGGCAGCACACAGACCTTGAGTTCAAGTCCCAGGACCAGCACAAAACAAAGAAAAACAAAAAAACTAATTTATTTAAACTTAGCCAGTTTGAGCTACACAGTAAGACTGTCTCAAAAAAACCAAGGGCTAGGATATAGCTCAGTGGGAGAGCACTTGACTAGCATAGGCAAGGCCCTGGACTCAATTCCCAGCACCAAATAAAAATTAAATTGAAAAAATTGGCATTACAAGCTATTTTTTTTATCCCCAAAAGTGAAAATCTACTGGTATCTTCACACAAGTAAGAGTCTACTATGAAAATCAATCTTGAACCATCCTGAGCTCTAAGGATCTTGGTTTGAAGACAACCTGGTCAGGAAAATTAATGAGATTATTACCTCCAATTAACCACCAAAAAAGTCAGAGGTAAACGTATGGCTAAAGTGGTACAGCAGTAGCCTTGAGCAGAAAAAGAATCTCAGGGACAGTGCCCACATCCTGAGCGCAAACCCTAGTACTGAATAATGAATAACACACTAGGATTTTCAAGGGTCTCTGCATTGTGTTAGCGTGACATAAATAATACTTAATAATTCTACATTATCATTTCTTTAAATTAGGAATGTTATGTATTAGTTCAAAGGTTGCTTGCAGTACCAAAATTACGGAAGATGTAAAAGATGTAAAAGCATACTCTTCATTTGCCCTATTGTATGCTAAGGGAAAAAATATATATAAATTCTTCTTATTTGATTGTACACTGAAAATATATGCAGGTCTCAAGCACAAGCAAAAGAGTCCTTAAAATAAGAACCCCAAATGAAGGCATTCAGTAAAATAACTGCTTGGGGATAAACTGGATATTCTCTCAAAAGAGGGACTTTATTTTCTCTATTACCTTTAAAATATTTTGGAACTCTAGATTAAACTTCTTTCTAGCTCTTACTAATAAAGCATAAGTGAATATCCTAGCCCAGTTATGGCGTTAGTCTTCAGCGCATTCCAACTTAATAGTTTCCAATACAGTTGAATATTTGCAACAGATTTTTTAAAAAATGCTAATACAAAACGTTAGGCAACAAGAAGCAAGGTGAAATTAAAAATAATTTTTTAAAAAAAACTTCCAAGTGCGAAAATCAGGAGACAAAGGGGTAACGAATTTTGCTCTCCACGTTAACTTTCTGCCCAAAGGCAAAGATTTCTGAAGTTTTCAAGATTCGAACTAGTTACCTTTGTGACCTTTTGTTCTGTTGGTCCTAGTTTTTTTTTTTTTTTTTTTTTGCTTATAAACAAACCACAAACTTTGGGGAACTGGTAGAGGGCTCCCTTCAAGTTCGGGCCCCAGGTCTCTGCCCCCACACGTGGGTCCAGCATCCCACAAGTGACTCGAGGACACGGCAGAGAATTCTGAGCGGGAGATGCACACTAGACTGGCCCCGGTGCGGCTGGGGCAGCACAAGACCCTTAGGCCCGGGAGCTGCGGGAGGCCGAGGCCGGGGGGTCCGGGCCACACCCCGGGCGAGCGCGTGGGGAGCAGCTCCGGAACCCGGGACTCGGGGAGGCCCGCCGGGAGGCTCCGCCCCGAGGTCCCGGGACGCCGCTGGGACTCGGACCGAGACCCTCGCCGCGACGGTTGGGCCTGGGGTCGTCCCACGGCCGGAGCCGCCGGGAACGGAAGGCCGCGCGGGGCGGCCGCTGGACACACTCACCTCGGCGTCTTCCTTGCACTGTGGGAGGGAAGGGAACGCCAGCTTCACGTCCTCCATGGTCCGGCCCCGCGGGCCGGGGCGGGGTGAGGAGCGATCCCGCCGGCCCGACCCTCGGGCGGGCGGCAGCGCCGAGAGGAAGGAGGGCCGGAGGAGGGAGGGGTCGGGGGAAGGGCCGACGGCGGGCGGCGCGCTCACAACCAACACTGGCAGATTATAGCATCCCAGCGACTCCGCTGGCGGCGGCGGTGGCGGCGGGGAAGACGAAGGCTGGGCGGCTCGGACCCGGCCGCCATGCTGCGACCGTACCCCTTCTCGGAGTCTCCGCGACCCCCGAGCAGCCCGAGAACCCGCACCGACACGAGCCGTACAACCGTCTCCCTCCTTCCCCGTTCCGCCTCCCCCCCCAACGCCGCCCCAGCCAATCCCAGCCCACGCTCGAGTTCGTCCCGCCCTCCGCCGCAGCCAGGTGTCAGTGCGCCGAGCCCCGCCCCTCTTCTAGAGCGCAGACGCGAAGGGCGGGGCCTGGACCGGAGCGCGCCGAGTGGAGGGGGTGGGGCTGCGATGGGAAAGAGGGAGGCCGGGAGCCGGAGACGCCCTGGGATGGGCTGAGTGCTGGTCGACCCAGCTCAGCCCCTTCCTGCACGGCGGCAGATCCCGTCCCGCGCCTTAACCAAAGGGGCAAAACATCCTGTCACCAGAGACGGGCTTCCGACAGGAAAGCTTTGGTTTCTTCATGGATCCTGCGCATTCTGAGAAGTTATAACCCCAACCGTACGTTGTGCTACACCGATAGAAAACCCCTATCACCTTTAGTAACTGAAGCCCGAGCCTGTGAGAATAGTTGGGACCATGTTTACATTACCTAGAAAAAAGAAAAAAAATCACAAAGAAACGTATCTCACTCTGTAAGTTGTACACCGTATTTTAAAATTTCTTCTTTTGAGTTAAAAATAACAGTAAAGTACAGGGTGTGAGGATCTTTTTAAAGGGAGGTCCTATTAATACATTGTTAATAAAAATTAGGCATATGCTTTCTCACAACTTAGAAAGAAATATAATTATCTTGTTTTTAAGCGGGTGAAGAATTTGCACATTAAGATCTATATTCCAAATTGATTTTTTTTTAAACTAACAGCAGGCCGCTGGTGGCTTAGGCCTGTAATCTTAACTACTCAGGAGACTGAGATTTGAGGATTGCAGTTCAAAACCAGCCCGGCAAGAAAGTCCTTGAGACTCTAATCTCCAATAAACCATCTGAAAACCACAAGTGGTGCTGTGGTTCAAAATGGTAGAGTGCTAGCCTTGAGCTTTTGAAGATGGGCAGGGCCAGTGCTCGGGCCTAGAGTTCAAGTCCCACACAAAGACAGCAGAACTGTAAAAACGCAAGATTAAACACAAATTTCAACAGATAAAACTGGGAGGGTCACACAAGTATCTGACTTCCACTTCTCTTTAAATTTTACTTCTTATATTGTCACAGGGATATAGTGTTCTATCAATCCACAGGGTTAGTAATGTATTGGATGGCCAGCCTCACGTTCTCCATCACTATTAAACTGTTCTCCACTAAAATTTATAAAAGATACAGAAGACTGGGAATGGGCTTAGCGGCAGAGTGTTTGCCTCGCATGCATGAAGCCCTGGGTTCAATTCCTCAGTAGCAGAAACACAAAAAAGGCTGGAACTGGTGCTGTGGCTCAAGTGGTAGAGTGCTAGCCTTAAGCAAAAGACACTCAGGGATAGTGCCCAAGCCCAGAGTTCAAGCCCAGGACTGGCCAAAAAAAAAAAAAAAAAAAGATACAGAATACTCTGCTAGCAAGTTTTCAGTGATTATATAATTAATGAGGTCAAATATTTTTTAAAGTTTTTAGGAAACCAAACTCCAATGTTTTCTAACATCACTTTTTATAATAATCTCAATTGATTCTCAGTGATGATTCTTTAATGTAACTTGTACAACTTTTATGGCCACATGAAATTAAAACTGTGCGTAAGTGAAAGTTTTGTTTTCATCATTTCTGACATCTAAGTCTTTTACTATGGTAAAGTCCATGGGTGAGTCTGGGAAATACAAGTCTCTTAAAAATCATATAATTGGCCGGGCGCTGGTGGCTCACACCTGTAATCCTAGCTACTCAGGAGGCTGAGATCTGAGGATCACGGTTCAAAGCCAGCTCGGGCAGGAGAGACCGTGAGACTCCTATCTCCAATAAACCACCAGAAAACCGGAAGTGGCGCTGTAGCTCAAGTGGTAGAGCGCTCACCTTGAGCTGAAGAGCTGAGGGACAGCGCCCAGGCCCAGAGTTCAAGCCCCAAGACTGACAAAAAAAAAAAAAAAAATCATACAATTGGTAAGAGAATTTCAGTTGGTAAGAGAGCTCAAGCCCCAGGACCAGCAAAAAAAATAATAATTTCTGGAACAATAGAGAAGTACCCATATATCTACTTTGCATATACTAAGATGATTTTATGAACTTCAAGTGTGGGTACTATTCTAAAGTAAATTTCAAAGACCTTATCTTAAATTACAACTTTATCTTGTAATCAAACAGTTTACTTAGTAAAGAACCAGAAGTACCAAAATAAATGTACTATTAGAAAAGACAAGCATGTCTGTAGGAGAACTAAATTAAACAGATTTTATTCAACTTTTAGGATGAAGAAAACAAATGATATAAAATAAGTCATAAGAAATGTTCTCTTGTGTGACTATTTCAAACACTTTGAATGTTCTATAAAATGCTCACACAGCAAATACGAAAAGCTTCAATACACTTCTTTTTGTAACTTCTGTTGCAACAAATGCAACATTAACAGCAAAATTTCTTCTGTACCAATTTTAAAAGTTGAAATACTGAATTACATACTAACTTTTGTTATACATATTTTTATTCATAGACTTTAATAAGATCATTGCCAATACATACATTATTTTCCTTAACTTTATTTTTACAATAAGCCAGTCTGTCATGCAGCCATCAAAAACCTTACAGAAAATTATACAGGCTTGTAGTCCAACTTAGACTCCAGCTTCTTAGAATCAGCCACTTTTCTGACTGCTTTCATGAAGTCTTCTTGAACTACAAAATCATGATCAGCACGAATTGCAAACATCCCTGTGGAACACAACACAACATGATTGTTGTATATCATATATGTCTGTTGTAAGAAAACAAAGCTAGAGCAGGGTCATAGGCTGAGACAGGAGGATTATGGGTGGGGGGTTAGCCTGGACAATAAACACATTGCTCAAAACTAAAACATGACAAAACAAAAATAATGGAGCACAATGGAATAAACATAAAGGAGTTTAGATTTACAATTTCTGAGCCAGTAATTCTCATTTGTTAACCACTATCTTCAATTAATTTTCATAGTTATGGCAAGCATTATCTTCAACCCCAAAGCAGGTGAGACAGTTATCTGAAATTCTTAAATCTTGCTTGAGTAACAGTCTCTGTACCCAATAGTCTCTGTAACCATTTAGACACCCTAAAATAAAAGAAACTTATCAACAAAACTTAACAACACACACACAAACTTAATTCATAAGCAGTAATTTTCTAGAAGAGGGAAATGCATTTATGGGTGAGGCGGGGCCCGGGTGGGGAGGGGTGGGGGGGGAATACATTAAGGATAGAGATATGGGTGAGTGCTCACTTGCAGCATGTGCAAGGCCCTGGTTTTGACCCAAGCAGGGCAAAAGCAAATGAACAAACAAAAATCCTCCAAGATTTTGAAAACGTTTCTCTTTCCTTGCTAACAACTAAAGAATAGGAGGCCAAATTCATTATTTCTCTCTCCTTCTCTCCCTGTCTCCTCCCCCCCTTTCTTTCCTTCCTGTTCTCTCTTACCCCCCTCTCTCTGGGCAGATCAAACTCAGGATGCTGAAAATGCTATCATTGAGCTATATATACCCTCAGCCCTCTTCCAAATTTTTGAAGTTACTTATTAAATAATTGGCAAAGGAATAAAAACATTTTGTTCCTTTTTATTTTTAAACATTAGCTATATTATAGATAGGGGTCCTAATTTTTTAAGACAATCCTATATTCAGGATAAACTGAAGCTATCATCTACCAACATTTCTATTGAGGAGCTATTTGTATTGATTTTTTTTCTCTCCAGTTGTAAGGCTTGAACTCAGGATTGGGTTTTGTCCCTGAGCCTCTTTGTGCTACCACTTGAGCAACAGTGCCACTTCCAGTTTTGAGAGGTTCACTGGAGATAAAGAGTCTCACAGGGACTTTTCTGCCCAGGCTGGCTTGGAACCTCAATCCTCAGATTTCAGTTTCCTGAGTAGCTCAGATTACAGACATGAGCCACTGGCACAAGGCTGTATTGAATTTTTACTTACATGAAGGGAGGGGATTAAAATAAAGATTTTAGGAGTTACTTCCTGTATTTCCTTTGTAAGTTTCTACAAGAGAAGACTGGAAACAGCAATTTTATACTGTCCTAGAAACCAGGTGAATGGAAATGACTGATCTTTTTTTTTTTTTTTTTTTTGGGTGGCTCGTGGGGCCTGAACTCTGAGCCTGGGCGCTGTCCCTCAACTCTTCAGCTCAAGGCTATCACTCTACCACTTGAGCCACAGTGCCACTTCTGGCCTTTTCTGCTTACATGGTGCTGAGGAATCCGAACCCAGGGCCACATGCATGCAAGGCAAGCACTCTACCACTGAGCCACCTTCCCAGCCCATGATTTTAAATAGCGGTTTCAAAACTTGTTTAAAAGGCTAAAACTAATGATTTTCATATTTATGTGCATATGATTGCTTTGAAATCACTGTTTAGTGAATAAGTAGATCTCCAAGAGATACACTCTAATCCAAAAAGGATGAAAATATTAGGGTTTGCTTAACTAGAGAAGGTAACTATAATTGAATCACATGCGTTTTAACTTGTTAAAAACATGTTAACCAAATAGGCTTGCAGCCTAGGGAAAAGAAAACCTAAGAAGGATTTTCCTATAAGTCCAGATATAAATATCTCACCCAGTTAAAAGCTCTAACACTGTTACAGTTCATTATGGGGAAAAATGTGATCTTTTCTAAAAATATGCAAATTATATGAAATAATGCTTGACCTAAAAAGACAAAGACAACAAGGGCTATTGAAGATTTAGAAATCTTTGTACAGTTAGTGGGAATTTGAGTTAGTACCATTGTTACAGATAACAGAATGGAGGCTTCCCAAAAAGTTGCAACAGAAATGCCACATGACCAAGCAATCTCATTAACTGGGTACATATTCAAAGGAAATGAAATCAGCTATGCCCATGTTAACTGCAACACTGTAATAGTCAAGAAATAGCAAGCAATCTAAATGCTCACCAATTAATAAATGGCTAAAGAAGTTGTGGAACTTGGGCTAGGAAGGTGGCTCAGTGGTAGAGCGCTTGCTTTGCATGCATGAGACCCTGGGTTCGATTCCTCAGCACCACATAAGCAAAAAGAAAAAAGCCGGAAATGGTGCTAGCTAGCTAGCGCTAGCTTTGAGCTGAAGAGCTGAGGGACAGCGCCCAGGCCCAGAGTTCAGGCCCCATGACCGGACCCAAAAAAACAAGAAGTGGAACTTAAAATCAGAATACTATTCAGCCATTTAAAAAGAACAAAATCATTTCATCCCTTGCCCATTCTTGTCTGATATCATTATGTTAAGTGAAATGATCTAGACACAAGAATAAAATTTGCACCCAATCTCACTTATATGTGAAATTCAAAAATGTTGACCTTAATGGTGGTAGCTAGGCATGGTCCCTAAAATTTGTAATCCTAGGTATTTGGGAGTTGGAGATAGGGAGATCAAGGTTCAAAGCCAGCAGAGGCAAAAAGAAGTTTATAGGATGCCTTCTCGAACAATGGCTGGGTACAGCAGTGGGTGTGTGATCCCCAGGCACACTGGGAAAGAGTAGAAGGATCATAGTCCAGGCAGGAGCACAGAATAGAATAGTGGTTATCTGAGACGGGGAAGAGTAGGAGGGACAGATGGCGAAAAGTTCATCAGTATATACTGTGTTACAGCAAGAAGTTCTGGTGTGCTATTATTACATAATAGGTGACTTTAGACAACCATTATGTACTTTACATTTCAAAAAGCCAGAAGAAAGGGTTCTGAATGTTATCATAATAAAGAAATGAAGTTTTAGGAATCCCATGTGCTTAATCTGATGTACACATCACTACCTATCATACAATGTACACAAGTATTAAAACTTCCTACGTGACCCAGTATGTGCAATTTTTTGTTTTTATGTATCAGTTTTAAAAGCTTCAAAATGTGGAAGCACAAACCAAAATTTGATAGCATCCATCTTTAAGCCTTGGTACTACTTTTCATTCCAATTTCACTCAAGCATTCCTCTAAGAATTTGTTCTAATGCACACTAGAGAAACATAATTTCATAGTCATATGATAATTTATATTTATTTGTATGAAAATTAGTAACTAAATGCTGCAGAAATTTGCTTTTTGGTTTTAAGATGCTGAATGGAGGACAAAGATTAAATGACTAGGCAGGTTTTCAAATTTACTTGATATTACATATAAAAATATCAACACACAATCTAAAGGGAATTGTATTTAAAAGTTATGTTTTAGCCTGTGCCAGTGGCTATAATCCTAGCTACTCAGAAGGCTGAGATCTGAGGATCAATATTCAAAGTCAGCCTAGGTTGGAAAGTCTATTAGACTCTCATCTCCAATTAACCACCAAAACGTTGGAAGTAAAGATGTGGCTCAAGTGATAGAGTCCTAGCCTTGAGCAAAAAAAAGCAAAGGGACAGCATAGGAGGCCCTAAGTTCAAATCCCAGGTCCAGCACCAAAAAACAAATGGAAGGAAGGGCAGAAGGTGGGTATACAGAATCACTTCATGAACAATCTCAGAAAAAAAAAAAAAATCTCAGAAGTTATAAATGAGTCTTTCAAAGTTTACAATCAGCAAATAGACATTTATCTATTTGGCAGCACTACGTCCAGTGCTGCCCAGTTCTAATTACAGCTACAGTTGGGACAGCCAGTTCTGTACAGCCTCAGACTTACTTCACGATTCAGTGTCTTAGGAATCCTGTCTTCAGGATTCTGTTTCTACATTCTACCTATAAGCTTCCTGAAACCAAGTTTACCACCACTAAGAACAAATCCCATAGGACAGAAGTACTGTGAAGTAATGTTCCAGTCTCCCCAACTGTCTGCCAGGTAATCCTGAAAGGCATCCTTTAAGTTTCTCTGAGGTCTCTTCAAAATCAAGTCTCTTTACAGGATATAGCCATTATTTCACTGGTACACTCTTCTATAATAAGCTTTCTCTCTTTCTCTCATTTCCTGGCATCAGTTCTCAAAATAAGAACTCCACAAATCCTTGCAAGGCTCAGATTCTGCTTTTTGTTAATCCCAAAACAGTTATAGCAAATTTTAAAAATCAAAGTCAGTAATAAAATGTATTATACTCCCTTACCTGCTTCAGTACAAACATTTCTCAGGTCTGCTCCATTAAAGCCATCTGAAAGCTTCACAATTGCTTCATAATCTAGGAAAAAGTACTGGACATTAGTAAAATAATGATTAACAACTGAAAACTATAAATTTAAGTAAACCAGCACCAAGTAAAAACAGACATTCTTCTGAAATGTTAAGAGTCAGGAAAGATCATCAAGAGTTCAAAATATGGTACTGGAGATTGAACTCAGAGACTCACTTGAGCCAAATTCCCAGTTTTCCATTCTTCATAGTTTGTTTTTTAGATAAGATCTGGCTACTAATATTGCCCTGGTTAACTTGAACCACAATCTTCCTGCCTCCACCTTCCAAGTAGCTGGGATCACAGACATGTACCATCATGCCTAGTTTGTTTTGTGAGATTACACTGATTTTTGCTCAGGATGACACAGTTGATCAACACAATCCTCCAGACTCCTTAAACTACTTTATTTTGGTGCCAGTCTTGAGGCTTGAACTCAGGGCCTGGGCACTGTCCCTAAGTTTCTGCTGCTCAAAGCTAGTGCTCTAACACTCAAGCCACAGCTCCACTTCCAGCTTTTTTGTGGTATTTTATAACCCAGACATTCCAAGTTGGCTTTGAACTACAATCCTCAGATCTCAGCTTCTTGAGTAGCTAGGATTACAGGCATGAGCCACCACAGCCTGGCTGCTTAACCTGTTTTTATGCAGTGAAACAACTTAATAACTGTTAAGCTATGATTCGTTAAAACTTACCTGAACAAATTTATAATATTTAAAACCAAAATTTTTTTTTGTCAGTCGTGGGGCTTGAACTTGTGGCTGGGTGCTGTCTCTAGAGCTCTTTTGCTCAAGGTTGGTGCCCTACAAACTACAGTGTCACTTCCAATTTTCTAATGGTTAATTGAAGATAAGAATCTCATAGGGACTTTTCTACCCAAGTTGGCTTTGAACAGTGATAATCAAATCTTAGTCTCCTGAGTATCTAGGATTCTAGGCATGAGCCACTAGCACACGGCTCATTTAAAACAAATTATTATAAGAGTTGAGGATGTGACTTAGTGGTAGAATGCTTGCCTAGCATCCATAAGGCTCAGGGCCCTGGGTTTGATCTCTCATACTACAAGAACAAATAAATAAGGAACAATAAAATAAACAATAAAATATAACAATGGAACTTAATAAAACATCAAACAATTATGATATTCACAGAATTTGTATGTTTATTTCTAATCACATAGAATTTTTAAATGCTACAGCAGGCAGCTCACACATGATAGAGACTAATTTAAGAGCTATAGCTTGTCAACGATATATGGTAGAAAAGTCTCTTCGATAACTGGTGCTAGGAAAACTGGCCATCCATATGCAAAAAACCAAAAGTGGATCCCTGTTTGTTACCATGCATTAATATCAACTCAATGTGGATCAAAGACTTCAACATCAGACCTGAAACTTTGAAATTATTGCAAGACAGAGTAGAAGAAACACTAACTTTATAGGCACAGGTAGAAACATTTTGAAGAGTCCCAGAGGCATAGCAGATAGGAAGAAACTTGACAAAATGGGTTTACATCAAAATACATAAAAAGTTTTTGTACAGCAAAGGATAGTTACTGAACTAGAAAGACAGCCAACTGACTGGGAGACAATCTTTACAGCAATATATCTAATCTGACAAATGCCTAATAACCAAAATGTACAAGGAGCTCAAGAACAAACCCCTCCCAAAACTAATAAACAAATCACTAAATGGGCAAAGGAGCTAAGGAGAGACTTCTCAGAAGAGGTAAAAATGACAAAGAAACATGAGGAAATGCCATAAAGGAAACACAAATCAAAAAACTCTCACCCCCGTTAGATTGGTCAACATCATGAATTTGAACAACAAATGCGGGAGAAGATGTGGGGGAAAAGGAACCATATTACATTGTTGGTGGGAAGGCAAACTAGCACAACCACTCTGGACAGCAGTTTGGAGATTCCTCAAAAACTAAATACAAATGTCTCTACAACCCAGGCACACCATACACTCTTGGGTATCTACCCTGAATATCACAAACCAGGATACCGTAAAGACGCTTGCACATCCATGTTCATTGCTGCACTATTCACAATAGCCAAATTATAGAAACAGCCTAGGTGCCCTACAATAGCTGAGTGGATAAAAAAAATATGGCACCTATACATAACGGAATTTTACATAGTCATTAGAAAGAATAGTATTTCATTTGCAGGGAAATTGATAGACCTAGAATAAATCATTTTAAATGAGATAAGCCAAACTCAGAAACACAAACACTCTATGTTTTCTCTCCTATGAGGAAGCCAGACCTGAAATACACCAGAATGTGATAAATTATACAGGACTCTAGGCATTCACACACAAAGAGACCAAAGGAGGATACTCTTAGGAGAGGAACACAAAGCAACAATGCCTATGTGCAGCAGATTATAAAAAATAGTATTTATCTAAATGAACTCCAGGAAATAGAAACAAGAGAGTTTTTTTTTTCTTTGTTGCCGTTTTTGTTTTCTTTTGGTCCTATTTATTTGTCTTTGGGAGGACAAAGGGAGGCACATAAATGGAAGGACAAAGTGGGAACAAATGTAGCTGTGGTATTCACTAGACACTGTTGAAAATAAATTATACAACTTGTGAGTGGGGATGGACAGGAAAAAACTGGGAGAGAGCAAGGGAAGGGGTATCGCTGTCCAAAAAGGAGTGTATTTTTAGTTATATAACTTTAATCCTTCTGCATATCACCTTTATAATAACAATATTTTTTATAATAATATTTTTAAAAGCTGTACGTCTGAAGTGGCAGTCATGGATTTGATAAAGAATAGTAAGAGAAATTAACAGACTAGTATACCGTGAGTATACTAATACACTGCTCATTATCAGGCAATAACAATCTATTTGAGATCATACACATATATATGCATTAGTCAGGTTGCAACCACTTTAAGGATTTCTGATAGCAAGGTTCTCAAAGGTGCCATAGAACCTGACATCTAGCAAGAATTCTTTATTTGCAGAAGAAACCTAAAAACTGACATCTTTTATTCAAACCAATCTTTCCAGCTCAAATCTCTCATAAGAACAATGAAAACGAGGGGGAAAAAAATTGTTTGTAGCTACTTTCCATCATTAGGTTCTAGAAGGTTTTTAAAGCTGTCTCCAAATTAGTCCCAAGTCCACAGGTCAGCAAACATTTTATGCAAGGGCCAGACAATGAGTATTTTCGCTTTGCAGACGATGTGATCTTTGTCAAAACGACTTAACCTACTGTGGTAATGGAAACACAGCCATGGATAATATATAATGACACAGTTGTGCTATGACAAACTTTATTTTCAAGAAGAGAAAGAAGGTAGTATTTCTTTATAAGCCCCAGCTTGTTACTTTCAATCTCCTAACTTATATAGATAATATTTTTTCTTCTCTCTTCCAGTTTCTAATAATACGTTTCCACATTCACTCTGAACTTGCATTTTACTTCTCTCTCAGAAAAAAAGTCCCACAGGTCCCTCCTACAAAATTTTCTCATCTCCATTTTTCTTCCAGCTGTAACTTTACTACTTCTGTCCCTTATGCAGAACATCTTAAAGATTTAAATTCAACTCCTATAGTCATTTTATGTAGACTTTGACTCCCACTACTCCAAAGAAATTACTTTTGACAAAGTTACCAATGGCCTCCACATAGTTCAGTTCTGAAGTCTACTTAGATTTAGTATCTTTCTGATTCACTGTTAGCATGTACAGGGGACCAGTCCCTCCTTAAACATTTTCTTCATTTCCCTTGCAGAACATCACTTAGCAACTGGTTTTACTCTTACATCTGCGCCTGTGTCTTCAGACTCTAGAGACTTTAAAACCCATTTTTATGCTATTGCCCATGTTTATATCTCCAGCATAGGCCACCTCAATTAATTACAGGTGCTTAGAAAAGTACTACTCAAAGCAGGTGCCAGTGACTCACACTCACAATCCTAGCTACTCTGGAGGTTGAGACTTGGAATGTCAAGATTTGAAGCTAGATTACACAGAAAAGCCCGTAAGACTCCATCTCCAATTAACCAGGAAAACACTAGGCTAGAAGTGTGGATCAAGTGATAAG
This sequence comes from Dipodomys merriami, assembly GCF_024711535.1. Lineage (NCBI taxonomy): Eukaryota > Metazoa > Chordata > Mammalia > Rodentia > Heteromyidae > Dipodomys > Dipodomys merriami. The sequence goes on from NW_027206258.1 coordinate 497,039, forward strand.
AGTACCTGCCTTGAGCAAAAACATCCTTGCAAGAAAGAGAAGCCCTAAATTCAAATCCTGGTACTGGCAAAAACTAAAACTAAAACACTTAAAGCTGGGCACTGGTGGATCATACCTATTATCCTACCTACTCACGAGGCTAAGATCTGAGGACTGCAGTTCAAAGTCAGCTAGGGCAGAAGTCCATGAGATTCATCTGTTTTCACCAGAAAACCAAAAGTAGCACTGCGGCTCAAAGAGGTAAGTACTACACTTGAGCGCCCAGGCCCCAAGTACAAGCCCCAAGACCAAAAAACAACAAAACAACCTTCAAAATATTTATTTTTCTGTGTGTGTGTGTCAGTTGTGGGGCCTGAACTCTGGTCCAGGGTGCTGTCCCTCAGCTCTTCAGCTCAAGGCTAGCACTCTACCACTTGATCCACAGCGCCACTTCCGGCTTTTTTTCTTTTTGCTTATGTGGTACTGAGGAATCGAACCCAGGGCCTCATGCGTGCAAGGCAAACACTCTACCATTGAGCCACCTTCCCAGCCCCAAAATATTTATTTACATCTCTAATTGGTATCTCAAATATATTGTAATCAGAATCAAATTCCTTATTCTCTCATTAAAATCAAATATTTTTGTTGGGTATGAGGCTCAAGCTATAGAGTGCCTGCCTATTAACCATGAAAGCTCTGAGTTCAAATTCCAGTACTGTCAAAAACAAAACTTAACCTTTTCAGTGTTCTCAATTTTAATTGATTGTAACTCCAGTTTCTAGCTGCTTGGTCCAAGATCTCATTTTTGTTTATTCTACCATATACCACATACAATTCATTAACAACTCCTATTGACTTTACTTTCAAAATACATGCAAGTCTCATCATTTAAAAAGATTTGATTAATTACACTTCATTGAAGCTGGGGCATAGAGGGAAAGACTGTGCTGCCACCTTTGAACAAGCCACCTGGATTATTCAAATACCCTCCTAACTGAACCTCTTGCTTCTATCTTTGTCCCTCTACAACTTATGCTCAACAGTTTGTCCAAATAATCTTGTGATTTCTGAAACATTCAGATAAAATGATAGCATGATTAGGATTTATTTTTGTAAAAAAATCCAAAGGGAAGGTAGAAAGAAGACTTGCAAGGAATAACTACTGAACTGAAGTGGATCACAGTAAAATCTACCTGGATACTTCCTACATTGTTCTGATTTTTGTTCCCCGAAGTACATATTCAAATAGAACATAATTGACTAGGCAGAAAAAAATACAACCTTTCAATTAACTTGAATTTATATCTTATTGATAATAAACAGTACTCTGGCTACCTGATTATTTTATTTATTTATTTTGGTCGGTCATGGGGCTTGAACTCTGGGCCTGGGTGCTGTCCCTGTACTCTTCAGCTCAAGGCAAGCGCTCTACTGCTTGAGCCACAACACCACTTCTGGTTTTCTAGTGGTTTATTGGAGATAAGAGTCTCCTGGACTTTCCTGCTCCCGGCTGGCTTTGGACTTTGATCCTCAGATCTCAGCCTCCTGAGTAGCTTACAGGCGTGAGCCACCGGCGCCTGGCTACCTGATTATTTTAAAACTAACCTAAATATTTAAAGTGGGGCTAGAAGTTCATTATACGCTCATTTTTACCTTTCTCTATTTCTAATATTCTGTTACAGTTCAAATAACCAAAAGGTATTCTTTTGCTTATAATCTCTAGTAGCATTCACATTACTAAAAGAGCCAAAATAAAGTTAAAAAAATAAATAAAAGTAAAACCCAAAGTTCCTAAATTATGACCTCTATCAGACACTTGCACAACCTGCTATCAATATTTGTAGGTCTTCACCTGCTACTACTGTTTCCTTTACTCTGTCAGAGACACCTAACTTATTTGCTGCTCCTTGAATGCCAGCACCCTACTGATTCAAGGACTTCTAGCCTGATGCTCTTTCTACATGAAACGAACCTTCTCTAATACCCATGACCAATTCCTTCATCTAAGTAGGATATTGCTTAAGATTATCTTCTTGGTTAGGTGTTCTCTTAAGGCTAACCCATAACACTGTGTGTGCGCACGCACACACATACACACAAGCATGCACACAAGCACACACACGCACACAGACAATTAAAAATGTACATCTCAGGTTTGCTTGTGGCATTCCCTATCTCACTTTTCTTGCTTCATTTTTCTCCTTAGTATGAATCATCACCTAGTATGTTGTGTATTTAACTCTATCAGTCTTTCCTGACAAGAATATAAAGTTCTCTGAAGACAAGAAACTCATTCACTGCTCTAGCATCCCAACATTCAATTTGTAGCCCAAAACATAAGCTCTATAAATATTTAACAAAGTTAAAACATGTTTGCCAAATTTAAAACTAGATGTAGTATGCTATCAGTAATATCTAAGAGTTTTGATTTACCTTAAGTAAAAATTTAAAAATAAGCTTCTTTCTTACCTATTTCACCATGCTTTGTAATGGGACCTGCATGGATTTTCAATATATCTAATCTTGCTTGTTCGTTTGGTAAATCAATATCTGAAATTGTAAGAAATTCTTTTAATACACCATTAAAAAATAAAAATAAAAAGTAAATTGGGAGCAAAGGGAGAGATAAAAAGAAAATAGACACAGACAAAAGGAATTGGCAGGTAAAGAACCTTAACTCACGTATTTTTCTATCTAATCGTCCTGGACGCAGCAAAGCAGGATCCAGTGTATCTGGTCTGTTTGTAGCCATGATCATTTTAACTCTATGCAGAGTATCAAATCCATCCATTTGATTCAGTAGCTAAGAATATTAAAAATTAAAAAGATTTTTATCAAAAATTCTAACCCCTTAAAAAACAGCACATACAACAAAACCCATTATATAACTAATACAGCATGACATACTTCTTATAGCAAATGTGTGATCTTTCTCTAGTTGTCTGTGCTTCTGGGGACCAAACTCAGGGCTCCCATATGCTAGGTAAGCACCTTACCACTGAGCTATACCCTAGCCCTCTTAGGCCATGTTTTCCACAAGATTCCAAGATAGATTATGCACTTTTTCATTGCTATCAAGTAGTTTAAATAAATCTCAAGTTTCTAACCAGGGGAGAATTATGAATTATATATGGATCTGATTTCCTATGTTCAAAATTTTTAGTATTTATTTTCTTAGAATAGAAACCAAAAAATCAAATGTATCAGGGGCTGGTGGCTCACATCTATAGTCCTACCTACTCAGGAGACTGAGATCTGAGGATCCCATTTCAAAAATAGCATGGCAGGAGTCTGTTGACCCTCTTATCTCCAATTAACCAACAAAAGGACAGAAGTTAGTTGAACTGTGGCACAGTATCTTCCTTGAGCAAAAAAGCCAGCATCCAGGCCCTCAGTTCAAGCCTCAGCACCAGCAGGCAGGCAGGCAGACACGCAGACACGCAGACACGCAGACACGCGCGCGTGCGCGCGTGCACACACACACACACACACACACACACACACAAATTCAATGTACCAAATGTTTATAAGTCATACAGAGCATTTACACTGACATACATAGATTTTTCTACAAATTTGTAAGCGAGGCAACCAGTAGCTCATGCCTGTAATCGTCCTCAGGAGGCTGAGCTGTGGGAATCATGGTTTGAAGCTAGCCTAGGCAGGAAAAGTCCTTGAGGCTCTTACTTCTAATTAACCAGCCAAAAGCTAGAAGTAGAGCTCAAGTAATAGATTATTATCCTTGAGCACAAAAGATCAAGAACACAGTACATAGGCCCTGAGTTCCTGCCTCAGGACCAACACACACACACACACCAGGAACACAGTATGTAGGCTCTGAGTTCCTGCCTCAGGACACACACACACAGACACACAGACACAGACACACAGACACAGACACACACACACACACACACAGACACACACACACACACACACACACACACACACACACACACACACACACACACACACACACACACACACACACACACACACACACACACACACACACACACACCTGATAATAAATCAGTTACATATTATGTTTTCACACAACTCTGATGTACACAGTCATAATGCAAGGCCTTATTAATATTTAATTCCTAAAGCTTTTTGACTAAATGCTAAAAACCTTTCTGCATTTAACAAACTCTTCTTTATGTCTATAGTACTGGGATCAAATCCAGAAGCTTGGAGACAGGAGGCAAGCACTCTATTACTGAACTACATAACCAGCCCTAACTAGAATATGTAATAGGTACCCTGGTCAGGCATGGTGGTACAAAACTGTAATCCAAACACGTGAGGGGCTGAATCAGGGTTGCAAGTTTGAGGCCAGCCTGTGCTACATAGCAAGATTCAGGGCTGGCTAGGTGGCTCAGTGGTAGAGCACTTGCCTTGCATGCCTGAGGCCCTGGGTTTGATTCCTCAGCACCACATAAGCAAAAAAAAAAGCCGGAAGTGGCGCTGTGGCTCAAGTGGTAGAGCGCTAGCCTTGAGCTGAAGAGCTGAGGGACAGCACCCAGGCCCAGAGTTCAGGACCCACAACAAGACAAAAAAAAAAAAAGTAGCATAGCAAGATTCAGCCTCCAACAAAACAAAACATAACTAATCTCAATGTCTGATAGCTGATGACATTAGTTAAACATATAAAACTGTTATATTTATATTCTCAAATACCTTGATTTACATTTTTCTAAAGAGACTTCGTAATTTGAAAATAATGTGTATAACTACAATCTGTAAAGTGATTTCCAATTACTCTGAGAAAAAAATTGACATTGCATTACCTATGCAGCAAGTTTCTATTTGCACAAGTGAGAAAATGTATTTGGAATCTTGCTGACATTTTCACAGAATTTGGAATGGGGAAAAGAAATGTAGAGAAAAACTGTATTCTCCCATTATGACAACTATTTTAATTGCCTCTCAGTCTTAGCAATAAAATAATATTTAGAAGAGCCTCAAACATAATTGTAATTCATTTATTGCCAATAGCCTAACTATGTCCATTACTTATTTAAAAAGTCTTTATTTCCTCAAACCATACAGAATCCTTTTTCTACCTTTTTTTTTTTGCCAGTTCTGGCTCTTTCACTCGGGGCCTAGACCCTATCCCTTAGCCTCTTCTGCTCAAGGCTATGCCTCTACCATTTGAGCCACAGCACCACTTCCAGCTGTTTCTGAGTAGTTTATTGGAGGTAAGAATTTTTCAGACTTTCCTGCCCAGACTGGCTTTCCTGCCCAAACTGCAATCCTCAGATCTCAAGCTCCTGAGCAGCTAGAATTAAAGGTATGAGCCACCAATGCCTGGCTCTTTTTTTTTTTTACGTTTTTGGTGGAATACACAGTCATGACCATTATCTCAACACCCTAATGTGCAACAGCACAACAAAACATGCTCAGATCCCACTGTAATCTAGATCATTGCTTAAGCTTTTCCCATTTTTCTCTGTTCCTTTTTACTAGTCATTTTATAATGATTATGACAGAGAAACACATTAGTTCCTGTGAATATTTTCAAAATTCATATTTAGTTCTTCATCTGAACTATTGTGTTAGTGTATTTTGACTTTCAAATATGCAGTGTTGAGGTCACAACTTAATAATGTTACTAAATCAAGTTTATCATAATCTTTACCTCCATTAAAGTTCTCTGAATCTCTCTGTCAGCTGAAGTACCCTCAGAAAACCGACGACCACCTAAAAACATAGTATTTGGAAATGGATCAATATTACCTTTTTCTTCTATATCCATCATTTAAGAATACAGTACATAACAGTTTCCGGAATAAAAAACATTAAGATAAAAATTAAATAGTAAGAATTATACTGACAAAGTTAGAAATTATTTTGGTATACATATCATTCTGTTATGGTGAAAGACTGTTTATTAAACTTGGTTAAACCTTCTATAAGTAATATCCAATTTACTCTGCTTATATTTCTTTTTTTTGTTTTGTCATGGGGCTTGAACTTTGGGCCTGGCGCTGTCCCTCACCTCTTTAGCTCAGGTGAGTGCTCTACTACTTGAGCTACAACGCCACTTCCGATTTTCTAGTGGTTTACTGGAGATAGGAGTCTCATAGTCTTTCCTGCCCCGGCTGGCTTTGAACTGTGATCCTCAGATCTCAGCCTCCTGAGTAGCTAGGATTACAGACGTGAGCCACTGGCACCCGGCTCTGCTTATATTTCTTTCAAGTCAAGAATTACAGATTAAGAGAGAAACAAGTTCTTTTGGAGTTTCTAAAAACTTACTCTAACATTTAATTTAAAAGGTGTTATTCTTACCAATAGCATCTATTTCATCCATAAAAATGATGCATGGTTGATGGTCTCTGGCATAATTGAACATTTCTCTAATCAAACGAGCACTTTCACCAATGTACTTGTCTACAATAGAACTAGATACAACCTGATTAAAGGAAAAACATTAAGGTAAATAAAAGACAATTCAAGTAAAATTTAACTTTAAACAACTACAAAAGACCCTTTTTTATCCTTTACCTTTAGAAAATTGCAGTCCAGCTGGCTGGCAACAGCTCTTGCCAAGAGTGTTTTTCCTGTGCCTAGGAATGACAAAAGTCTTACTTAGATGGAAAATACAAAAAATTTTCAAAAGCCCTTTCAGAATGCAATTGGTTAGTTAACAAATTTTCCAAGCTTGATCCTAAATCCTAATTTCAATTTCCAAAGCACTTTTGCCTCAACATTAAAAATTTTAAAATTTAAGTTTTACTCAGAATATCTCTTGGAATTATCTTTTTTATTTTTTATTTTTGGGTCCGGTCGTGGGGCCTGAACTCTGGGCCTGGGTACTCAATGTCCCTCAGCTCTTCAGCTCAAGGATAGCGCTCTACCACTTGAGCCACAGCACCACTTCCGGCTTTTTTCTTTTTGCTTATGTGGTGCTGAGGAATCGAACCCAGGGCCTCGAGCATGCAAGGCAAGCACTCTACCACTGAGCCACCTTCCCAGCCCGGAATTATATTTTTTTAATTGACATATAACTGCATCATCAAAACTATGACACTGATACATATAAATTTTGTAGAATTATTAAATCAAGCTAATTGACATATCCTCATATGTTTACCATTACTCTGTGGTGAGCACATTTAAAGTCTACACAGTAATCTTGAAATAGTCTAATACACTATTAATTTCAGTCACCATACAGTAAAATGAATCACTAGAACGTATTCCTCTTGTCTAACCGAAGTAACATCTCAGGTATCGGCCTGCCATTTCCATCCTAGTCCATCCCTTGCAGCCTCTAGTAATCAATTTTTCCTTCTATGAATATAACTTTCTAAAATCCTACAAATGAGGTCATGTGGTATTTGTCTCCCTATACCTGGCTTATTTCATTTAACAGAGTATTCTCTAGATGTATGCATGCCACAAATAACAGAATTTCCTTGTTTTTTAAGAGCTAAGTCATATTCCATTTTTTACATATACAACATTTTCTTATCTATTCCTCAGTTGATGGGCACTTAGTAAGTTTTGATATCTTAGATATTGTAGATAGTGTTGCAATAAACAAGAAAATGTAGATAGTTCTTCAAAATATTAATTCCAATGCCCTTGGGGAATATATATACATCTAGAAGCAAGACTGCTGAATCACATGGTAGTTCTATTTGTAATTTTCTGAGGAATCCCATAATGTTTTCTATAATGACCCTGTCAATTTACATTCCTACGAATAGTGTTCAAGGATTCCCCTTTCTTCACATTCATGTCAACACTTGTCATTCATTTCCTTCCTTTCTTCATTCTTTTATAATAGCTAATCTAACAGGTGAGGTAGTAGCTCCTTTGACTTACAACTTATTTTAATAACATTGCATATAGATCTTTAGAAATAAATCAAACGTAGTTATTACATAGACTGTGAGAAACTTGTATTACAATGGCCTATCCTGGGCTGGGAAGTTGGCTCAGTGGTAGAGCGCTTGCCTTGCAAGCCTGAGGCCCTGGGTTCGATTCCTCAGCACCACATAAGAAAAAAGAACAAAGCCGGAAGTGGTGCTATGGCTCAAGTGGTAGAGCAGTAGCCTTGAGCTGAAGAGCTGAGGGACAGTGCCCAGGCCCAGAGTTCAGGCCCCACGACTGGACCAAAAAAATAAATAAATAAAGTAGTCAAATCTGTAAGACTCTTATCTGTAAGTAACCAGCTAAAAGCTAGAACTGGAGATGTGACTCAAGTGGTAGAGTGCCACCTGCTGAGTGGAAAAAGCTGAATGAGAACTCCAAGCACTGACAACTCCAGGACCCACATTAAGACCCAGGACTCACATAAAACAAAGCAAAACAAAACAAACAACAGGTTTGTCATTCTTTTGAAGACAACAGGTTTACATTGCTCATTTTGGAAAAAGTGTGTGCTTACAAAACAACCAAGCTAATCTCTAGTTAAGCAACAAAGCAGTCTGAATGACCATACATTGTTAAACTGCCCATTTAAGTATTCTATGAAATGTATCTCATTTAGCTGGCAACTCAAACAACTAAGTGAGTACTTTTTCTAAGACAACTATACTTTAATATGCAGAAGTATTCTATTAAATTTTTCCATTTCATTAGACAAGCACAAAATATTATGTAAGGATGAAAACTTAATAACATTAATACATTTTGCTACCACAACATTTTATAGTTTAACTGGCATATTTTTATACTGCCAGTCTGAGCCAGTCCAGAATGCAAAACTACCAGCACTGTCCTATATCACTGACAACTAATTCCCATGCTAAGCAATGCTACCCATGTTGCTTCTGTATCATAGCACATATGTCAGTGAGATAAGAGCCCAACAGCTTTGCAGATTCCATAAAAGCATCTCAGGGACACCAGTATCTGTGAGTCACAGGGTATTCAAATCACATGCCTGCAATGATGTATACACCATAGGCACAAGTGTACTGAGCATACCTGAGGGAACAACAGATATACATCTCTTATCCTATTCTCATGCTGAACAGTGTGGAGGTTGGAACTGACCACACCAAATGACCTATTTTCATTCTTTAATACATTCATTTATTTGTGAAATAGAAAAAACTCAATACCAAGCCGGGCGCTGGTAGCTCACGCCTGTAATCCTAGCTACTCAGGAGGCTGAGATCTGAGGATCGCGGTTCAAAGCCAGCCCGGGCAGGAGAGACCGTGAGACTCCTATCTCCAATAAACCACCAGAAAACCGGAAGTGGCGCTGTAGCTCAAGTGGTAGAGCGCTCGCCTTGAGCTGAAGAGCTGAGGGACAGCTCCCAGGCCCAGAGTTCAAGCCCCACGACCGACAAAAAAAAAAAAAAAAAAAAAGAAAAAGAAAAAACTCAATACCAACCTGGTGGTCCATATAACAAACAGCCTTTTGGAGGTATTATTCCTACACGTTGGAATAATTCTGGGTTTGTAAGAGGTAATTCTATTACCTAGAAAAGAGATCACAGGTTTCTTTAAAAAGTTAGTAAAGACTTCAATACATTTTCTAAATATTTTATGCATCACAATCAATATCTAAACTTCCATGCTATGTTTTTCTCTTCAGGTAGATAGGAGATCTCTTAACTCTAAACAAAAAATGTTATATAGTGGCTACTTTAACAAAACATACAAATATAACATAATTTGTCAAAACATATGTGTCATGTACATTGATAATCTATGCATTATGAGATGCAAACTGTACCTCAATGATAAATTACCCTAAAAAAAACTGAAGAAAAAGCTGTTGTAGTTTGCTTGTGAGAATATAACACAATAATAATGAATAAGGAATGGATCTGATGTGTTACCACTAAGAGACATAAAAATTTCACCTGCTGCTACTGTGTCATAACAGCTTCAAAAGAATATGTTTTACTCTCAATCCCCAAGGCTGTCTCACAGAAAGATAAAATAGACAATAGAAAAACTGAGCATTTGACGGACTGCCTTAAATTACTCACAATTACTTAAGATAAGTTAGCTGGGCACCAATGGCTCCCACTAGTTATCCTAGCTACTCAGGAGGCTGAGATCTGAGAATCAAGGTTTGAACTCAGCCTGTGCAAGGAAGTCCATGAGACTCTTATCTCCAATTGACCACCACGCTGAAAGTGAAGTTGTGATTCAAGTGGTAGAGCACTAGCCTTGAGCAAAAAAATTCAGACAGTGCCCCAGCTGGCACATACACACAGATAAACTACAATGGAGTACCTATCTATGTATATAAGCTATGATTAGGACAAGACAAATCAGTAAAGTGTCTGCAGATGGAAACTCGTTCCTTCTGCTTCTGTGCATAACTGATGAGGCAAAAATCACTTCAGAAGGTAAAAATGCCTGCTCTTCCCTGCGTCCTTTCATTAGATGAAAGGCTTGTAGAGGCTTCTATTTTATACTTAAGCAATGCTTCCTCAAGCACTGTCAAAGAAAACTGGTTTCACAATCAACTGGAATGCTTGTTTAAATGGTAATCCCGTACCTCCAGTCTACTGAATCAGATCTAAAGCTGATATATTAAAGTTGATATGACATGTTACAATCATTCTCATTCACTCCTAAATATAAGCTTACATTAGGAGAATCAACAGGATAATTTGTTTTACAGATAATTGTCAAGAAGACATCTGTGCTACCAACAAGCAATCCTAATTTGATTCTTCATATTAAGTCACTCCCATCCCTCGAATTTTTCTTAAATGGCACAAATAATAATAATAAAAAAAAAAACATTTAAGGCAAAGGTAACTTTCTACCCTAAGGAGAAGTTGCTATTAGGCTTATAGAAAAACTACATACCACGTTTTATCCAAAGCACTTAGCCTCAGAAACACTATTAGTAAAACTAATAGATGGCAAGGGCATCAGGTTATATTAATTATGCTTAGCTTTCTTCCACTTCCCTTTTTTAAAAAAAATATATATTATTAAGTAGTTGTACAAAAAGGTTACAGTTCCATAAGTCAGGTTATGAATACAATCAATGCATCTTGATCAATGTCACCCCTTCCAGTAGTCTCCCCCATTTTCCCCTTCCCCTCTCTACCTTTAAGTTACACAGTTCAATGAAATGTACACTGAATATAATGACTGCATTTGCTTACCCTTCTCTCATCCTCTACTTTCTTTGTCACAAGAGCATGATTTTTTTCTAACATCAAATACTCTCAAATTGACTAAAATGTATAGCTTGAAACTCAGTGTTATTCTTTTCTCAACCAGAGTATTACACAATACTTAGTAACTGCATTTGGACACAAAGTAACTTTCATCCTGATTCTCCCTCCAGGTATCCTAAAACCAGTACTATTTATCAGTAAAATAGAGATCAACGTATATGATACCAACCTCTCTTAATTCCCGAATCTGTTCTGACAGGCCTCCAATCTCAGAATAGGAAACATTTCCAGGATCTTCATGAGACATGTTGTAAACCAATGGATCCACCTCTCTTGGCAAATATCTAGAATGAAAGAGCATGCATTTTTCTTTCAAAAGATGTTATTTTCTCTTAGCTTGTAGATAAGAGTATAAATGACTTGTCCATGCAAACACATGTAAAAGACCTACAAGGACATTTAATTAGTAGTATTTGTAATAGGTATGAAGTGGCAAAATATTCAGTGATTTCAAGAAGCATGTATTGTAAATAAAACTTGATAAAAGGTAAACTAAACAGACTAAAACTCACCTCATGATAGTTAATGTAGTCATATCCAAAGCAACTCTTGTTCCTGGCTTCAGCTTACTTTTGTCAAGCTGGTTTTGAAAAACAAAAAGTATTGCACAAATAGTTTAAAAGGGAAATAATTCTCTTAGAAGAGCTTAATGGTTAGAAGCCAAATACACATTTTTACCTTTTGCGAGACAACACAAACACTATACTATAAACGTCAAGCCAATAGTACAAATAATGGAAATAACTTAAAGATTATCTCCAGTTGCTCTTTAAAAGAATGACGTCGATGGCTCATTCCTGCAATCTCACTCAAGATTTGAAGATCTCATTTCAAAGCCAGCCCAGTCAGGTGAAATTCTTATCTCCAATTAACCACTAAAAACAGAAGTGAATCTAAGACTCAAGTAGTAGAGCACTAGCCAGCCTTTGGGGAGTGGGGAGGAGCCCACGGGCAGTGAGCTCAGGCTGAGTTCAAGGCCCAAAAACAAAAAACCTCAGGGAAAATGTGAAATCAAACATACCAAGTCTGAACTAGCAATGGCCTTGTTTTTGAAAAAGGAAGGATCTTGGAGGTTTTTCTTTCAAAGGCTTACTACTTGATATCATTTTGTCCATTATTTTAACTTAGGCTCTAGAAAAGTGAGTTTGGAACTTTAAGAAGCATTTATAGAAAAATTTCTTTGTGAACATTTTGGGGGAAATAAAAAAAGAGAAGCAATCTAAAGGTATACCTATTATATTTATTTTGAAATGAACAAATGTGAGGAAGAATATATGTGAATTATTATAAACAGTCAAAATACATTGTTTCTTCTTAAGAAGTTTTTTTTAATAAAGTTTCTTTTCTTTTTTTTCTTTTTTATTTTTTTGTCAGTCCTGAGGCTTTAACTCAGGGCTTGGGCATTGTCCCTTAGCTTCTTTTGCTCAAGACTAGCACTCTATCTCTTGAGCCACAGTGCCACTTCCAGCTTTTTCTATTTATGTGGTAATGAGGAATTGAACCCAGGGATTCATGCATGCTAGGCAAGTACTCTACCACTAAGCCACATTCCCAGCCCTTCTTAAAGAGATTTTTTATTAACATTTATTTAAAAATAAATACATAAGGCAAGCTTGGCATTGGTGGCTCACTTCTATAATCTTGGCTACTCAGGAGGCTGAGATCCATAGGATCTTGGTTTAAAGCTACGAAAGTCCACAAGACTTCATCCCCAAAATAACCACCAAAAAGCTAGGCTGGAGGTGTGGTAGAATGCTGACAGTGAGCAATAAAACTCAGAAAGAAAACCGAGGCCCCAAGTTCAAGCCCTAGTACTGGCACAAAAAAAACAAACAAGAAAACAATCTACCCACAATCCCTTCCCAAAAGAACATCCTGCTACTCACTAGACCTTAGCTTGCTAGGCAGGAACTCTACCACTTAAGCCATACCTCCAGCCCCCAAGTATATTACATATTAGGAGAAATCATACCAAACAATTTGCTGGCACAGATTTGATACTTAATAGTCACTTTACACTCAGAATATTACTTTCCAAAAGTAAAATTTCTTTGTAATCATTCTCCAATGCCCATAATTCCACAAGTAGGAGGGTGAAGCAGGAGCATCTTGAATTCAAGGTCAGCCTGCACTATATACTAAGACTGTCTCACAAGACAAACTCCTACCACTATACACACAGGCGCCAAAGAAATCCTGATATAATAAATATTCAGAGAACATTCTTCCAGTGAGCTTGTAAGCGTCTAAAGAATAGTATATAAATTTCCAAAGAATAAAAGAATATATAACTTGACTTTGGATGCTGTGTGATTCTAAAGTATTTGTAGGCATGTTCCTTTGAGCACCAATGAAATTCATAGTAATTTCAATTTGCCTAGTCTAAAGGACTTCATATAAAATTAACTTAGGTACAGTACGGTTTATAAGGAACATTTTTGAATGCTTACATGTAAAACATAGGCAACTGATAAGAGTCTAAAAAAAAAGTCATTTTAAAAATGGGACTGGATGCATGGTAGAGGGCTAGCTGAACAAATGAAGCTCTGAGTTCAAACTCTGTACCAGAAAATAAATATACAAAGGAAAATTTAAAAAAAAAATATAAAACAAAAACCAATAAATTTATGACTATAATCTGACTCAAAAGACTGAGACCTGGAAGATCCAGACTCTAAGCTAGCCTGGGCAAGAAAAATTCTTGAGACTGATTCTCCATAATAACCAACAAAAAAAGCCTGGAAGCATGGTTCAAATGCTAAAGCACTAGCTTTGAGTGATAAAGCAGGCAAACGTGGTAGAAGCGCTTGCCTTGCATGCCTGAGGCCCTGGGTTCGATTCCTCAGCACCACATAAGCAAAAGGAAAAAAGCCGGAAGTGGTGCTGTGGCTCAAGTGGTAGAGCGCTAGCCTTGAGCTGAAGAGCTGAGGGACAGCGTCCAGGCCCAGAGTTCAGGCCCCACGACCGGACCCAAAAAAAAAAAAAAAAAAAAAAAAAAGCAGGCAAACCAAATGAAGACTGAGGTCAAACACTTGTACTGACAAAAAAGATTTCTTTTGATTTCTCAGTTGCCCATCTATGGTTCAGTAGAAAGTAGAGAATCATAGACCATGATTTAAATTCAGGCATCAGTCATAATTTACTGCCTAAACAAACTATTCTTGGTAGTTAAGGACACAAAATCTAACTTGCTTACCTCAATAATTACAAGAAAGCATATTTGTTAATTATAAAGCACTATACAAATATAAATTATTACCTGTCGACGACAACCCACAACATATCTTGGTCCATTTGTAGCTTTAACAATGACTAGGAAAACAAAAAAAAAGAGCAACTGAAAAACATAAAGAAAAAAACTAACCAATTTAGAAAACATATATCCATATTTATGGAAGGTTTAGTTTTTGTCCTTAGAAAACTTTAAAAAAAGGGCTGGGAAGGTGGCTCAGTGGTAGAGCGTTTGCCTTGCATACATGAGGCCCTGGGTTCAATTCCTTAGCACCACATAAGCAAAAAGAAAAAAGCCGGAAGTAGCACTGTGGCTCAAGTGGTAGAGCGCTAGCCTTGAGCTGAAGAGCTGAGGGACAGCGCCCAGGCCCAGAGTTCAGGCCCCATGACCAGACCCCCCCCCCCCAAAAAAAAAACTTTAAAAAATCAAGCCCCACAACTGATTAAAAAAAAAAAAAAACACTTTGGGCTGGGAAAGTGGCTCAGTGGTTGAGTGCTTCCTTTGCATACATGAGGCCCTGGGTTCAATTCCTCAGCACCACATAAACAGAAAACCCAGAAGTGGCGTTGTGGCTCAAGTGGTAGAATGCTAGCCTTGAACTGAAGAGCTGAGGGACAGCCTAGAGTTCAGGCCCCACAACCGACAACAAAAACAAAAACAAACAACAAAAAAACCCCTCAAGTTTATGCAAAAATATCATGTCCTTGAATTACTGTCACTAAAAAAACAAGCATTTCGAAATTGAGGATCTTTTTTTCTAGTTAAGTTGGTTCACTTACATTTTTCTTCAGTTAATTGCTTGAGCACTTCACCCACAATCTA
Organism: Dipodomys merriami; assembly: GCF_024711535.1. NCBI lineage: Eukaryota > Metazoa > Chordata > Mammalia > Rodentia > Heteromyidae > Dipodomys > Dipodomys merriami. Next base: position 512,246 of record NW_027206258.1, read on the forward strand.
AAAAAGGAAATAAAGCATTGTTGTTGTTTTTTTACCAATAGTGGAAATACGCAAATTACCATCACCCACTGTATTACAAATTTCATCACCTACCTGCCCGACACTTTGTAGGGCCTTCAGATCATTTTCAGATTTTTCATACTGCTTGGTAAGTTCTTTCAATTGTTCCCTTACTGAAATAATATAATTTGAGCATTTTAAATTAAGCAATAATTTTAGTGCATTGAAATTACACATCTCACATTTGCTTCAGTCTATTTCACTCCGTGTATGTTTCATATCTACTATTTAAAAAAAAAAACACAAGAAATTTTGCCATTTGTAATGAATGGGGGGATATTATTTCTTCTTCTTCTTCTTTTTTTAAGTAATGTTACAAAGTGCCCTCCTTAACCTTCGGGATTGGCTATACTTCTTTAAGCACATCTTAACAAGTTACATTTTTGTAAGGTACTGCCATCTGATATTTCCCTTGCAATCACACATCCAAACGATGACCCTTCGTCCCTCTTCCCCTGACCTGCTGGACCACTCTCCGGGTTGTCTGCCCTGAATCAAGGCAACCAATGCAGTTCTCTATAGAATCAAACGGTACATTCTCCTTCAACTAAAACGCTCTGGCTTTTCCATGGAGGTCGGTCCACCGTCGGGGGGGGGGGGGGACACCCGTCAATGCTTCAGGCGAGAGGCCAAGTTGTAACGATCACGGGATCCTTCCAGCAGCTCCCGTTCTGCCTTTCAACTCCCAGACCCAGCCGCGTCCCCCCCCCGAGTCCCACCTCGGGCGAGCGCCTCCTCGGACCCCAGCGCCGGGCCCGCCCGGGGCCCGGGATTCCAACGCTGCCCGCCCTTGCACTCCAACCTCGCACACCTCCCAGCCCGCACCGGCCCGGCTGGTCCCCTCGTCCCTTTCCCACCTCCATCTCGGGAGCGAGCTGTGCGTCAGCCCGCCGGGGCCAGGGCCAGGCCCGCCGGGCCGCGGCGGCCCCCGGACCGGCCGGGTCCCCGCCGGCGGGCTGCAGCGCCCCAAGCCCAGGCCGGATGACAAAGCGCCTTGTCCCCGCACCGAGGCCTGCCCCAGCCCCGCGGCCCCGCTGCGGGCTCCGCCGCAGGCCGCCGCCTCGTCGGAACCAGAACGAGTCCAGGCGGAAGACGGTGTAGAGAGAAAGGTGCACTCACGCTCCTTGAGACGGCCGTCGATTTCCTTGTGCTCCAGCAGCTTCTTGCGGTAGTCCTGAAGCGCCTTATCTCTAGGGTCCGCCATGATGAGAAGCCGTCGCTCATAGGGGATGCTGGGAATGGCCATGGCCGCCCGGGCGGGGGAAAGGGGCGGGGCGAGGGTGGAGAGCTAGCGTAGAGGGGCGGGTTTCTGGATGGGCACGCCCCTTCCGGTTGTTCCTGCCGCTCTGCTCCCCTGCTCTCATCTCTGTGGCTTAAGGTGCACCCCAGAGCGCCAGCACGCCCAGAGGAAGGCCTCCGCCTACACTGTCTCCTACTGGCCAGCTCTTGTAAAGCAGGCGGGAAAGAGGTTACCTAGAGGCCACCGTCGAGTCACTGCTTTCCTGGAATTGCGAAAGGCTCTGTAATAAACTGCGGAGGCAACAGAATAGGAACGTGTAACATTTCAACATAGGTTCAAGGGCCCACCAGTATAAACTGCAGGTGCAAAAGGAGTAAGCAATTCCATTCATTATTGGATGAATGGGGTAATGACAGATCTGCTTAGGATCTGAGAGGGTGACCAAAAAATACTGATAATTTTGGAAAACAACAAGTACTATGATGGAAATAAAACCAGTGATATTATAGAGTAAGATGGGAAGACAGGATGAGTATCACAGATAGGAAAAGGCCCCAGAGAACTTTCTGAATGGGGGCCTGGCTGGAAAAAGTGGGGAAAGTGTTTGCCTCATTTCTAGGAAAAGAAAGGAGGCCAATGAGACCTCAGAATGTGGGGCATGGTAAAGCAGAGTATGGGGTGAAATAGATAGATTTTGAGGGTAGGCTGAGGCAGGAACTGGAGATCTGCTAGAACTGTTACAGATTTCTGTGATTTAGGAAAACTTGCTTAACCTCAATATCTGTGTAAGATTAGTATAACTGTTACATATCTAATAAAGTAATCATGAGCGTTAAATAAGATAACATGCCTAAATCTATTGACCCAACATAGATCATATAGTAAGTACCCAGTAATGTTCTTTTTTTTTGGTGGTTGTAGGGTTTGAACTCTGAGCCTGGGCACTGTCTCTCAGCTCTTCAGCTTATGGCCAGCACTCTACCACTCGAACCACAGTGCCACTTCCGTTTTTCTGGTGTTTAATTGGAGATAAGAGTCTCACGGACTTGTCCTGATTGGGCTGGGTTTGAACCGTGATCCTCAGATCTCAGCTTCCTGAGTACTAGGATTACAGGTGTGAGCCACCTGCGGCAGGCAATAATGTTCTTTTAATTGCTCTTTTGGAGCTGAGGGGATAGTACTGGCCTGGTATGTGAAAGGCATTCAGTTCAATCCACAGCATCTCAAAGTAACTAAATGAAATGTATTTACTCTATAAACATGTACAGACTTATGTGAATTAATGACAAAATGGGCATGGTCAAATGTGTTAGGAGTAAATCATATGGGTATAGTGTGACTACTCTATTTTTCTAAATATTCTGGGTATTGTGTGACTACTCTTCTAAATATAACTGGGCCTAGAAAATAAGCAAGACAAATTGGGCAAGGACAGTCCCTTCTCTCACTCAAGTACAATTACTCTGATTAAACGAGTCAGTCCATATGTCACCTCTGACATCAAGGAGTAAAGAAGAGAGGACCAGGGAGAGAAAATAAAGACAGCTCATTGTGATTCAACTTGATTAATACATCTGAGTGCATGTGGTGTGCTATTTTAACCTCACTCTTGACTTATTTTAACTCACTTCACCTCATGCTTTTCCTCTGACCCACTTGGCAAAATTCAAGATTCAGAGAAGCTTTCCATTTCCCTCATACCTACACTAGCCCTTTTCCTCTTTTTACATATGATCACCTAGCTCAATTTGTAACCTTATGTTCATAAATGTGTCTTTTACCTCACTAGACAATGCCTAAGAAGTTACATAAGATGTGTGACTATTTTTTGATCAAGATTGTATGTCTACTATCCAGCAAACTGTCTAAAGATGGAATGTGTATGTGATTACATATAGATACACACATATATATATATATGTATATAAAGCTGAATGGAGTAGTAGGTCAATACTGTGCTAGGTAAACAGAAAAACAAAAAATAGCAGTTAAGGGCTGGGACTGTGGCTTAGTGGTAGAGTACTTGCTTAGCATACATGAAGCCCTAGGCTCAATTCCATAGTACCATATAAGCAGAAAAAGCCAGAAGTGGCACTGTGGCTCAAGTGGTAGAGTGCTAGCCTTGAGCAAAAGAAGCTCAGGGACAGTGTCCAGGCTTTGAGTTCAAGACCTAGAACTGGCAAAAAAAAATAGCAATTAAAATATCAGAATAGGCTGGGAATGTGGCTTAGTGATAGAGTGTTTGACTACCATTCATTAAGTCCTGGGTTGGATTCCTCAGAACCACATAAACAGAAAAGGTCAGAAGTGGTGCTGTGGCTCAAATGGTAGAGTGCTAGCCTTGACCAAAAAGCAGCTTAGGGACAGTGCTCCAGACCTGAGTTCAAGATCAGGACTGCACTATACAACTTGGGAGGGGGGGGTTGGAGGGAAAAAAACTGGGAGAAAATGAGAGAGGGGGTGACACTGTTTAAAAAAAAAGGTACTCATTACCTGAGTTATGTAACTGTGACCCTCTGTACATCATCTTTACAATTAAAAAAATCAGTGTAGAGTAGAAGATATATAAAAAAAAAAGGTGAGGGCATAACAATAAATGATTAGATAGGTTTGGACCTTCATAAATCATGTAAGGATAGTCTCCTAATTTTTTCACATAATTTAGTACTCATGGGTATAGTAGCTTTAAAATATGTACACAAATTTTTTTAAAATCCTTTCTACCTCAAGAAGTAGAGAGTAAGCTGAGCACCTACAGCTCACACCTGTTATTCTAGCTACTCTGGAGGCTGAGATCTGAGGGCTATAGTTCAAAGACAGCCCAGACAGACAAACTGAGAGCTTTTTATCTCCAATTAACCAGTTAAAAGTCAGAAGTGGGGCTGGGAAGGTGGCTCAGTGGTAGAGTGCATGCATGAGGACCTGGGTTCGATTCCTCAGCACCATATAAGCAAAAAGAAAAAAGCCAGAAGTGGTGCTGTGGCTCAAGTGGTAGAGCGCTAGCCTTGAGCTGAAGAGCTAAGGGACAGTGTCCAGGCCCAGAGTTCAGGCCCCATGACCGGACCAAAAAAAAGTCAGAAGTGGAGGTGTGGTTCAAGTGGTAGAGCACCAGCCTTGAGCAGAAAAGGTTAAGTGAGAATTTGAAGCCCTGAGTTTAAGCCCTAATATTGACATGAGGGAAAAAAAGTAGAAATAGAGATTAATTGCACACCCTGACTAGTGACATCTTATGAAACGAACATGACAGTATACTTCCGCTGAGATTAGCTCATGAACAGGTTTCCTTCTTACTCTCCCTCTGAGGACTTCCCCTAGACAAGTCACTTGTTACACCATGAGTATATTATCAGCTGATCTATAGTAAGGTCCACTTGGCAAGAACAGCCAGCAAAAAACTGAGGCTTCCTGACAACAGACACGTGCCGGCTGCCTTGGTGCAGATCATCCAGCCCTAGGATGACTTCAGATGAGTGCAACCCTCTTTGTAATTGCGATAGCATGAGCCTGAGTCACACAAGCCAGTTCAGCAGCTATGCTGCTGGCCTACAAAAACCCTGAGAAGAGATTTGCCACTAAGCTTTAGGAGAATTTGTTACAGCGATAAGTAACTGTATTCATTCAATAGGAATCTTTTTGTTTTCCTAGAGAGAAATACACAGAATTAGATTAGAAAGTAGCAAGTACTTTTGCTCATACATTTGCCATGCCCCTGGAGGGTTTGTGTTTTGTCTTGTTTTTAGATAGATCACATTGTATGGCTCAGGCTCTCCTGGAACTGTGCACTCAAATGACTCCCTCACTTCAGCTTCCTCATAGACGGAAGGAGCTGGCACTATAAACATGTGCTACCGAGATCAGCAGACTCTCAAGTTTGAAGAAGTACTCCAAATCCTTACCAAAACGCACTTAATTGGGTAGATTTATGGCTAAGGAGTAAGATGCTAGGGTAGGAATAGAAGTTAGAGTTCCTAAGTGGGGCATTGGTGGCTCACGCTTGTAATCCTAGCTACTCAGGAGGCTGAGATCTGAGGATCACAGTTCAAAGCCAGCCCAGGAAGGAAAGTACGTAAGACTCTTATCTCCAATTAACCACCAGAAAACTGGAAGTGGCATTGTGGTTCAGGTGGTAGAACACTCGCCTTGAGCTGAATAGCTCAGGGACAGCACCCAGGTCCAAAGTTCAAGCCCCAGAACAGACAGACAGACAGACAGACAGACACACACACACACACACACACACACACACACACACACACACACACACGTTAGAGTTCTTAGGCTTGTGTGAAATACTATTCAGTAAAGTAATATGTAAAGATATCTTCTAAAGGCTGGGGATATGGCTTAGTGGTAGAGTGCTTGCCTAGCGTTCATGAATCCCAGGGTTCAATTCCACAGCACCATATAAACAGAAAAAGCTGGAAGTGATGCTGTGGCTCATATGGTATTGTGCTAGCTTTGAGCAAAAGAAGCTCAGGGACAGTGGCCAGGCCCTGAGTTCAAGCCCCAGGTCTGGCAAGAAAAAAAAAAAGATAGCTTTTAAAAATGCTTCAAAGATTAGATTGGAAAAGAAGAGGTGAGTATGGAGGTACAGACATGTAACAGCACACAGGCTGAGGTGCATGCCTGTAACATCAACACTTAGGAGACTGAGGCAGGAGGATTGAGAGTTCTCCATCAGTCTGGGCTACATAGCAGAAACCTATCTCAAAAGGAGAGGGGCTGGGCTGGGAAGGTGGCTCAGTGGTAGAGCACTTGCCTTGCATGCATGAGGCCCTGGGTTCGATTCCTCAGGACCACATAAGCAGAAAAAGCTGGAAGTGGTGCTATGGCTCAAGTGGTAGAGCGCTAGCCTTGAGCTGAAGAGCTGAGGTACATCACCCAGGCCTAGAGTTCAGGCCCCATAACTGACGAGAGAGAGAGAGAGAGAGAGAGAGAGAGAGAGAGAGAGAGAGAGAGAGAGAGAGAGAGAGAGAGAGAGGCAGGCCAAGTACCTGTGGCTCATATTTGTTATCCTAGCTATTCAGGAGGCCTTGATATGAGGATCACAGTTTGAAGCCAGCCTGGGCAGGAAAGTCCATAAGACTCTTATCTCCAATTAACCAGCAAAAAGCAGAAGTGGAACTGTGTTTCAATGGTAGAGTACTAGCCTTAAGCCAAAAAACTCAGGGACAATGCCCAGGCCTCAAGTTCAAGGCCCAATACTGGCACAAAAAAGGGGAGGAGGAGGAGGAGGGGAAGGAGGAGGAGAAGGAGGAGGAGGAGGAAAGGAAAAAAAGAAATTACTACTCTACCTTACTGTAAACTAGTTCCATTCACCATCTTCAGAACACATTTCCTCTCTATTTACCTTCATAATTCTAATTAATATACCTAAGCACACTTGCTTTGTGCTCTCTCTCTCTCTCTCTCTCTCTCTCTTTTTCTTTTTTTTTCTCCAGAGCTGAGGTCCGAACTCAGGGCCTTCCACTCACCAGGCAAGCACTCTTCCACTGAGCTAAATCCCCAACTCTTCTTTCTTTTTTCTTTCTTTTCCGTCCTTCCTTCCTTCTTTCCTTCCTTCCTTTCTTTCTTCCTTCCTTCCTCTCATGTGTCACTACTGGGGTTTGAACTCAGGGCCTCTCCCTATTGCTTGTTTTTCTCTCTCAAGTTTGGCACTCTACCACTTGAGCCACATCTCCACTTCTAGCTTTTTGCTGGTTAGAGATGAGTCTCATGGACTGTTCTGCCTAGATTGACTTTGAACCTTGATCCTCAGATCTAAGACTTTTTTTTGTCTGTCATAGGGCTTGAACTCAGGGCCTGGGCACTATCCTTGAGCTCTTTTGCTCAAAGCTAGTGCTCTACCACTTTGAGGCACAGCACTACTTCCTGTTTTTGAGTGGTTAATTGGAGATAAGAAACTCACTAGGACTTTCTTCTCTGGGCTCACTTTGAACCTTGACCCTCAGATCTCAGCCTTCCGAGCAGCCAATATTACAGGCTTGAGCTGCAGGCGCCCAGCTAGATCTCAGACTTTTGAGTAGCTAGGATTATAGGCATGAGCCACTATTGCCTGGCCATTGCTGTTTCCTGATATAGTGGTTTTAGGATTTATCTTTTGACTTCTCTATTAAGAAGATAAAGCTTTTTTTGTCCTTTAAATCACCTAGATTCCCATTTCTGCTACTTCTTTTCTTTTCTTCAGAGGTACACTCTAGAGGTGTACCTCAAGTGATAAAATATATATATATATTTTTTTTTTTTTGAGGCAGGTTGTTTATTGTGAGTGTTGGGGATACAGCCACTATACCTGGCTACAACCATCTCCTTTGAGAATAGAAGAGGAAGGGACCGGACAGTATAGGGTGAATGGAAAACAAGACTATATATATATATATATATATATATATATATATATATATATATATTTATTTATTTATTTATTCATAATTATATATATATTTATAGCTATATATACAGCTATCTATATACACATATATGTATATATATTCTTGTATATTATGTTCAAAGTATATATTCTTGTATTCATATACATAATTATGTATATTCCTGTATATTTACACATATGTATATATATATACACAAGAATATATACACAAGGATATATATTATATACAAGAATATATATCTTGTATAGTCTTATCTATATAATATATATATATTCTTGTATATAATATATATATTTACATATGATCTGGAGCTGAACATTACAGATGGTCTTCTGGAGAGAAAGGGGAAGTTTTTTGGTTTTTTTTGGGTCTGGTCGTGGGGCCTGAACTCTGGGCCTGGGCGCTGTCCCTCAGCTCTTCAGCTCAAGGCTAGCACTCTACCACTTGAGCCACAGCGCCACTTCCGGCTTTTTTCTTTTCACTTATGTGGTGCTTAGGAATTGAACCCAGGGCCTCATGCATGCAAGGTAAGCACTCTACCACTGAGCCAACTTCCCAGTCCAAGAAAGGGGAAGTTTTAACCTTTAGCAGGGAGGGAGCTGTCTATATAATCTTTCTTTTTCTCCCAATTTAGAAACTTCTTTTTTTCTGAATTATGCTGTGTCTAGAGATTCTTAGTTTGTAGCCACTCTTGGGTGAGTAATCTTGACCTTAAACTATTTTCTAAATGAGTTAGATAAATTTTATATTTTTCTACTTAATTAACTAATAGTTGATCCACACTTTATCATCAGTTTTTCTGCCTCAGTACCACCTGTGGATTTTTTTCCTGTCAAGTGTAGTTTTCTCTTCTATCTGACATTGCTGTCAAAAATGATCATTTGTTTGCATTTGTTTGTGTAAGTGTCACATTGTGCTGTGTCATCCCAGATGGTCATTATCTTTTCAGATTTGTTAATTAGTTAATTGAGTGGTATACTCATTCATTCAGTCAGAGGTCATCTTCTGAAACATATACACACTAACTGCCAAGGAACCTGATAATAGCAAGGCAAGTTCTGTTTCTTTTTAATTAAAGAATTATCTTTATGTAGTTATATGAAGGGTTTTCAATTCGACATGTCAGTGTATGAGCGCAATGCATCTTTTTTTTTTTTTTTTGGTCGGTCGTGGGGCTTGAACTCTGGGCCTGGGCGCTGTCCCTCAGCTCTTCAGCTTGAGGCGAGCGCTCTATCACTTGAGCCACAGTGCCACTTCCGGTTTTCTGTTGGTTTATTGGAGATAGGAGTCTCACAGTCTCTCCTGCCCGGGCTGGCTTTGAACCGCAATCCTCAGATCTCAGCCTCCTGAGTAGCTAGGATTACAGGCGTGAGCCACCAGCGCCCAGGGTGAGCGCAACCCCCGTCTCTCCCAGCCCTACTCATCCTTTCCTTATCTAGTTCCATTTTCACATATGTACCTTGAATATTATTGCTGCATTCACCTACTTTCATTCATCTATCTCCTCTTGGCCTCCCCTGGCTCCAAACAACACATTGCAACTTCCTGATATTCATTTTGTAAGTCAGCTAGTCAAAGGAGTTACCCCATGGCAAACTTCCCCTTTGTATAGCACACTGTAGTCAATGTGTTTGTGTATATGTATGCATGTGACCCTGTACACATCGTCATATATATGTTTATAATTTAGTCTAACTTGCAAGGTGAGTTCTTTACACAGCTGGTGAATGATGAAAGCTACATGTAAACACATGTATTTAGTTCTATATAGTAAGTCCAGTTATATGACTTTATGGAAGCAAGGAGGAGGAGTCTATTCTAACCTCAGGGGAAGCGCTAGAGGATGCCTAGGAGCTGGCAGGGTCTGAGCTGAATCTTCCAGCAGAAATCCAGCAAAGTGACGGTAGTAGATTGAGACTTGAGAAAACATTTCAAGAGTGGAAACTCTTTTCAGGTAAGCAAAGGTATGGTGGCTGCAGCAAGACATGCATTGGGAATTGTGTGCAGCTCACCAACTGTAAGAAAAAAGCAGTGTTGTAAAGGAAGCTGGAATAGAGCACCAGATCATAGGGACTTAAACTATGTGCCAGGAGTCCACAACTTGATCTTTCCTTCCTTCTCTTTCTTTTTTTTTCTTTCTTTCCTTCTTTCGTTTGTTCATCTGCTCCTTCCTTCCTTCTTTCCTTTCTTCCTTCCTCCCTCCCTGCTTCCGTCCCTCCCTCCCTCTCTCTTTCCCTCCTTCCTTTCTTTTTTTTTTATTGTGAAAATACTGTACAGAGGGGTTACAATTACATGGACAAGATAATGAGTATATTTCTTATCAAGCATTGTAGCTTCCTCCTTTGTTTCCCCTTCCCATCCTTTCCCAGGCTCCCCTCGCTCCCTCCTTCCTTTCTTTTTCTTTTATAAAGTGCAGTTTCGCTTATTTTATTACCACTTTCTGTGGTTTCCTTCCTTCCTTTCTTTCCTTTTTTCTTTCTTTCTGTGTGTGTGTGTGTGTGTGTGTGTGTGTGTGTGTGTGTGTGTGTGTGTGTGTGTGTGTGTGTGAGTGTGTGCTAGGTCTGGAATTCAGAGCCTGGAGTTCTGGCTTAGTTTATTTTTATTTATTTATTTATTTATTTATTTTATTTTATTTTTATTTATTTTTGCTCAAGGCTAGTCTTCTGTCACTTGAGCTAGACCTCCACTTCTGGCTTTTCTGTGGTTAACTGAAGACTCCTTTAAGTCTCACAGACTTTCTTGCCCAGTCTGGCTTCAAACCAGGATTCTCGGATCTCAGTCTTCTGAGTAGCTAGGATTGCAGGAGTGAGCCACTGGTACCTGGCTTTACAACTTAATTTTTCAGACAGCTGGGAACATTGGAGAATCTAAAAAGTTTAATATGGTCAGGTTTACATTTTTAAGAAAACCAGCCAAGTATTGAGCACATGCTTTGAGAGGTACAAGCCTTTGAGCTAGGTGATCAGGTAAGTGCTCATGGAATGAGGAAATAAATCGGGAGAGAGACAATGCAGGCTGGAAGTTGGTCACTAAAAAGGAGAAGGGGAAATACCTGAAGAGACGTGTAGAGCATAGACTGGCAGGACCTGGCATATCAACAAGCGTGGGAAGTGAAAGAGAAGACTTCCTGTTGCTGGATGTTCCTAGATGGCGTAATCAAATATTTTGGAAAAAAACAAGGTGGATGTGTCCAATAGACAGTTGCATTTGAAGCTCAATCTGAACTAGAAATACAGATTTGGGAGTCACAAGTGTAGAAGAGGCATTGAAAACCATGACATTGGGTGATTTTCTCCAGGGAGGCTCATCAACACTGAACAAAAGATAGAAAGAATGCTAGGGATAGCCACATCTTACAGGTGGGCTGGCAAGCGTGGGATGCCTAGCCAGACCCTGTCTCAGAAAAAAGAGAAGTAGAGTGGAAGGAAAGAGAAGAGGAGAGAAAGGAAAGACTAAAGGCTAAGCAAGCAAAGACAAAATAATTGTAAAAAAAAAATGTTGTGTTTGGCACATCTGATTTGCAGGTTTGAAGCATCTATATTGTTAAAATGCAGCACAGTTCTCCTGAAAAAATGGCCAGTGGATTTGGCAAATGATCCGGGCACTGGTGGCTCATGCCTGTAATCCTAGCTACTCAGAGGCTGAGATCTGAGAATCATGGTTCAAAGCCAGCTGGGCAGGAAAGTCTGTGAGACTCTTTTTCTCCAATTAACAACCAAAAAGCCAGAAGTGGAGCTGTAGCTCAAGTGGTAGAGTGCTAGGCTTGAACACAAAAGCTCAGGAACAGCACCCTGGCCCTGAATTCAAGCCCCAGGACACAAACATACACACACACACACACACACACACACACACACACACACGTTTCATAAAGAGGTGTTTCAGAAGAGTGGGGTTGGAAACCAAACTGAATATTAGGACTAAGGCCTGAATGAGAGATTTAGTGAAGTTATAGACTAAATAGCTCATTCTTCCAGGAAGTAGAAAAGACAAAAACAGCTTAAATGGCTGACCTTCCCACTCCAGATGTTCTAAGCTCCTTGAGAGAAAGAGTTTAGCAGTGTAATATGTATATTCATATTTATATTTAACCAGTATTAATTTGATACATGGCTGTAAGGAAATAACACCAAATCTTTAAAGGGTTTTTCTTTTTTTTGACCAGTTCCTTTTTGTGCAGTCAATTATTTCCTTCTGATTCTTTGAATGCTGGAAATCATTCAGGCAACTGAGAAGCTTCCCACAGACATGTCCAAGTCTCATTTTGAGACTCAAGCCATTTCCTGCTTTGGTCATTAACAAAATAATAATAGCTGTTGTTTGCATAGTAATCAGAATTCCATCAAGAAATGCTGCCTGCATTAAATGTTAGTGGTGTTATTTTTATAATCACTAGTATTAGAATAATAAGGTTAGGACTTTGTTCATCTCTAAAAAATTTCATATTGTTCAGCAAGATTGAAAGAGTCTCTGCTTTTAGAAATCAAAGGTTTGAACTTTGTACCCTGTGGGTGCATTTGAAATAGTCATTGGATGACGAAGCTGTTGTTTCATCATCCCTAACACAGTAGAAATGGGCCCATGGTTCATGCCTGTAACACCAGGCTCTGAGCTCAGGCTTCAGTATGACACAAAATATAATGATTTAAAGGACTGGTAGAGAAACTTCCGTGATACATTGGATTTTTACAGGCTTTAAAATCCTTTACAAAATGAATAGAAAATTATAAGACACTAAAATAAAACAATTATCATATGTGAGTGGTGATTCTGGTAAGTTTGCTAGAAATCTGTAGTGCAAGACTGATGGGAATAATAAAACTTCAGTTACTGTGGGTTTCAGGCTATTACATCAGGATAAAATGAGAAGCTGATTCTTGCTTCCTTCTGAAATCTTAGGCTTTTTTTTTTCATTTCATTTTCCTCTGATTGCATCTCTTATTTTTGATGGCTTGATCTTCCGTTAGTAGAACTGTGGCTATAAGAAAGAGGTATGGCTCAAGGGGTAGAGAGCCTGCTGTAATCCAGAAAGTGCACTTCTGTGCACACACACGAAACAGATATCAATTCATTTCAAACGTGCACAGTCTCTTAAGATAGGTTTGAGCTATAATGCTTGATTAAGTAGTTAATTTTAAGAGTTCAAAATGAGCGGTAGAAACAGGAAGAAAATACAATGAAAGATTGCATACTACGGGTTGTGGATGCAGTTTAGTGGAGCTTATTTTAATGTATGTTAAAAACAAACAACAACAAAACAACCCTACTTTCTCCTTAAAGTGTTCTTCAACTAAGAGAGGAAGGAAGAAAGGAAAGAAGGAGGAGGGAGGGTGGAAGACAGGGAGGGAAGCTAGAAAGGACGGGAAGAAAAGAACGGAAAGGAAAGGAAGAAACAAAGTTGATAAACTAGTCTCATGGCTGAACGCTAAAAGACCAGGCCTGGCTGATGGGAATCTCCAGTCCCAAAATGTGAAAGTCCACTCCCCGACTTCTGCAGGTAACAGGTGTCTGAATTTCCCTAAGCAGGCCAGGCCTGGCTGAACTGGACCCGCTCAGTGAGTTTGCCCACCAGGCCTGTGTAAAGTACTTCAGGCTGAAACCACAGACTTACAAAGCCCCCAAACCCTTTGTACCCTTCACCAAGGCCTTTAAGTCCCTTCACCCCGGTCCCCCAGTACTCCTCCGGTCTTCTGACTCTCCTCAAGTCACCTTGGGGTCCCTCTTCAGCTTTCCAATAAAGCCGATCTGGTCTGTTGAGGTCCTTTTCTGCTCTTTCTTTATTCTGATGCCCTCGTGACTCAGTTTCCTAACTCTGGGAACGAGAGGACGTGGTTCTTTTGTCGTGGGGCTCCAGTCCTTGTGGCATCTCGCCTGTCTGGTTTACTTGGGCTTAGGAGAGGAGAGGTGGTTCTGACCCAAGCTGACTAGTTGGGTTGGCGTTGGCCACCTTTGGCTTTGCAAGGCGCCTGGTTTGTTTAGAATACGCAGCGGATTCTGACGCAGCGGATTTCCCCCGTTCCCCTTGGGTGCTCTTTGCTACAGCTCGCCGAAAGCCTACGTTGCACCGGCGGCCTGTGGCAGGCAGCCGATCGGTGTCCCTTTCGGTTTTAAGACCGGCCGGGACTCGGGGGACACGTAATTCCTACGGTTCGGTTCCCTCGTCCCGACAGGCGGAAGGATTGGCCGACGGGGACCGGGGCGGGGGACCGGAAACACCCGGACTCCCGCGCCGGGTCGGGGGCCGGGGGGCGGGGAGGTGGTTTGCGCACGGGGTGCAGACTGCAGGCCGGGGTGTCCCGGGCCCGCACGGCGGCGCGGGGTGACGGGATCGTGCGTCAGCCCCGCGGGGTGAGAAGGAGGCGGGCCGGGGGCCGCGGGCAGCCGGCGCGGGCGCCGCCGCACGTCCGCAGGCTCGGCGGGGCCGGCGGCTCCGGGGCTGGGGGCGGGCCGGGGAGGTGCCCGGAGGCGGGGCGGCGCCGCGGGCCCGGAGGCGCGGGCTTCATCTGCGAGCGCGCGGCCTGCGCCCGGGTGCTGGGGACGCGGAGCGGCGGGGCCACCATGAGCTGGAGCCGGGGCTTCCTGATCGGCCTCCTGAGCGCAGCGTGGCTGCTGCGCTCCGGCCGCGGGGACCAGCAGCCTCCGGAGACGGCGGCGCAGCGGTGCTTCTGCCAGGTGAGCGGCGAGCGCGCCCGGCCAGGTGAGGGGTCGGGGAGGGGGCCGTCATCGCGCCTCTCCCCCGGGGAATGAGCCCCCGACCCCGGCCCCCCCGGCTAGGGTCGCAGACCTCCATCCCTTGTCTGGCAGGGCGACGACCGGTGTGTTTCCATGCAGCCTGGATGCCGCGCGCCCTCCCGCGATCTGCACCCCGCCAGGGGCGTGGGGTTCGCCCTTCCTGGCCTTCCCTGACGGTGGGAAAGGGGGTGTGCGGACGGTGGGCACCCACCCTAGTCGCTCTTTCCGTAGAATCTCGGCCGGTTCTCACTTCGAACTTGACCTGGAATTTGGGGTGCCTGTGCGGGTGTGGCTTCGCCAGCCCCTCCGCGTGTTTCCTTTTTCCTGACTTGTCACGGTGTTCTATCTGACTGGTGATGTTTTCCTGTCTGGCTGTTATGGTGTTCTAACGTGTCACCCTTCACTCCTAAATATAAAGTTTGGTTACGAGTTTAGGATTATTTCCTTTCGTGAGAGTAAGAGGTGTCGTTTCCCTGAGCAACAAATTCAATTTAGTTTTTCTGTCTTTGTATTTTATATTTCAAAACCATCCCTTTTTTTTTTTTTTTTTTTTGGTGGTGATGTGGGAGGGGAGAGGGACTATAGCTTAAGTTCATTTTGGGTGAGGTCCTTTAGAAGAGGCAAATTGAAATAACTCTGAATTTCATTTTGGCAGTCATCAGGAACGGCCAACATGTAGCTTAGAATCATTCAGTAACATCTGAAGTCAATGTTTGTATTATTCTATTCTTTGGAAAGTGTAGCATTCTTGTTCAGATGTTTTTGTTTTCATGAGACATGGTCTCTAGGCTGACCTTCAACTCCTGATCTTTCTGCCTCAGCCTCTCAAATGTTGGTATTAGGTATGCACCACCATGGTTGGCTGCGATTACTTTTTTTTTTGTTTTGGTACTGGGCTTAAACTCAGAGCCTTTAGCTTGTTAGGCTGGTGTATCACCGGAGCCATATACCTCCAGCTCTGCTTTTGCTGGTTATTTTTGAGATAGGATCTCCAGACTTCTGCTAAGGCTGGTCTTGCCCCTTGACCTTTCTGCTCTCAGCTTCCAAAGTAGCTAGTGAGCCATTGGTAAATGGTTTTATTCTTTCAAGCTACATCTTGGTGGGTAGCTTTACATTTTTAAGCTGGATGTGGTTACACACTTCCGTAGTTCCAGCTACTCAGGAAGTGGAGATAAGTGGATCCCTAATTTGAGACTGGTCTGAGCAGTTGCTGAGACCCTATCTCAAAAGCAAAATACAAACAAAAGGGCTGAGGGTGTGGCTCAGGGCCTGACTCTAATGGTGGTGAAGTTGCCTAGCAAGCATGAAGCCCTGGGTTTGATCTTCAGTACTGCAAGAACACACACACATTATATATCTATATCTATATCTATATACACACACGTACATGAGATAACCAGCATCTACATTATTCGATTTATGAGGATTTTACCATTCATGAACAGACATAACATGTATGTATGTCCATGGTACTGTCCAGAGAGGAAAGAAGCACTTCCATACATATGAGTGGCAGAGATGTTATTTCTTTCATTGTTTTATTTGTGAGGGGCATTACTGGGGCTTTGGGAATTGAACTGAGGGCCTCTCTCTCTTTCTTTCTCTCTTTTTTTCCCCTCTAGAGCCTATCTAGTGCTCCACTGGCATGCCTCTACTTCTGGCTTTTTAACTGGTTAATTAGAGATAAGTCTCTTGAACTTTCTGCCCTGGCTGGCTTTGAACCATGATCCTCAGATCTCAGTCTCTGAAGTAGCTAGGATTACAGGTGTGAACTACTAGTGTCCTGCTCTTTCTACTGACTTAAATTCTTGGATCTTTTGTTTTGCTGACTAAATTGGGAATTTGTAAAAGAAGTTGGAAGAAAATTGCTGCCATACAAGTAAGACATTGGAAAGGTGCTCTTCTTCAGCGGCTCAAAGGACATACAATCAAATACTTAGTAATTATGGACATCACACACCCAAAGTTCAATCAGCTGAAAATAAGTACAGCAGATCCTTGGTATCTGTGGGTACTGCCATTAAGGAAAAAAACACACCTGCTCAGGAGTTTAGTACTGTGTTATGGATGCTTGATGTATTTTTCTTAGAATACCACCCAGTTTCTACTCAAAACATACTGCCGTTTAAGAAATTGCAAAATTTCATTGTGTTAGATCAACTAAGCACATTCTGTAAACTTTTTTGCCTTGGGAGAATACTTTTTTTGTTTTTTGGTGCCAGTCCTTGAACTCAGGGCCTGGCACTGTCCCTGAGTTTTCATGCTCAAGGCTAGTGTTCTACTACTTGTGCCACAACTCCATTTCTGGCTTTTTGGTTGTTAATTGGAGATAAGAGTCTCACGGGGGCTGGGAAGGTGGCTCAGTGGTAGAGCGCTTGCCTTGCATGCATGAGGCCCTGGGTTCGAGTCCTCAGCACCACATAAGCAAAAAGAAAAAAGCCGGAAGTGGCGCTGTGGCTCAAGTAGTAGAGCACTAGCCTTGAGCTGAAGAGCTGAGGGACAGCGCCCAGGCCCAGAGTTCAGGCCCCAGGACCGGACACCTTCCCCCCTTGCCTCCCCCCCCCCCAAAAAAAAAAAAGAGTCTCATGGACTTTGTGGCCTAGACTAGCTTTGAATCTTGTTCTACCTGGACTAGCCTGGACCGAGATCCTTTTATACCCATAACTGGAATGACAAGTGTGTATGACAACACTCAGCTTTTTCTTTTATTGAGATGGGAGTTTTGCAAACTTTTTTTGCCCTATCAGCTTCCCATGTAGCTGGGATGACAAGGCTAAGCCACTGTACCTAGGTATTGGTTGAGATACTTTGTGCCTGGGCTGTCCTGGCACTGTGGTCTTATTTCTACCTCCCAGATAGCAAGGGTTATGATTGTGAGCCACCAGTGCTCAGCTGATTTTTATAACTATATAATAATAATAATTATTATTATTTTATTGCATTTGGTTAAAACCTCAGATAAATCTGTGAATAAGGATAGGTGCTAAGATTTTCAGCCAGGCTGGGAGTTTAGCAGTAGAGTAAAAAGCAAATGCATTTGCTTTTTCTCCCATCCCCAGCTTTACAAATCTGCCTAACACTGTGAAGTTTATACATTTTTACATTGTTTACTCTGATCAGTGATTAAGGGTCCCTCTTTCTACAATATCCTTAGATTTAAATAAAAAAATCTGTTAGGCACCTTTCTTTTTGTTTTAGAATAGGAGTGGCTGTCTCTTTTTGTCTTCAGCGTCAACTTTAAAGAATTGTGAATTGGCTGGAAATGTTGGTTCTGGTTTATAATCCCAGCACACAGGTAGCTAGGCTGAAGCGGGAAGAGAGCAAATTCAGAGCCAGCTTAGGCAACTTAGTAAGATGGTATTGAGGAAGGGAGGAAAAAAGGAAGAGAGAAAGGAGAGAAGGAGAGGGAGGAAGGAAGGGTCACATAGTAACAGACAATTGTAAGAGAAATAGAAAATAGCCTACTGAATTCCAATACAATAAATGAAGAGTGTATGTTAGTTCTCTCTGGCTAATAGTAGAAGGGATGAGGACGGAGAAGGTAAGGTCAGTGAGACAAGCATGATGATAGACATGTACAGAAAACCAGGATGAGAGAAAGGGAAGAAAAAAATAAGAAGCGACAAGAAGAGACCATTAGTGCAAAAGATTTATTCAACCTAAGTTTCTGTCCACGGTGTCCACTGATCTGAGTACATACTCAGATATAGAGGTTACTATGGCCAGACAGGCCTACAGTTTGGTGGGTGATCCTCGTGGTGGGTTGATGGCAGACATAGGTCCTAAGCATGTAAAAAGCAATTAAGAAACTGTGCGCTGGCTCACATCTGTGATATTGGCTGCTTAGAGGGCTGAGAACTGACTGCTTTGAGCAAAAAGGCCAAGTGAGAGCACAAGGCTGAGTTCAAGTCCCATTATGAGCATGCATGCGTGTGCGGGCACACACGCGCGCGCACACACACACACACACACACACACACAGCAGTTTGGAAGCCAAATGGGTGGTACTAGTCTTTATTCCTAGCACTGCTGGGGGAGGGAAGGGCTGAAGTAGGAGGATTGGGAGTTCAAGGCCAGCCTGGGCTATATAAGGAGACTTTGTCTGAAAACTAAAACAAAGTAAAACAAACTAAACAACAGCAACTCTAGTTCCCTTCTTGTTGTCTATTACCCCTTCTGCTTTGGCTTGCCACATCCTCAGCACCCCTCCCCTCATACTGTTGCAGGGGTACCTGGGTTACAGTTGGGGTTCTGCTCACAGGATATCCTCTCTGGTCTGAGCATGAATTGGATATGTAGTTGCTTGACCTAGAAAGACATTGAAGTAAAATGTATAGAGTAATCAGAATAAGTTCTGTCAGCATTTGTTCAAGTCTACTGTCATTAAGTTTTGAGGTGGAGATTTAAAACAAAGAATTAAAAAATTTTCCTTTTGAAATTTCAGAGTCTTGGAGACCTGGTGCATAATCTGTGCTTAGACTATGTTAGGGAAATTATAGTACAAGATGTCCAGAAAATTATTTTGCTTAGCGAGCTATTTCAGATGGGTTGATGGCTTCAGTTAAATCTGAACTTGGTCAGTTACTGCAAATGCCTATTGGCTACAAGTCTTACTAAATTGATTTCACTCACTGTGCGCTCTAAGTTCTTTTGAAAATAATATCACAGTGTTTCTTGTTCAAATAAGTGTTTAGTTATATAGGACAACTTCGTTCTATACAACCCCTTGCTTTTTTTTTTTTTTTTTTGGTTGGCCATGGGGCCTAAACTTTGGGCTTGGGCGCTGTTCTTGTTTTTAAAAAAGTAATTGTATTAGCCAGGCACCAGTGGCTCACAGATGTAATCTTAGCTACTCAGGAGGATACTGGGATCGGAGGACCACAGTTTGATGCTAGCCTGGGCAGAAAAAGTTCAAGAGACTCTTATTTCCAATTAGCTACCAAAGAAAAAGCTGGAAGTAGAGCTATGGCTCAAGTTGTAGAGTACTAGCCTTGAGCAAAAAAGCTCAGGGAAAATGCCCAGGCTTTGATTTCAAGACCCAGGACCAGAACACACATGCACAAAAATTCCTATCAATATATAACATAATTGTCCACACACAAATGACTATTATTGTGTATGTCTGTCAATAGTTTGAGTAAATAACTCAATTATACTCAAACCCAGGGCCAACCCTTTCTTCAAACCAAAATAGTATATGTAATAGGCGTGGCTTTTAAGCCGATAAAGGCCTTCCTATTTATTATTGCTTTTTGACAAATATTGCTCCATTCATACTGTTAGAGAGAATGAACATGTAAACCCTGTCTCAATTCATGGATCTCTTGGATATATTTTCCAGGAGTCACTTCAGGAGAAAAACTGAAGCCCAGCTATGGAGGCAGTATGAACCTCTTTTGCATTTCATTTGATTAAAGAGGAATGAAAACTCAGGCCATCTTCATATAATGAATGCTAGTCACTCCTAGAACCATCAGAGTTGGTAGATGTCTACCAGACTCATGAGAGGGAGAGCTCAGATACTCTTAGGAAGTATCCTCTGTGAAAATAGATTATTTTTAGTTTGGAATGCACTGTAGATTTACTCTGTAAATAGGTATTTTAGGTGCCTTAACCTGCCAAGTATCTTAAGTCAATTTTACAACTGGTTTAAAATTTTAGACTGCGAGATTGGGATATGGGAAGACACTTGGCAATCTGTGGGATGGGATTGGATATAAGCCCAAGATTAAAGCCTAGTGAGGTGGGTTGTTCACAAGTTCTTCTGGAGCACTGTCCACTGACTCCTAAGTGACTGTTGTGGTCCAGGCTTTTCCATATGAGGAACACGGAGAAATATTATCATGCTTGTGTCTTTTGAGTCAATTGACAACAATTTGTAATAAAGCTAAGATTTTAAGGTGGTGATAGCTTTTAACGTTCCTGACACTTCCAAATTTCCACTTGGTTAAGGAATGAATAATTTTCTTTTTTCCTTGTTTTTGGCAGAACTGAGATTTGAGCTCAGGACCCTGAACTTGCTAGGCAGATACTCTACCACTTGAGCTATATGCTCAGCCTTTTTTTTTTTTTTTTTGCTTTTGTTATTATTTTAATAAGTTCTTGGTTTTTTGCCCAGGCTGACATGGACCACAACCCTATTTATACTTCGCTCATAGCTAGGATGACTGGAGATTACCACCACACCCAGCTTTCATTGATTGAGACTGAGGTCTTGCAACCTTTTCCTTCCAGGCTGTCCTTCAACTGTGATCCTTCTTTCAACCTCCCTAGTAGCTAGGATTATAGGTCCAAGTCATATTGTTCCTGTGTTCTTCACCACACATGCCTGCTATTTTGTAATCCATTCATCTACATCTCCCCATTTCCTCCTTTTTGTAAAAAATATTTTTTTATTGTGAAAATACTGTGCAGAGGGGTTACAATTACATGAACAAGGTAATGAGTACATTTCTTATCAAGCATTGTCGCCTCCTCCTTTGTTTCCCCTTCCATCCCTTCCCATCTCCACCCCCTCCCCCATTTCCTCCTTTCTTCACCAATTTCAGTCTCTGAAGAGATTGTACTCTCTTCAGATAGTTTGTATATAGATATGTTTGTGCAAAATTTTCTTTCTGTGTCTGCTTTATTTCATATTACATAATGTTTTCCAATCTGTTTACAACATGGATAGGTAAATCTCCTTTTTTTGTTTGGAATTGGAGTATTTCCTTTGTGTGTGTGTTGGTGTCACATTTTGTTTATCTTTGTGAGTATGAGTATTTAGAGGTCCGATGTATCACATGAAGACTACAGTTAGGAATAGTTATTGTAAGTCAGGATTTTGCTCACTGGGTAAGTTATAGGGGAATATGGGTAACTCTAATATGGTATGTTACTATATGAATCCCATAGCATGTAGTATACTTAAATATATACAATATATACAATAAGACTGATTAAAATTTTTAATATTTTTTCAGGATCACAAAACATAGTAAAATTTAATAGACCTAAAGTTTTTTGGCAAATAGACACACTTTGAACACACATATTTTTTTGCCCCTCATTGAAGTATAATTGACACTGTACAGGGAGTGCAAGATGTCCTTAGGAGTTCTGCTTTTGAGGTTAAAAAGAAGATATAGCAGGGTGCTGGTAGCTCACGCCTATAATCCTAGCTACTTAAGAGGTTGAGATCTGAGGATCATGGTTCAAAGTCAGCCAGGACAGGAAAACTCATGAGACTCTTATCTCCAATTAACCGCCAGAAAACCGGAAAACTGGAAGTGGCGCTGTGGCTCAAATGGTAGAGTGTTCATCTTGAGCTGAAGAGCTCAGGGACAGCACCCAGGCCTAGAGTTCAAGCCCCATGACCCACCAAAAACAAAAGAAGATATGAAAAATTGCATCATCCAAGTGTTGTCAGTCTCCAAAATTAGGATTTGGTGGAGCTGGAGGTGTAGTTCAATGGTACAGTCCTGTTTAGCATGCTCCGGGCCCTGGTTTGATCCTCAGCATCAAAGATAGAGAGGAGAGAGGGAGAAGGAACAAGAGAGGGAGAAGAAGAGAGAAAGAGAGTGAGATGGAGCGATGGAGGTAGAATTAGGATTATAAAGTTATTATGTCCTCAGAGGTTTTAGTAAGGAACAAGGTCATATTTGTATATGATATAAAAAGTTATTTTTATGATAAATATGTAGATCAGATATCTAGAAACTGAATTAGTCTAAGTAAGACTAGAAAAATCAATAAAAAGTGTTAATGCTTGAATATTGCTTTTTTTTTTTTTTTGCTCTGATCCTGGATGGGCAGCCTGCGGGCGCGCGCGCGCACGCACACACACACACACACACACACAGACAGACACACACACACACAGACAGACACACACACAGACACAGACACAGACACAGACACAGACACACACACACACTCATGGTCTCCTGCCCCCCTGCCTGCAAGGCAGGTGTTCTACCACTCAAGACACCTTTCTAGCCCTTTAGGCTTTGGTTATTTGGTTATGTTTTTAGACAGGGTCTTGCTTTTTGCCTAACCTAGCCTAGACCATGATGCTCTTATATACACTTTTTACTGTAACTGAGCCAACACACACACTACCATACTTTCCTTTCCTATTGAGATGGAGTCTTATGAACTTTATTTGTGTGTGTATGTGTCAATACTGGGGCTTGAGCTCAGTGTCTGAGTGCTGTCCCTTAGCTTTTTCCACTCAAGACTGGCACCCTACCACTTGAGCCATACCTCTACTTCTGGTCTTTTGGTGGTTAATTGGAGAGAAGAGTGTCACTGACTTTCCTGCCTTGATTAGCTTTGGACCACCATCCTTAGGTCTCAGCCTCCTGAGTAGCTAGGATTACAGTTATGAGCCAGCAACACCTGTCTTGTCTCGTTAACTTTTTGCCCAGGTTAGCCTGGAACCATAATCCTCCCAATCTCAGCCACTGGAGTACCTAGATTTACAAGCATGTGCCACGCTGCCTAGCAAATAGATACATTTAATAGTTTGATCTAGTCAATAGGATTTAAGACATCACTGTTAAGCATTTGAAGGTTAGGATTAGCTTTGTGGTTAGTTTATTAGTTCAGTGTTGCTAATGATAATTTGTTTCTAAGAACCATTCCAACTCTAAAAGTAGTTGTTGCCCAATATTGGGGGGGAGGGGAAGGTACTTACAATGGATTAGTGTCCTTTATATATAAATTTAGTTTCATGTCTCTTGTTTTTTCATCTCTCTCTCTCTCTCTCTCTCTCTCTCTCTCTATGTGTATATATATATATATATATATATATATATATATATATATATGTACACCAAACTTGTCTGACTTGCACATCCTCTACAGTTAAAATAGGAAAGACTTAGACAGTGAAATACAAGAACACAGAGTGAGCCAGGCGCCTGTGACTTACATTTATAATCCTACCTACTCAGGAGGTTAAGATCTGAGAATCACGGTTCAAAGCCATCCCAGACAGGCAGTAAAGTCTGTGAGAAAAAAAAAGCTACAAGTGGAGCTGTGCACTAGACTTGAGCAAAAGAAGCTCAGGGACAGCACTTAGGCCCTGAGTTCAGGCTCCTGGACCAGCACAATTAAAAGAACACAGAGTCTTAAGAAAAAGAAATTGAATGCAACTGGGCTTCCGGTTAAATGGGTGGAAACTGGAGCAGGAAATCCTCAGGATGGCCAAATAGTAATGCTCCCTACTCTTCTACCTCTGTTGCTTTGTGCCTTTTAGAATTAGCCCTGTCTCTGCCAGTTGGTTCAGGTGCTCTTTAGATGTCATGATGGAGTATGGTCTGAGTTGACTTATTTCCTGGCCCAGCCCCTGGAAAATGCTTCTACTTTGGGCAGGTCAACCTGGAGTCTCGAGGGGAGATTGCAAAAGGGCTGTCAGGGGCCCAACTCTGTGTGTGTGTGTGTGTGCACGCACGCGCTTGTGCGAGCACATGCACATGCCATTATGAGATTAGCATGCCTTCCAAAAGCATTCTTCTAGGGTTATAGTAACAGCAACAGTATGACTAGGTTATTAGGTTTTTTTCCTGTCTCATATTAGAAAACTATGACTGGGAATGAGGATAGGGTTGGTTGAGTAGAAGCCTTTCTTTTATTCCTTTATTTGACAAAGGATCCCATTATGTATCTTTGACAAAGGATCTCATTATATATCCCAAGCTGACCTGGAGCTCATGTTCTTCCTACCTTAGTACTGGGATTACAGGTGCACACTGCCATGCTCAGCTTGAGCAGACTTTTTTTTTTTTTTTTTAAATAATAATCATGTGAGGAAGAAGAACCTTACTGCATCTAGGAGATTTTAATTCAGCATTTCATTTTCTTTGTAACAGGTTAGTGGTTACTTGGATGATTGCACCTGTGATGTTGAAACCATCGATAGATTTAATAACTACAGACTTTTCCCAAGACTGCAAAAACTTCTTGAAAGCGACTACTTTAGATATTACAAGGTATTAATTTTTTTGTGTGTGTAAGAATACTTCTGACATGCAATTACATTTCTTAAGAATTGCTTTGAGATTATGGTAACAAAATAGTTAGAAGTTTGGATATCTATTGGCTTTTTTAATTTCAATAGCAATTTTATACTCTGGTGTTAGAAACTCATTGGTTAAATTGAAGTCAGAACAGAAACTCTTACATTGTTTTCAAAATAGTTCAAACTTCTTTCAAATGTCATATTGACTCTAACTAATGAAAATAAATTTTAAAAAATTGTGATGAGGCATTTCAACCCATTACTTTTTTTGGGTCCGGTCGTGGGGCCTGAACTCTGGGCCTGGGCGCTGTCCCTCAGCTCTTCAGCTCAAGGCTAGCGCTCTACCACTTGAGCCACAGCGCCACTTCTGGCTTTTTTTTTTTCTTTTTGCTTATGTGGTGCTGGGGAATCGAACCCAGGTCCTCATGCATGCAAGGCAAGCACTGTACCACTGAGCCACCTTCCCAGCCCCCCATTACTTTTTTTATTTCAACCCATTACTGTAACAAGTCACTTGGAACATGTTCTGTTAAGAGAACCACTGAAAGAATCCAGAAAACTAGGTTACTGGAGTATTTGGTTGCTGTCTTAAAGCACAATTGGCTAACTGTTTTCTACTGTTAAGTGTGGCTTTAAAACTATGAGAGTTGCTGTGCGCTGGTGGCTCACGCCTGTAATCCTAGCTACTCAGGAGGCTGAGATCTGAGGATTGCGGTTCAAAGCCAGCCCGGACAGGAAAGTCCGTGAGACTCTTATCTCCAATAAACCACTAGAAAACCAGAAGTGGCATTGTGGCTCAAGTGGTAGAGCACTCGCCTTGAGCTGAAGAGTGAGGGACAGTGCCCAGGCCCAGAGTTCAAGCCCCATGACTAACCAACCAACCAACCAAACAAACAAACAAAAACTATGAGAATTGGTCAGCAGTGATATAAGCCAATGTTGACTCCTAGCTGCTATCTATTTAGTGGTGCATGTTGTGTTTCTAACTACGTCTGCCACTTACCTATGTTAGGTACACATCTGTACAAATAGGTGAGTGGAATCAATAGCATAATTGTAGACAGCATAGCAGGCTGTAGCATCATAATTCAACAGCTGGCAATGTAATCTCAGGATTCATATTTCTACAACTTTTTTCTGTTATCATTTAACAGGTAAACCTGAAGAGGCCATGTCCTTTCTGGAGTGATATCAACCAGTGTGGAAGAAGGGACTGTGCAGTCAAACCTTGTCAATCTGTAAGAACCATATAAACATTTAAGAACTACTGTATCTTTACTGTCAGGTACAGTCCCTTCCCCCTTCCCCTGTGCTGAGGCTTGAACCCAGGTCCTGGAGCTCTCATTCAGCTCATGGACTTTCCTGCCCAGGTTGGCTTGGAACCTCAATCCTCAGATCCACAGATCTGCAGCCTCCTGGCTAGCTAGGATTACAGGTATGAGCCACTGGTGTAGGGCTTACTTTTTTTTTTTTTTAATTAGCTTATGTTAGTTATTATGGGGAGGGGCAGATTTCATTGTTACATTTCTACATATGTTTACAATGTATCCAATCATTCTCACCTACTCTATTACTCTCCCTACACTCCTTTCCCAAACAATTTAAAAAGATTTCATTGTTCTGCTTTCAAAATACAAACACTTTACTTGGAAAGTCCTCTTTCTTCCTCCTCCTTATCCCAATCCCCTTCCACTAGTACCCCCAGTCTTTTTCTCTTTCCCTGCCCCTATTCCCCTTTTGGTTTAGTTTTCATTGAGTTTCTTTAGGTTGTTTTGAAGATTTTCACAAATACACACCCCCCCCCAAAGATAAGGCTGTGTACACACACACACACACACACACACACACACACACACACCACACACACACACACACACACACACACACACACACACACACACACACACACACACACATCTTCAACCTAGCAATTAATTTAGGAGTTTCACCTAGCAAAGAAATTGGACTGATGTTCAAAGATGGATATAAGGCAGCCACAAATATTATAGAGCTGATTTTGTTGAGATGTAGGCATTGGACACTGTTTATTCTTGGTTGGGATTTTTTATTTTTGGTCGTGGGGCTTGAACTCTGGGCCTCAGCATTGTGCCTTAGGTCTTCAGCTCAAGGTTTAGCACTCTATCACTTGAACCACAGCGCCACTTCCCGGACACTGCTTATTATATGAGAAAACATGTCCAGCTATTGAGAACAATACCCACTGATCTAGTTCCAAGTGTGGAAGGTTCACCATGGGGTAGGCTGTGTGTGGGTCCTGGGGATATAGTTGGCAGTTTCAGAGTTCTGGTTCTATCTCTGCTCTTGGCATCACTGACTCTAAGTTGTTCCTGTAGTCAGAAGTAGCCAACATGACTAAACAGTTCTGCTTTCCTTAGTAAAGTCCAGGGCTCCTTAAGAAATGCTTGATTCTAAGAGTGAAGCAAGCAATATGAACCCAGAATATTTTGCCATCATAAAATAAATGCTTCTAAGGGGCTTCCCAGGCATTATCCAAAGGACACAAGTGCTTAGTCAGTACTTAGTATTTCCTAGTGGAAAACAGGGGACAATTTGAATCCTAAAGGGAATAATGTAAGTTTCTTATATTTCCATGTTGTACTATTCCATCAGTTTTTTGAAATTTTATTTTCTTTTAAGAAATCATATTGGGGGGGGAGATGGGAAGGGATAGTAAGGGGAAACAAAGGAGGAGGCAACAATGCTTGATAAGAAATGTACTCATTACCTTGCGCATGTAATTGTAACCCTTCTGTACAGTATTTTCACAATTAAAAAAAAGAAATCATATAAAACCATGTAATTGAAAATCTGTTAACTGCAAGGTTTCATGAATTTTTCTCATAGATAGTAGAAATTTAAAATATTTTTGCAGAAGACAGAATGTTGTCAAAGAATATGCATTTTTCTTTTTCAGGATGAGGTTCCTGATGGAATTAAATCTGCAAGCTATAAGGTAGGTTCATAGGCTTATTGCTGCTTCTAGTATAGATATATATTTTTTCAGTTCTATGGATTGAATATAATATAATTCATGGTAGGCAAATATTCTGTCACCTGAACAAATCCCTAAACCCTTTTGTTTGTATTTTGTTTTTGAGATAGAGTCTAACTTAGCTTGGACAGGCTTCCAACTTGTAATCCTTGTGTCTCTTGAAATACAGGTGTATACCACCATGCTTAGCCTTGGGTCTAGTTTTTTAATGAAAAACTGAAAGATCCATTTCCTGTGTCATTTATTGCTCCATTTCTCTTCTCTCCTGATGGTTTAATTTTGGTGCCAGTCTTGGGGCTTGAACTGAAGGCCTGGGTACTGTCACTCAAGGGTGGTGCTCTATCACTTGAGCCACAGCTCCATTTCCAGCTTTTGGGTGGTTAATTGGAGATAAGAGTCACAGACTCCTGCCTGGGCTGACTTTGAACCATAGTCCTCAGATATCTGCCTCCTGCGTAGCTAGGATTATAGGCATGAGCCACTAGAACTCAGCTTTTTCCAGTTATTTTAAAACCAATCTTAGATAAACCCATTTGTTTATAATTGTTACATGGTTGTAAGATTTCAGAATTAAAGTCTCAGAAGTAAGGTAGATACAATTGAACTTTTTCACCTAATAGAACCTGTGGAAATATTTGGTTTAAAATATTTGCACATGGGCTGGGATGATGGCTCAGTGGTAGAGCGCTTGCCTTGCATGCCTAAGGCCCTGGGTTCGATTCCTCAGCACCATATAAGCAAAAAGAAAAAAGCTGGAAGTGGCGCTGTGGCTCAAGTGGTAGAGTGCTAGCCTTGAGCTGAAGAGCTGAAGGACAGCACCCAGGCCCAGAGTTCAGGCGCCATGACCAGACCCCCCCCCCCCCCCGAAAAAAATATTTGCACATATTTTACTTTGGAGAATGTTTTCTTTTTCTTTTTTTTTTTTTTTTGTCGGTCGTGGGGCTTGAACTCTGGGCCTGGGCGCTGTCTCTCAGCTCTTCAGCTCAAGGTGAGCGCTCTACCACTTGAGCTACAGCGCCGCTTCCGGTTTTCTGGTGGTTTATTGGAGATAGGAGTCTCACGGTCTCTCCTGCCCGGGCTGGCTTTGAACCGCGATCCTCAGATCTCAGCCTCCTGAGTAGCTAGGATTACAGGCGTGAGCCACCAGCGCCTGGCTTGGAGAATGTTTTCTTAAGTAAAAAACTTTGGATCTGTAGAAAAGGGTCCATTTAAGATATTAATAGTTTAAAGTTAATTAGTCATAAAAAATATAACTTTGAAGAGAGTGTGAGTAATTTTATGAAAAATTAAAAATGATGAGAGCATATTTGAAAAATATTTTCTTCAGCAACATGCCAATGATATCACATTAAGAAAAATATAATTTATTCATGAAGCTAGAGAATTATTAAATAAGAGCTAAGAACAATTGTTTGGTTTGGCTTATTTTTAAATATTCAGATAATCACACTAGGGTTTTACATTTTTGTTGTGGTATGCACAGATCTATTTTAAAACAAATTTTCTCTCTTTTTTTTTGTGCTGATTCTGCAACTTAAACCAGGGACTAGGCGCCGTCTCTTAGCTTTCTTTGCTTGAAACTGGGGCTGTACCATTTGAGCCACACTGACACTTCGGGCTTTTTGGTGATTCATTGGAGATAAAAATCCCATGAACTTTTCCTGCCTGGGCTGGCTTTACACCATGGTCTTTAGATCCCAGACTGTGGGGTAGCGAGGGTTATAGGCATGAGCCAGCAGCCCTTGAGCTGGTTGAGCTTTTATGCATATGTAAAATGTTCTAGAAATGGGAAGAAACATGGTTATTTAGGAATATATTTTGAATGCCTAAAGCTATTAGAATAGTTTTTATAAGACTTGGTAAGCTCTGGGCATTCTTAGAATCATGGAACAGGTTGAACTTTAGGTACATGTGATCTGGCTGTACTGACAGTTACTACCTTTATGGAAGGGAAAATGAATGCCCTCAGTATTGGACTGCTTGCCTCATGACTTCCTTCCAGCTCAAAAGTTTTCTTCATGAATACTTTACTAATGGTTTTTCTTAGAACTGTAGTCTCTGTTTTGTGAGCATGATCATAAACTGTTCTCCAACAAAAACAAAAGGCCACACCTTTTAATATGAGAACTTGTTTTTACGTTTGGAGGCCAGAGTGATGGCAGCAGGTATACAGAAGGACTCAGTGGACTTCTACATTGTGTATTAAGGTTTTTTGTTTTTTTTTGGCCTGTCCTGGGGCTTAAACTCAAGGCCTGGGCATAGTCCCTGAGTGTCTCTGTGCTCGAGGCTAGCGCTCTTCCACTTGAGCCACAGTGCCACTTCTTTTTCTGTGTATGTGGTACTGAGAGATTGAACTCAGGACTTCATGCATGCTAGGCAAGCACTCTACCACTAGGCCACATTCCCAGCCCCTTGTGTAATAAGTTTTTAAATGTAATAAGTTGCATTCTATTTTGCTCCCCTTTTTGTTTTAGTACTCGGAAGAAGCCAACCTCCTTGAAGAATGTGAGCAAGCTGAGCGACTTGGGGCAGTGGATGAATCGCTGAGGTGTGGTTTGTTTTGAGCAGTAGAAGTAGTACTCTGTTTCTTTTGTGCCATGGGTTAAGGAAGGAATGACACTGTTCTCTTTGTTTGAAGTGAGGAAACACAGAAGGCTGTTCTTCAGTGGACCAAGCATGATGACTCTTCAGACAACTTTTGTGAGGCGGATGGTACAGCACTTTTCTTTATATTTAGAATTATACCTAAGAAAACAGTCTTCTAAATGATTGATTGATTGCTGGTACTGGAGCTTAAATTCAGAGCCTGGGTGCTATCCCTGAGCTTTTTTTGTTCAAGGCTGGTGTTCTACCACTTGAGTCTTACATCTGTCTCCTTCTGGCATTTTTGTGGTTAATTGGAGATAAAAATGATATAAACGTTTCTGCCCAGGCTGGCTTTGAACTTCAATCCACAGAGCTCAGCCCCCTGATTAGTTAGGATTATGGGCATGAGCCCTTCATGCTCGGCTTGGGAGTTAACTTTTAAATGATTATAGAGTTTCTGTTTTGGGTCATGGAATAGTTTTAGAAGTGAAAAATGGCAATGGTTACATATCATCATTAATAACACTTTTAGTATACAACATATGGTTTAACTGGAAAATAATGTGATATTTTAAACCACAAAAACAAATTTCCAAGAAAACTGAATTTCTGGGAAAAGAAATTCACCCCATAAGTTTTTACAGTTTTTATATCTAATAGCTTATAATGATTATTTTTATTGTTATTCATTTGCTGGTTCTGGGACTTGAACTCGTGACCTGAGCACTGTCTAGCACTCTATCACTTGAGCCACAGCTCCACTTCTGGCATTTTGGTGGTTAATTAGAGTAAGAGTCTCAAAGATTTTCCTGCCCAGCTTGGCTTTGTACCACTATCTCAGCCTCCTGAGTAGCTAGGATTAAAGGCATGAGCCACCTCCCACAATTTTTGTAATGTAATCCATGCATTTTGTTCATTACAAAACCTATTCTTTATATTGTTATTCAAATATTACATATTTTCTTTAATGGTTATCTGTTGTTGCTTTTGGAGAAATGAATATTTAACCATGAAGTCACCACTGCAATCTCTAACATTAATCCAGGGTTCTGGTGTTCAAATTTAATCAAATAGAACCTCCTAGAACTTTTTTTTTTTTTTTTTGGGTCCGGTCGTGGGGCCTGAACTCTGGGTCTGGGCACTGTCCCTCAGCTCTTCAGCTCAAGGCTAGCACTCTACCACTTGAGCCACAGCACCACTTCTGGCTTTTTTTCTTTTTGCTTATGTGGTGCTGGGGAATTGAATCCAGGGCCTCATGTATGCAAAGCAAGCGCTCTACCACTGAGCCACCTTCCCAGCCCCCTAGAACTCTCTTTTTCATCAAGTCATAGCTTTTCTCATTCTTCCTGTTCTAAATTAGATTGTTAGTCTCTTAATTGGCCGAACACATTCAAATCAAATTGACTTGTGGTTATCATTCTATGGCTTTTTTGTAGGGGATTAAGATTTTTTTTTAAACTCAGTGAAAACAGTGTTATAGATCATTTCCATTATAAGAAAAAGAGAAAGGAAGAAAAGAAAGCTCTTATTTTGCTTATTTTTAATGTTGTGACTTCTTTTTTGGAAAAAAAAAGCAGCAGAAAAGCTTTCCTTAACAGAAAGCATGGCCATGTGTAGGCATATATGTATCTTTAATGCCTAATTTCAATATCCAAAATCAGGAAAATGCTGAAAATGAACAATTCCTCCTTATGTTTAGCACAGATTCATTTAGTGTAAAGATTCATGTGCTTCACTGAAGAAATGTCTGGTCTCTTTCGTTCTTTTTCTCTTT
Organism: Dipodomys merriami; assembly: GCF_024711535.1. Lineage (NCBI taxonomy): Eukaryota > Metazoa > Chordata > Mammalia > Rodentia > Heteromyidae > Dipodomys > Dipodomys merriami. Next base: position 544,046 of record NW_027206258.1, read on the forward strand.
GTTTTTCCGTAATCTTTCTCCCCTTCCCCTCCCCTCTTTTTCTGGTGATGCTTGGTCTGAATGCCAGGCAAGTGCTCTATCACTGAATTCACCCCTAGCCCCACAGTCTTAGTTTAAATTATTGATATTAACTATTATTGCTGCCTAGAAATTATTCTTTATTTTCAGAGCTCCTAAACAATCTTTTCATCCCTTTCTTGTTGTTTTCTGACATGTTTGATTGAATAGCACTACTCTAGACCTTGCGGGAATAATATTCAATATGTGTGTGTGTGTGTGTGTGTGTGTGTGTGTGTATACAGTGCATGTGTGTATAGTGCATGTAGTGGATGACTTTAGATGACTGAAATTCTCAGGTCCAAAGTACCTTAAGCGTCAGGGCTCTTGGATGAAGTCTTGTAGACTTAGATCTTGTAGACTTTTCCCCCGTATGTAAGATAAAACTAAGTTTGTAATATACAGCATTTTTTTTTACTTAGGTGTGTAGAGTTAGGAAAAATATAGTTTTTTTTTGTTTTTTTTTTTTTTGCTGGTCATGGGGCCTGAACTCTGGGTCTGGGCGCTGTCCCTCAGCTCTTCATCTCAAGGCTAGTGCTCTACCACTGGAGCCACAGCGCCACTTCCGGCTTTTTCTGTTTATGTGGTGCTGAGGAATCAAACACAGGGCCTCATGCTTGCACGGCATGCACTCTACTGCTGAGCCACCTTCCCAGCCCAAGTTAGGAAAAATATAGTTATACTTAGAGTTTTCTTTTGGGTAGCATGAACTGAGAGTAAATAATTGTTTAGTGAGTCGTATGCTCAGTTAAAAGAGGAGATATAGTTAAAAAAGTATAGCATAAGGAATAAGTAATGTACATAGTGGCAGGTAATATGTAGAAGGTATTTTATAAGTCTTAATTAGAAATTTGAGCTTTTGTCATGTGGTAATAAATGGATCTAGTAACACTTTTTTTAAGTTTAAGAGATAAACTGACATAATTAAAATGATAAGATAGCAAATATTTATGTCTAATTTGGTAGAATGTTAAAAATGTCAATCATTTCTTGGTTAGTTTTGTGTTTTGGAGTACTGGATACTGGACATTATTGATATGCTTTAGAAATGGGAGTTTAAAAGATGAATTATACATTTTCTGCATTGTGACATTTGCTTCCTTTACTATTAGTTGGAATGAATAATTATCCCTAAAGTAGATGATTTCATTAATATTGTTTTTATGTTTGTTTTTTTTTTTAAACTCAGGGCTTCGTACATGGTAGGCAGGTTCTACATATGAGTCACTGCACTTAATACTTTTTAAAACTTGTATTTTTATTATCTTTAAGTGGTTGTACAAATGGCTACAACTTAATAGGTCAGTTTATGATCAATGTCACCTCTTCCATATTCTCCCCATCTCTCTCAGCGGACCCATCCCCTTAATTTTTGTACTCATTGTTTTTTTTTTTTTTTTTTGTCGGTCGTGGGGCTTGAACTCTGGGCCTGGGCGCTGTCCCTCAGCTCTTCAGCTCAAGGCGAGCGCTCTACCACTTGAGCTACAGTGCCACTTCCAGTTTTCTGGTGGTTTATTGGAGATAAGAGTCTCACAGACTTTCCTGCCCGGGCTGGCTTTGAACCGCGATCCTCAGATCTCAGCCTCCTGAGTAGCTAGGATTACAGGCGTGAGCCACCAGCGCCCGGCTTGTACTCATTGTTTTTGAGATAGGACCTCACTTTCTGCATGAGCTCAGACCTGAAGCCTGTTTCAGGCTTCCTGTGAGATCGTGTGACAGGTGTCTATCACTGTACAGGTGTACACAGGTCTACACTGGTTTATTTTCACTGAGATGAAATTTCTCAGACTTTTCTGCCCAGGCTGGCCTCATACTAAATCCTCCCAATCTCAGCCTCCCTATTAGCTGGGATGACGGGTGAACCACAAAGGCAGCCTAGCTATTGACTTTTGCTAGATATTTTAGTTGCCGCTTCTGCATTAGGCGTAGTTATTTTTTAGATGCTGTCACTGTGCTGTTTGTAGAAGCATCTTTTCTAATTTATGTTTCTAATGCCATGTGGCTTGGAATAAAAATATCTAAGTTCAGTTTTTTTTTTGGTCTTTGTTCCTTCATAATAAAAAGTAAATTCTGTTGAGAGCATGATGGAATTGTTTTTTTAAGTGCTTAGGATCAAACCCAGAGCCTCATATGTGATAGGCAAGTGTTGTACCACTGAGCTGTATAATCCTGGTCTCTCCTAGAGACTGAGTGCCTTTATCCTCAGAGTTGTTTATCTCCTTTGATTCCTTTGAGGCTACTTTTGCCACTTCCTCATCATTTATTTGTTCCTATTATCAAATGTAGATACATAAGATATTATTGTAATGATAAAATAATTCTCCAGAGCCACTGGAGGGCACTAGGGGCTATTTTTTTGTTTTGTTTTAAAGTTTTAACAGAAAAATTATGAATAGGTAGCAGGACCTGCATGCAGCCCAAGGACTCTGCTTCTAGTGCCCATGCTTCTAATTACTCTACTAAGTTGTGCATTTAGGTTGCCTTCTAGTTTCCCCTTTTATACATAATGATAGCACAAAAATAATATGCCAGTAGCTTTTATGTAATTGGTACTGTATCTTTTTGTTGTTGTTGTTGTTTTTAGTCTTAGGGCTTTAATTCAGGGCCTTGGCCCTGTCCTTGAGCTTTTATGCTCAGGGCTAGCACTCTACCACTTTGACCCACAGCTCCACTTCTGGTTTTGGGGAGGTTTATTGGAGACAAGAATTTCATGGACTTTCTTGCCTGGGCTGGCTTTGAACCATGATCCTCAGATCTCAGACTCCTGTGTAGCAAGGATTACAGTTGTGAGATGGTACTGTATCTTCAGGACAGTTTGGTAAAAGATCTTTATACTGTTCATCTAAGATGAAAGTGTTGGGTAACAAGTAGTACATAATATTGGTTTGTTAGTTATCTCAGTTACTGATGAAGGGCTGTATTCATGTGGGGAGGGAAATATATGTTGTATCGTTGTAAGGTCACTTATGAGAATTGAATTACAGGCTTCTTATTTTCCTTTTCCTATTTCTAAAATCAGGATTCTTTTGTGATCAGTCTGTACAGTTTATTTCTCTCTTTTCCTTTTTTTCAGAAAAGTTAAAGTTAGGGATTCAAGTCCCTGAGTTCAAACCCCAGAACCCCCCCCTCCCCAAATTGGTTTAAAATGCTTCATCTGTTGCTTCATTGTGGTGACTTAAAAATCAATGACATATAGCCTTGTTTACTTGTAGTTCTAGGTAAATGAAAGTAAGAAAGATTCATGCCACATTTTATTTTATAGACATACAGTCCCCTGATGCTGAATATGTAGATTTGCTCCTCAATCCTGAGCGCTACACGGGTTACAAGGGACCAGATGCTTGGAAGATATGGAATGTCATCTATGAAGAAAATTGTTTTAAGTATGTATTGCTTTCTTTTAGATATTCTGTAGTAGGTGGTACTTTGTCCTTATAGACAAACAAAATCACAATAGGAAATTTAAAGTTTCAAATTAGGTATACATTGTTGCAAGATGTTTTTGCACATAGAAACTTATCAATTTAGTAATCCAGTTCCCTTCTGGGAAAACATATTGGCATGAGTTTCAATATGCATTTCTTCCTCAAAAAACTTAGAGTAGAGCTAGACCTTTATGGGAATATTGTGGGTGCTAAATAAATGTTCTAGAATAGATAGCAGAATCCCAGTTTATAGATGATGTAACTAGAGGCAGGGAGCTTTACTTCAATGGCAAGAGCTTATAGTTATTGGCAGGATATAGGGCCAGATACTTTTTTTGTTCTGTTTTGTTTTTTTGTTGGTCGTGCGGCTTGTACTCTGGGCCTGGGCGCTATCCCTTAGCTCTTCAGCTCAAGGCTAGCGCTCTACCACTTGAGCTACAGCGCCACTTCCGGTTTTCTGGTGGTTTATTGGAGATAGGAGTCTCACGGTCTCTCCTGCCCGAGCTGGCTTTGAACCATGATCCTCAGATCTCAGCCTCCTGAGTAGCTAGGATTACAGGCGTGAGCCACCGGCACCCGGCAGGGCCAGATACTTTTGATTCTCTTTATGGTGCTTTCTACTCTCTTTACTTACTTTAATTTCATTTCTAAGAACAATTACAAGATTTCATTTGGAGACTTACTACTATGCTAGCCCTGTGTTATATGTATTACATTTTCTTTCCTAATTCATACAATAATCCTGTTACAGTTCTCTCTGTTTTACAGATGGAGAATCTATCTGACATTTAGAGAGGTTAAGCAATTTGTTCAATGTTAAAGATGTAATAAGTAGAAAAAGTCACTCTGTACTTTTTTTGGGGGGGGGGTGTTGTGCCAGTATGTGGGCTTGTGGTTATTTGGAGATAAGAGTTTCATGGAGTGTTCTGCCCAGGCTGGCTTTCAACCTCCATCCTCAGATCTGTTTCCTGAGTAGCTAGGATTACACATATGCAGGTTTGAGCCACCAGCGCCTTGCTCACTCTGTACTCTTAACAATTATCATGGAAGAGGTCAGGGTGACTACTGGGAGACTGAGAAATGTTTCAAGTTCTTCATTTGTAATCCTAGAGACTCTAAACAATGTGCTAATTAGTTTATGGGAAAAAAGGGTAGTGTGTGTGAGAGAGAGAGAGTGAGCTCTCAGAAAGCAAAGGCAATCTGGAAAAATCTTTGCACTTCTCAAATGTAGAGTTAACACATTATACTTTTTTGTTTTTGGTCGGTCGTGGTACCTGAACTCTGGGCCTGGGCGCTGTCTCTCAGCTCTTCAGCTCAAGGCTAGTGCTCTACCACTTGAGCCATAGCACCACCTTTGGCTTTTTCTGCTTATGTAGTGCTGAGGAATCGAACCCAGGGCCTCATGCATGCAAGGCAAGCACTCTACCACTGAGCCACCTTCCCAGCCCCACATTCTACTTTTTATAAGTCACCTATAGACATGAGATTGCTATTATGTATACACCAATAAAATACCAGACTTGAGCCAGGTGCTGGTAGCTCACACATGTAATCATAGCTACTCTGGAAGTTGAGATCTATCGTGGTTTGAAGCAGCCTGGGAAAGAAAATCTTAGAGACTCTTATCTCCAATAAACGACTCAGAAAAAGCTGGAAGTGGCGCTGTGGTTCAAGTGGTAGAGCATTTGCCTTGAACATAAAGAGGCTTAGTTAGGGACAGCACTCAGGTCCTGAGTTCAAGTCCCAGGACCAGGACTGGCGGGAAGGGGGCGGGGGGAACTTGACCAGGACTGGCGGGAAGGGGGCGGGGGGAGTAGACACAAACAAAAAAAAACCCTGTCATTTGTGCTGAATCTGAATGGCTTGAACACAGGGCCTCAGCCTGTCCTTTAGTTTAGTTTAGTTTTTTTTTTTTTTTTTTTGCTCAAAGCTGGTACTCTACCACTTGAACTACAACTCTACTTCTGGCTTTTTTTTTTTTTTTTTTTTTTTGGTGGTGTTTAATTGGAGATAAGAATCTCATAGACTTTTCAAACTGAAATCTTGTGATCTCAGCATCCTCAGAATTTAAGGTTCTAGATATGAGCCACCAGCATCTGGCAAGACTTTGAATGAAAAATTTCTTTAGTTTGGAAAGTGAAAAGTTTTTATTACTAACTTACTTCTGTATGTATCATTTAAATTTTCTTGATGGTTAGGAAAGTTTGGCTTACTGACAAGAGTTGAAAGTTTTTTTTTTTTTTGCTTGTTTTTAATGTTGCAAACAGTCTAGACAGCATTCATAGTTTTATAGTCATTTCCTTCTTAATATCCTGATTCCCATCATATTTCCAGCAATATAAATGATGTATGAGGTCTTATATTTTGAAAGATGGCTTACATAGCTTTTTCTCAAAATATCTCAAATTGTGCAACTTTTGAAATTTAAGTGATGAACATTAAAATAATACACTTACTAATAAGAAAATGAATGCATATTTATTTTGGGATTAAAAAAGCTCTTTAGCTGCGTATTAAACTTCTGGCTTTTTTTTTTTCCTTTTCTTTTTTTTTTTTTTTTTTTACTTTTTGCTTATGTGGTGCTGAGGAATCGAACCCAGGGCCTCATGCATGCAAGGCAAGCGTTCTACCACTGAGCCACTTTCCCAGCCCTTTTTTTTCCTTTTCAAAAAAGCCCTTTCATTTGTTTGGTGCTATGGTTTACACAAGTAATCCTAGCTATGTGAAAGGCTGGGATCAGGAGGATCACTGCTCAAGGCCAGTCTTTTCTCAACTTAGTACCTGGGTGTAGTGGCATGTGCCTGTTGTACCAGCTGCAGGGAAGCTTACATATTGTGGATCACAGTACAGATCAGCCCAGGCAGAAGAATTTGTAAGATTCCAGCACAACAAAAAGAAGCTGGGTGTGGTGGCATGTGCCTCTTTATTACCTTAGCTATGATAAGAATCCTAAAACAGGTAGATCTTAGTTCAGGGTGGGAAGCAAGGCTATCTCAAAAGTAACCATTGCAATGCCAAATGCTGACGGTTTAGGCCTGTAGTTTAGGCCTGTAATCCTAGCTACGCAGGGGGCTGAGATCTGAAGATTGTGTAGAAGCCAGCCCAGGCAGAAAAGTCATTAAGACTCTTTATCTCCAATTCATTACTCAGAAAAAGCCAGAGGTGACTCAAATACCAGTGGCTCACACCTGTAATACTGGCTACTGAAGAGGTTAAGGTCCAGAGGATCATGATTTGAAGCCAGCCCTGGCTGAAAAGTCCTTGTAAACTCTTACCCTCAGTTAATTACCAGAAAACTGGAAAGGGTGCTCAAAGTGGTAGAATGCTAGCCTTGAATGAAAAAAAGCTCAGGGATAGGGCTCAGGTGAGTTCAAGACAGATGACTGACCAAAAAGAGAAAAAGAAAAAGCCAGAAGTGGATGTTTGGCTCAAGTGGTAGGTTACTAGCTTTGAACAAGACTCAGAAATAGCATCTAGGTCATGAGTTCCAGCCCCAGGACCAGCACACACGCACAACAGTACCCAGTGCAAAATGGAGCTGAGGCATCATTCACGAGCAGAGCACCTGTCTCCTGTCTAGCTATTGTGAAGCTCTTGAGTTCAAACCCTAGTACTAACCAAAACAAACAAGTAATACCATCTTGTATGTGAATTGTAACAAGCTTGATATCCAGAGGGCAAACTCATGCATTTGTTATCCAAGTGAGAAATATTCTACTCTCAATTTTTCCACTGTTTAATTTTAGTGCTTGTATTGGGTATTTTTATTTGTCCTTCTATTAGGAGAGTACTTTGTACCATACACAAATGTATCTACACATAAATATGATCTATAAAATCATTGGTCACTTGGAGAAGTGCTTGACTAAAACTTTTTCTGCCCTCATCTGAAGAAGTGATGAGGAGATACCCTGATGGCTACTATAATGAGGAAACATCAGGAATTATTACCACTACAACAAGTTACAGCCAGTAATTTCTCTAAAGGAATTTGAGAAACTTAAATATTTCATAATCTCAGTAAAACAATTTGATAATCATTAAGTGACTTTTGGAGATACTTAAATAATTGTAATGTGATTGATAACATACTTAAGCTTTATAAAATATTCTTGGTTTTTTAAATCAAATGAGTGAATTATAGATATATATATTTATAGTTCAGAAAGTTATATGACATAAGTTTTAGAAATGACGTGTCTTACAGTTTACAATTTTGTTTTCCTTGTGTTGATGACTTTTATTTATTTATTTTTGGTGCTAGTTCTGGGTACTCTTGGCCTACTATGTACTGTCCCTGAGCTATTTTGTTCAAGGCTAGCACTCTACCAAATTGAGCCACAGCTCTACTTCTGGCTTCATTGGTGATTGATTGTAGATAGAGTTTCACAGACTTTCTTCCGGGAGTTGGCTTTGAATGGTGATCCTCAGATCTCAGCCTCCTGAGAAGCTAGTTACATGTGTGAGTCACTGGTGCCCAGTTTGTGTTATTACTTTGAATAATATTTCTCCAAATGCCCACAAATTTATGATTCACTTACTTCAGAACAGAAGTATGTATTGTAAACAGAATTGCACATAATGTATTTGAAGGTGATACCATCATCCATCTGCTAGATTTTATAAAGGATGCTGTGATTGTATAATATTGAAGTTTATTCCCATTATTTTACTTGGTCTACAAATTGGTTTATATTGTTAGCTTGAGGACTGCCTTAGGGAAGTTAAAATTATAACCCAGTGTCTTTGTTCTTAGGCCACAGACAATTAAAAGGCCCTTAAATCCTTTGGCTGCCAGTCAAGGTGAGTTGTTTATTTGCACTGCTGAATTGTTTATCAGTGAACTTCAGTTAAAGGGAAGAAAAAGAGGAAAGCAAGACAAATGGCATGCTGAGGCCTAAAATCCATTGTCCTGTGTGACTGCTGAATTCAAACCCTAGCATTGCCAAAAAAGAAAAAAAAAAAGTTCTTTCTTTCCTAATCTAAAAAAGATAAGTTTGCCAGCATTTAGCTGGCATGATGTATTCCCATCATTTTATTGATTGTATGAGATCATCTTTTCAAGTAAATATTAAAGATGAAAACCTTACACATTTGCTAAAAGCACATCAACCATTTTATCAGTACACATTATCCCTTTTATGCTTCACTTATTTTTCAGATAAGATCTTAGTTTTACTTTATTAAATGCTTTATGCCCCGGCTGGCTTGGACCATGATTTTCCTATTTTTCTTTCCTGGGGTTACTAGGATGACAGGTATGCAATTCCATGTCCATAAAAAAAAAAAAAGATTGAGATTGGCTCTTCTGACTATAGCCCCAGACTGGTCTTGGAACATGATCGTGGTATGAGCCACTATACCCAGCAAGAAAGATCATCGTTTTTTTTGTTGTTGTTGTTATTGGTAGTGGGGCCTGAACTCTGGGCCTGGGTACTGTCCCTCAGCTCTTCAGCTCAAGGCAAGTGTTCTACCATTTGAGCCACAGTGCCACTTCTGGCTTTTTCTGCTTATGTGGTGCTGAGGAATCGAACCCAGGGCCTCATGCATGCAGGCACTCTACCACTGAGCCACCTTCCTAGCCCCAGAAAGATCATCTTTAAACAAGACTTTTGGATTTTTATCTCATCACATATCATACATGGTAACTCAGCGGAGGCTATTGATCTAGTATCAGATGAAGTGCAAATTCATAGATAAGTGATTTTTTTACTAGGAACTTACATTATTATTTGATTGACAAACCACTCTCTTCCTTTAAACATAATTGGAAACAATTTGAATGTTTATCATTAGGGAACTGGTTAAATGATGTGTAGAAACATGGTAGAATATAGTCACAATAAATATTGCTGTTACTGGGTGTTGGTGACCTACATTTGTAATCCTAGCTATTCAAGAGGCTGAGAAGATCTTGGTTGGAAGCCTGTTGAGGCAGAAAAAAATCTATCAAAACTACCTCCAATTAACCAACAGAATACCAGATTAGAGATTTAGAGATGGGGTTGAAGTGTAAAGAGTACCAGCAGTGAACAGTGAAGCTTGAGCAAGAGCTGGAGGCCCTAACTTCAAGCTACAACACACATACACAAAATCCTGCTGTGAATTCACTTAAATAAACAGTGATCAACAGTGTACTGAGGAAATGTAGCAGGTATCAATAAAATATACATATTTATATGTATATACATAGACATGTATATACATAGACACACACACACACACACACACACACACACACACACACACATTTTTTGTTGGTTGTAGGGCTTGAACTCTGGGGCCTGGGCACTGTCTCTCAGCTCTTCGGCTCAAGGTGAGTGCTCTACCACTTGAGCCACAGTATCCGTTCTGGTTTTCTGGTGGTTTATTGGAGATAAGAGTCTCATGGACTTTTCTGCCTGGGCTGGCTTTGAACCTTGATCCTCAGATCTCAGCCTCCTGAGTAGCTAGGATTACAGGCATGAGCCACCAGCATCCGGCTAGTATATATATATTTTTTATACAAGGGAAAAGGATTTTACTAAAACCTAAATGGTGTCTATCTAGGAGCAGAGGGAGTTATGGATAACTTTATTCTGTTCATCTTTTTAAAAAAGCATTTGCAATGCATATATATTTTATAATCAAATACTAATGACCTTGGAGAAAAATGGAAAAAGGAACATACTATTCCAATAGCAAATAAGTAGCAGCATACAAACTGCTTCATTTTATTTATATATATATGTATATATATATATACACACACATATATATATAATTCTAATTTTATAGTCTTTGAAATTATTCCTAAGTTTAAATCTTACAGTGTCAGTCTGGAGGTTTCAAAGCAATAACATAAACCTCTAACATGAATTATGATATAGCTTTTAGGTAATAAATGTGGAAAGAGGCTCTGCCAGCCAAGTAAACACAAGTCCCTAAGATATTTAAGAGTATTCTCAGATGATGGGTTCTCTTTTTCCCTCCTGTTAGCCCATATTAAATCTTACATGAATTGAAATAACTGCTTCTGGAGATAACATCATTGAGTCAAATCCCGTGCAGTGCATATCACTGGGGGGTCGAGTTGTCTCTCCCCTTCCCATTTCTATAGATTACCTGATGGACTGAAACTCGTGATTATTAAAGTTTCATTTTTATGAAAGGGGAGCATTACATAAGAAACTATAATAAACATTTTGTTTTGTTTTTCAGGCAAAAGTAAAGGTAAGTACAGCTTCTTAATTAAATGTTTTATATATATATAGAAATATAATTATATATTTATATATTCAGATGTTTATTATGTCAACTAGATTTTTTTTCTTCCTACCTTTTCTGAGACTCAGAAGAAGTTAATTTTTATTTCTTTATCTAAAATTCTGGAGGTGAAGGCATAGATTAAAGGAAAATGACTGAGTTTAGGCATTAGCGACAGCCGGCCTCAGCCTCTGATAGTTCAGTGGTGCCTTGTACCTATTGATTGTGGTAGCTGAGTACCTTCCCCAACTCCACAGAGAAAGCCTTCTTCTCTTTACTGGCTGTAGTGTAGGATCTGTTAGGTTTTTTATTACATAGCAAGGTCCTAGGCATGTTTGCAGTATTCATTCCGAGCTGGCTTCTAAGGCATATGCTGACTCTTAGGTGTAGTTATTGCCAAGTCTAGTTACATTAAAAAAAAAGTAATTTAGTTTTATTTTAGTCTTTTTTTCTTTTTTTTTGTCACGGAGCTTGAACTCAGATCCTGGGTGCTGTCCCTCTACCTCTTGAGCCACAGCTCCACTCCTGGTTTTTTTGGTGATTAATTGAAGATAAGAGTCTCACAGACTGTTTTGCCTGGGCTGGCTTTGAACTCTGACTTTCAGATCTATCTCAGCCTCCTGAATAAATAGGATTTCAGGCATGAGTCTGGTAGCTTGCTGTTCTTTTTTTTTTTTTTCTTTCTTTCTTTCTTTTTTCTTTTCTTTTTTGTCTTGTGGAGCTTGAACTCAGCCTGGGCGATGTCCCTCAGCTCTTCAGTTTAAGAATAGTGCTTAACCACTTGAGCCACAGCGCCGCTTCGTCTTTTTCTGTTTATGTGTGCTGAGGAATCAAACCCAGGGCCTCATGCATAGGAGGCAAGCACTCTACCACTGAGCCCCCTTCCCAGCCAAGCTTGCTGTTCTTAAAGCTCTGTATTTAACAATGTGAAACAGGGGCTGGGAAGGTGGCTCAGTGGTAGAGCACTTGCCTTGCATGCTTGAGGCCCTGGGTTTGATTCCTCAGCACCACATAAGAAAAAAGCCGGAAGTGGCGCTGTGGCTCAAGTGGTAGAGCACTAGCCTTGAGCTGAAGAGCTGAGGGACAGCACCCAGGCCCAGAGTTCAGGCCCCACGACCGGACCCCCCCCCCCCAAAAAAAAAACCAATGTGAAACAAAACACCCAAATCAGTGCTTAGCTTTGTCCCTCTAGATGAAATTTCTAAAATGCGAGGTACCCCTTTCCTCCTCCTCCTCCTCCTCCTCCTCCTCCTCCTCCTCCTCTTCCCTCTTCCTCCTCCTTTTTTCTTCTTCCTTCTTTCTTTTTTTTTTCTTTGTCCTTCTTTTTTTGTGGGTCGTGGGGCTTGAACTCGGGCCTTGGCGCTGTCCCTCAGCTCTTCAGCTCAAGGTGAGCACTCTACCACTTGAGCCCCAGCACCCTTCCGGTTTTTCTAGTGGTTTATTGGAGATAAGAGTCTCACAGACTTTCCTGCCTGAGTTGGTTTTGAACTGCAATCCTCAGATCTCAGCCTCTTGGGTAGCTAGGATTACAGGCATGAACCACCGGTGCCCGGCTAGTCTTATTTTCTTATTAATTACTCTTCCAATTCTATCTAAATAATGGAATACTAAATTCTGATTTTCATTGCTATTTTTTATTATTGTACTATATATCATGGTAACTGTAGCATTTAAATAGAATGTTGATTAAGAACTGATGTTTTTGGAAGAGAAATTGTATAGCAGGAAGGTTCCTGTTCCAAAGCTGCCTTTGATTTGTTACTGGTAGAGGTTAGCCTGTAATTCTCAGTTTTGTGTTACAGTACTTTATTCTATCCAGCTCTGTGCTATGCCCTAGATCATTAGAGGAAGCTACTTTGACTTTTCCAATACTATTTGAAGGCTGGCTTGTCTCTTGTAGAAGAGATTATTAGCCTATAGAGAATCTTCTCTATAAGTACTATATTACTTTTAGTCAGATATCAAAGGTTATTCTTGACAGCTGTCAAATTAGGTGATTAATTAGAACATAGGTAAAATTTTGAACAGCTTTTATAGGATTATAAAACTTAAGTGAAAAATGTCATTGAGAGGCTAGATCCCAAAAGATATGGTCCCCCATTCCCCAAGTGCTGCTGAGAAATGGAGGGGGAAAATCCTAAAATTTAAATAAGGAAACCAATTACTGTGCTTGCTTTGGAAGCACATATTCTGAAATTGGGCCAATATAGAGGTTAGCATGGTCTCTGTATAAGGATGACTTAAAAATTGGTGAATGGTATATAAAAAATAAAAACAAAAATGAGATGAAAAAATAATTAAAAAGCAACGAGGCTGGTACTTCATTCCTGCAATCCTAGCTATTCAGGAAACTGAGATCTGAGGATCAAGGGTGGAAGCCAGCACAGGTAGACAAACCTAAAAGATTTTTATCTATAATTAACCAGCAAAAGCCAGAGCTGGAGTCATGGATCAAGTGATAGAGCACTAACACTGAGATTGAAAAAGCTGAGCAAGAGAAAGAGGCACTAATTTCAAATCGCAATACAGACAATCACAAGCATCCCCCACCCACAAAAACAAGAGCAAAAACAAAACCACTCACTAGCAACCTGGCTAAAATGATTCAAGATGTAAGTAGGCATTACGATTCAAATCACTATAGGGATCATATTCTGTAGTCCTTATTTACACATATGTGTGTATATAAACATGTTCTTACCTGATTTTTGTCAGCACCAAGTATTATCGTATTTCCATCTTTACTAATTTAGGTAAAATATGGTTTATCTTCTTGCTTTAATTGCCATTTTTTGTTACTAGGAAGACTGTACAATTTTTGGCTGTTATTACCATTTGCAGTTTCCTCTTCCCTGTTCATTTTGTTTAAACCCTTTAAATGAACACTTTCAGTATTTTATTCAGTTCATGAGCTTTTTATAATGCTTAGGAGATTATTCCTCTGCAGTGTTTGCAATATGCATTTTACCCAGTTTGTTGTTTGTGTTTTGCTTTTAGAGATTTTAAGTGTTTGTATAGTCCAACTTATTACTTATTCTCCTTGTCATTTATTATTTTTATGCTTCATTGGTTTATTTTTATTGTGATAAGCACCTTTAATAAAGAAAAAAAGCCTATATAGTATAATGTTCACCATCTCTACAGCAATTGTGTACATGAATTTTTTTTGTCAGTTGTGGGGCTTGAACTCTGGGCCTGGGTGCGGTCCCTCAGCTCTTCAGCTCAAGGCTAGTCCTTTACCACTTGAGCCACAGCGCCACTTGCAGTTTTCTGATTGTTAATTGGAGGTAAGAGTCTCATGGACTTTCCTGCTTGGGCTGGCTTTGAACTGCGATCCTCAGATCTCTTGCCTCCTGAGTAGCTAGGTTTATAGGCATGAGCTACCAGTGCCCGACATGAATTTTTACATCATAATAACTTTAAAGAATATTTCAAATAAGCATTTTCAATGTATCATGTTCTATTTTCTTGTCATTTATTAGTTTACATTATTTTTACCATAGTAACTGGTTATATATGTATATATATATATACATATATATATATAAATCTAGGCATTATTGTACATTTTTATTGAGGTGGTAAATTGATGCATAACAATCATTCTACAAATCCTTGTCTCATTTAGTTCCTTCTTTAGAATATATGTAGATTTATTTGTGCCAGTCCTGTGGCTTGAACTCAGGGCCTTAGCATTGTCTCTGAGCTGTTTTGCTCAAGGCTTTAGTGCTCTACCACTTGAGCCACAGCACCACTTCTGATTATGTTGGTAGTTAATTGGAGATAAGAGTCTCATGGACTTTCCTGCCCAAACTGGCTTTGAACTGTGATCCTCAGATCTTTAGTACTTTTAAAAGCAGAATTATTAGATCTAAGTATAATATCTGTGATTATAACTATAAATTATATCTGATTTTAACATTTTCCTAAATTATTCCCTTTGAAGTAGTGAATGGCGTGAATACTACAAGCTGTTTACAAATATTATACCTTCAGTACCACTTTATAATTTTAAAAAACTATGATCCAGACTAGATATTTTCCTTTGAGAGAGAGAGAGAGAGAGAGAGAGAGAGAGAGAGAGAGAGAGAGAGAGAGAGTGTGTGTGTGTGTGTGTGTGTGTGTGTGTGTGTGTGTGTGTGTGTGTGTGTGTGTGTGTGTGTGTGTGTGTGTGTGTGTGTGTGTGTGTGTGTGTGTGTGTGTGTGTGTGTGTGTGTGTGTGTGTGTGTTGGGTTTTGAGCTCAGGGCCTTAACCACTTCCTTGGCTTTTTTGATCCAGGCTTACACTCTAGTACTTGAGCCACATTGCCACCTCCAGCTTGTTGGTGGTTAATTGAAGATAAAAGTCTCATAAATTTTCCTGTCCAGGCTAGCTTTGAACTGTGATCCTCAGATCTCAGCCTCCTGAGTATCTATATCCCGCTATTTTCCCATTTTTGACAGATGTACTGTGAAACTTTGAAACTGTTTTTTTTTTTTTTTTTTTTGTAGTGAAAGGGATTGAACCCAGGATTATATTATATTAGGCATTGCTCTATCACTGAGCTACATCCTTGGCTGAAATTCTATATTTTGATGTCATGTAAAATACTTTATCCAAAAAATTATGTGGTTAGGGTTACCTCAGCCAATGCTTAAGCCTGAAGTCTGACTAACAGAGTTATACCTAACTGAATCTACAACAAGAGTTTTCTTCCATTGAAGAAATTGGCAAGTATGTTTTGGACCTTTAGGTTAAACAGCATTTAAAACATTGGAGAGTTTTATCATGCTTAAAACATTTGAAAAGCTGGGTATTGGTGGCTCACGCCTGGAATCCTAGCTACTCAGGAGGCTGAGATCTGAGAATCATGGTTCAAAGCCAGATTGGGCAAGAAAGTCTGTGAGACTCTTATCTCCAATAAACCACTCAGAAAACTGGAAGTGGCACTGTGGCTCAAGTGGTGGAGGACTAGTGTTGAGCTGAAATGCTGAGGGACAGCACCTAGGCCCAGAGTTCAAGCCCCACAACTGACCAAAAAAAAAAAAAGAAAAATGTTATGTTTGCATTTCTTTACTATCTTGTGATTTTTCTTTTTTAAAAATTATTATTATAAAGATGATGTACAGAGGAGTTACAGTTATTCTTTTTTTTAATTTCAGAGAACACTTTTTACAGCTGGTTAGAAGGTAATTTACATATTTTTCACTTTTAAAGTCATGATGTTAATTATAATATTCACCTATGAAATTTTATTTCCAACTCATTGATTTTTTTTTAAGGGCTTTGTGTAGAAAAAAGAGCATTCTACAGACTCATATCTGGCCTACATGCAAGCATCAACGTGCATTTGAGTGCAAGATATCTCTTACAAGGTATCTCATTGATTTTCCTTCCCATGCTTATTTTCAGAATTTGCTTGGTATTACCTGAATGGGAAAGACAGACGTGGGAGAATATTAGGCAGTCAAAAGCCAGGTAGTAATCAGGGATGTGGAAATCTGAGTATAATTCAGTAGGTCTGTGTATTGTCAACTCTCTTTATGATCTTTAAGAAATCTCTAAAAATTACACACTTTGAAAATATTCTTCTGCTTTGTTGTAAGAATTAAAAATAGCTCCATTTTGGTTATTTGTTAGGTATTATTGTATCAGTCTTTTTGTGTGCCAGCTTTAATGGGTGAGCATTTCCTGCGGCTCTCTATGATTTAGGAATTTTGGAACTGTTTTTCTTTTCTTTTTCTCTTTTTATCAATAATATATTACTGGAATTAAAGGATTTTACCTTGTAGAAACAAAAGAGTAACTTTGATTTGACCTAGTGCCCTAACTCATCAATAATTTCAGATGATCACTTTCTTTAAAATGATCTATTTTGGGGCTGGGAAGATGGCTCAGTGGTAGAGCGCTTGCCTTGCATGCCTGAGGCCCTGGGTTCGATTCCTCAGTACCACATAAGCAAAAAGAAAAAAGCCGGAAGTGGTGCTATGGCTCAAGTGGTAGAGTGCTAGCCTGGAGCTGAAGAGCTGAGGGACAGCGCCCAGGCCCAGAGTTCAGGCCCCATGACCGGACCCAAAAAAATAAAAATAAAAAAATAAAATAAAATGATCTATTTTGATCTTGGGTGTATTTACATTCAGAAATTTGCTTTTTGATTAGCAACAGTTTTAAAATCCTAATAGAGATTTCCTTTTACTTTCTTTTTTTTTCTTGCTCCACTTTGTCACTCGTGGCTGGTGCTCCACTTTGTGAGCCATGCCCCCAACATGGTGTTTTGCTGGTTAATTGAAGATGGAGTCTCACAGACCTTTCTGCCATGGTAGGCTTTGATCATCCTCCTGGTTTCTGACTCCTAAGTAGCTAGGACTTTTGGCATGAGCCATTGGTACTCAGCGTGCACCATTACTGGGGCTTGAACTCAGGGCCTTGACTCTTGCTTGGATTTTTATTCAAGGCTGGCAGCACTCTATGACTTCAACTACATCTCTATATAGTTTTTTTTTTTAATTGTAATTGAGGATGAGACCCTCATGGTCATTTCTGCCCAGGCGGGCCTCAAACTGGAAGCCTCCTGAGTAGCTAACATTACAGTTGTGAGCTTCCAGCACTGGTAAAATAGATTTTTTTTTTTTTTAAATTTTGGTCCTGAGGTTTGAACTCTGGGCATGTTGTCCCTGAGCTGCTTTTTGCTCAAGGCGAATGTTTTGCCATTTGGCATGAGCCACCAGCACCTGGCTAAAATAGAATTCTTTTTTTTTTTTTTTTGTCGGTTGTGGGGCTTGAACTCTGGGCCTGGGCACTGTCCCTCAGCTCTTCAGCTCAAGGAGAGCGCTCTACCACTTGAGCTACAGCGCCACTTCCGGTTTTCTGGTGGTTTATTGGAGATAGGAGTCTCACGGTCTTTCTTGCCCGGGCTGGCTTTGAACCGTGATCCTCAGATCTCAGCCTCCTAAGTAGCTAGGATTACAGGCGTGAGCCACCAGCGCCCGGCTTAAAATAGAAATTCTTAATGACTAATCATGAAAATTTTTCTTGGTTATTTTAAGGTACAAAATGAAATTTCTATGAGTATAAATAACCTAGTGTAATAAAAATGAAATTACTTAATTTTAAAACTTAGTATTTATTTCTTCTTTCTTCCTAGAAACCTGGTTGGAGAAGAAATGGGGTCACAACATTACAGAATTCCAGCAGCGGTTTGATGGAATTTTGACAGAAGGAGAAGGCCCAAGAAGGCTTAAAAACTTGTATTTTCTCTACTTAATAGAATTAAGAGCCTTATCCAAAGTGTTACCATTCTTTGAACGCCCAGATTTTCAACTCTTCACTGGAAATAAAATTCAGGATGCAGAAAACAAAATGTTACTTTTGGAAATACTTCATGAAATCAAGTAAATTATATATATGAGAATGTATACTTTAATATATGGGTGCCAAATTGGTATCTAAAATTAAGCTCTTGGATATTTAGAGAAAGGAAAACTATTTAAAAATTAATTAGGGGCTAGAGGTGTGGATCAGGTGGTAGAGTTCCTGCTTAGCAATTTCATAGCCTTGTGTTCAAACCACAGTATTGATAAAAAGAGAAAAAGAAATAAAAAACAAATTTAAAAAATTAAGGAAAAAACAAATTAAATTTACTCATTTTTTTTTAGAATTGATTTTCAGGTGTTTTTTGCTTGTTTGTTTTGACCTGTGTACAATAAAGAACATTTTTAGTTTTAACATCCATTCTTTTACTTTTTAATACTTGCACAGGTGACAATATTCTGCAGTTAGTTAGCATTTAGGTCCAAGTATCAGAATTCATTTGATCATTGTTGGTGTTACTGTTTTCTACTCTTAGTTTAATTACATTATTTTCACTGGCTAGTAAAATACTGTATTAGCAAGACTTTTTTTTTTTTTTTTTTTGTCAGTTATGG
The DNA here is from genome assembly GCF_024711535.1 of Dipodomys merriami. Lineage (NCBI taxonomy): Eukaryota > Metazoa > Chordata > Mammalia > Rodentia > Heteromyidae > Dipodomys > Dipodomys merriami. The sequence continues at coordinate 562,678 of NW_027206258.1, forward strand.
GGCTTGAGCTCTGGGCCTGGGCGCTGTCCTTCAGCAATTTACCTCAAGGTTAATGCTTAACCACTTGAGCCACAGCACCACTTCTGGCCTTTTTTTGCTTATGTGATGCTGAGGAATTGAACCCAGAACCTCATGCATGCAAGGCAAGCACTCTACCACTGAGCCACCTTCCCAGTCTATTAACAGGACTTTTAATATTTATAAATACTCTATTTTCTGCTCTACATATACCACTGCCCAGTAAAATATCATGTTGTGAGAGTTTCACTGTTGATAAAACAATAAAATAAATATTCTCTGTTTTGTAATACAGGTCATTCCCTTTGCATTTTGATGAGAATTCATTTTTTGCTGGGGATAAAAAAGAAGCACATAAACTAAAGGTAACTATTCTTTAACCTAATTGTTAGACATAAACTAACACAGAGATATGAATAGAAACTAATGTTACTTGTGGGAAGTGGAGAGTAAAATGAGACTTGCCAGGAGTTGGGAAGGGGTGGATGAGGCAAAGGAATGTATTGCTTAATGAGTGCAAAGTTTTGCTTAGCGGGGGAAAATAAAGATGAATGATCTACTGTATAGAATAGAGACTGTAATAAGTAGCAGTGTAATTTATACTTCAAAATTTGAAAAAATTATAAAGAAGATTGGAGTCATGACTTTTTCTCTATTTGCCTTAAAAATACCAGACATATATTACTAGAGACCTATTAAAGAATCAAAGCTAGGCATGGTAGCACACAAGCCTATAATCTTAGCTACTTGGGAGACAGGAGGAGTGAGAGCTTGAGGCTAATCCAAGGAAAAAGACTCTGTCTCAAAAGCAGTACAAAGAAATACGCTAGGGAGCCCTGGGTTTAATCCTTAGGAGTGGGGGATGGGGGGGGAGGGAGACCAACTACGTGTGGTGCCTCATTGTTCTTATGAAAGGGAGACAGAGACAGTTCTAGGGAATCAAGTAAAACCATATTGCAAAGCTATTGATAAGCCAGATAGCTCTTAATATCTCTGGGTTTGATCAGATATCACCAGAATATTAGTAATAATCTGCTTCTGTGTTGTCTTATTCTTCCTTTCCATGATGAAAGAAAGACTGTAAGGACCCTGTTTAAAATCTTCATAGGACATGAGAGCTGAGTGTTCTAGAGTTTTGACCAGATTAAAACATTGTGAGAAATATTGCCAATTTGCACAGTCTAAAAAAAGAGCAGATGCCAGAATACTCTCTAATAAACTAGCAAGTGAACTAAAAATAAGGAACATATTGAAAATAGTAAGAAAAAAAGAAATCTTATTACAGTATCCTCCCACTCACTTTCCAGTTCCTGGAAGCTGTTTGGGAGATTATGTAACCACTGAGGTGTGTTTCTGTAGCAAAAAATACTTTAAAGGGGGGGTTAGATGGGAGGTCAAGAATAGCTATTATCTAACAGCAAAAACTACTTTCTTTGCAAGCTCCATAAAACCAGGCTTTTTCTTCTGTCTTCTAATCTGAGATAATTTGGGGATATATTCATGTTATTGGACATGATTATTATTTGTGAAAGTAATAGGGATCTTCTATTGTGATCTAGTAAACTTTGATCCTACAGTACTAATTTCATTCTAGCATATTAAGTTCATCTTTGAAGAAGATATATGGTTTTAATTTAATACTTATTTGGCTACACATCTGTGTATGTTCTCTGTAGAGAGTTACTCAAGAACAGTTACATTCAAATACTTGAATTACCAGATTCAAACACTTTTATTTATACAGTGTCTACAAAAACCATGTCTAATTTTTTTTTTTTTTTTTTTTTTTTTTTTTTTTGTCGGTCGTGGGGCTTGAACTCTGGGCCTGGGCGCTGTCCCTCAGCTCTTCAGCTCAAGGCGAGCACTCTACCACTTGAGCTACAGCGCCACTTCCGGTTTTCTGGTGGTTTATTGGAGATAGGAGTCTCACGGTTTCTCCTGCCCGGGCTGGCTTTGAACCGCGATCCTCAGATCTCAGCCTCCTGAGTAGCTAGGATTACAGGCGTGAGCCACCAGCGCCCGGCCCATGTCTAATGTTTTAGAACAGGGTTTTCCAACCTTTGTAGTTGTGAGAGTCTCTTTAAACTCAAAAACTTTGAAGGCCTCTCCCCGTAAGAGTATATATTGGTTATGAAAATACAGTTTCCCAAACTCATGATGCGTTTATCATGTTTAATGATAGTAGCATCCTATTGCTCATAACATCTGTTTCCATTTGGAAATTTAAAAAATTTAAGTGTGAGCTATTTATTCTGTCATATATAATCTATTTACATATGGATTTTGTAATCTTAAAACAGCTATTAACTCCTCTAGAGCTCAGTTGCTCATCGAATGTATACACATGCTTTAATTTAATTACTCTATTATTGATAAAAGTGTGAGTCTTCTTTAAGTCAAGGTTCAAAATACCAGCTTAAGAAAAAAACCTTAAATCAGAGCATGACATCTGGCCAGGCTTGGTGGTATTATGCCTTTAATCTCAGCATTTGGGAGGCTAAGGCAGGAGGATTGTGGGTCACAGCTCATCAGCCTCAGGTACATAGTGAGTTCCAGGCTACCAGAATCAGCCAGATCCTGTCTACAAAAAAAGAAAAAAAAAAAACCCTATCTCTAGTAAAATTATTGAGCAGTTTTTTGAATAAGTTTTCTAACTTCGATTAGCTTTCACTGAATAGATAAGGAGACATCTGATTGAAAATATTGTTGCTAAATGGCAACAATAATAGTATTTTGGGCTTTACACTGGAATTAATAAAGATTTAATATCTGAAGTCTTATGAAAAACCATTTGCAGAGCTGAACAAAGCATCTCAGAGACATTTTATCTCCAGAGCAAACTGAGGTCTGTTTTGAATATAGTGGGTGACAATCTTTGCTGATGTATTTCCAGTTTCAAATCTATTTGGAACTGGGTAGCAGTGGCACCTGTTTATAAACCTAGCTGTTCAGGAGACTGAGATCAGGGGATTGCAGTTCAAAGCCAGTCTTGGCAACAAAGTACATGTGATTCTTATTTCAGTTAACCATACACACAAAAAAATCTCATTAAGTTTGGGGTATGGTTCATCACATTATAAAAAGGAAAATACTATATGCTTTCTAAATTATAAGGCAATTGAAATAATGGATGGTCTGCCTATTTTCTGCTTAAAAGACTGGACGCTTCAGTTTTACTCTTAAGACCAGGACAAAGAAAGCTACTTGAAAGACTAATGACTCCCAGTGGAGTAAATGGATATATACATATGCATTAAATATATAAAAACATGAATGGAACAACACACCAAGTTTTGCACAGTGATAGATAATGGTATGTAGAAATTTGGAGAGATCCATGGAGTTTCAATTGTACTTTCAATGGTTTCTTTGGTAGTGTTTACATGGATGTTTATTGTATCTTGTTATTTTTGCATATTGGAAATAATGTTAATTATTCTCCCTAAGTAATACAAAGAAGGGCTATAATTTAACTATTCCCTCCCTCCCTTTTTTTTTTTTTTTTTTGTGCTGGTCCTGGGGCCTGGCACTGTCCCTGAGCCTTTTTTTTTGCTCAAGGCTAGCACTCTACCACTTGAGCCACAGCTCCACTTTTGGCTTTTGTGGTGCTTAATTGGAGGTAAGTGTCTCACTGACTTTCCTGCTTGAGCTGGCTTTGAACTGTGATTTTCAGATTTTAGCTTCTGAATTGCTAGGATTACAGGCATGAGTCACAAACACTTGGCTTCTTCCCTCTTTTTTGGGGGAGGGGTGGGAAGGAACTGATGCTTTTTAACCCCTCCTCCCTCCCATATTGACATATAATGATTACATACACTCGGACATGTTGACATATTTCTGACAGTTTGGTAGGTAGTTTAGCTTTGTAGTAATGCGTGCCTGAGGTCTAACTTTGCTATTTACAAGAGGTGAGAATTTAGGTAAGGTACTAACTTTTCTGAATTTTTAAAAATTCATTTAGGGTTAGATTGTATCTATCTGTGGGTTTGTAGTAGAGATTAAATGAAATCATATATGTAAAGATTCTGGTTTGTAAGAGATGCTTCTTTTCTGGTTTTGGTACTCCATAGTAACTGTATTGGAACTCTGCACCTAGAAATACCTCATTAAGCTGACTGTGTGTTACATTATAATAAAATTTTGTTAAACTATTTTTTTTTAGGAGGACTTTCGATTACATTTTAGAAACATTTCTAGAATCATGGATTGTGTTGGTTGTCTTAAATGTCGGCTGTGGGGAAAGCTGCAGGTAAGAAAATCAATCTTCTTACCCTTTCCATGAGGAATTTTCTTATTTTCTCTTTCTCTTATTTATTTTTTCTTATTTCTATTGTAGACTCAAGGTTTGGGCACTGCTCTGAAGATCTTGTTTTCTGAGAAACTCATAGCAAATATGCCAGAAAGTGGACCCAGTTATGAATTCCATCTAACCAGACAAGAAATAGTTTCATTATTGAATGCATTTGGAAGGTTAGTTTGAATATATTGTAATTATTTCTATTAGACAAGTAAGCCTAATGCAACCTCTCAGATAAAACTAGGTAAAGAATATTCTTTTGCAGGCACTAGCACATTTATAATCCTAGCTACTGAGGGGGCTGAGATCTAAGGATCGTGGTTCAAAGCCATCCCCAGGCAGGAAAGTGTGGAGACTCTTATCTCCATTAACCACAGAAAAGCCGGAAGTGGAGCTGTGGCTCAAGTGGTAGAGTGTTGGCATTGAGCAAAAAGTTCAGTGACAGCACCCAGGACCTGAGTTCAAACCCCAAGACTAGTATGCACAGGTGTGTGCCTGCTCACATGTACACACACACACACACACACACACACACACACACACACACACACACACACACACACACACACACACACACACACACACATATACAATCATTAGGTGATTCTTTAGTTTTATCTATTGACTTACATATTCATGATTAATTTACTGATCAGCTGTCAAAACTCATTGAATTTTATATATTTAAAAAATACTTAAAAAGCAGTTTGTATTCTGTCCAATTTCTTTTTTTAAGGATCTAGAAAAAAATTGTTATTTCATACAGGTAGACATGTAAGTTTTTTGGTGAATTCATCATTATATAAAAAAAGGTTAATTTTTTTCAAAAAAATTACTGTCTAGCAAATGATTTAGGGAAAGCATAAAGTAAGATTCATTAAAAATTCTAACTAGAAGCTGGGCACTGGTGGCTCATGCCTGCAATCCTCACTACTCAGGAGGCTGAGATCTGAGGATCACAGCCAGAAAAGTCTGTGAAACTCTCATCTCAAATTAACCAGCAAAAAGCTGGAAATGGAGGTGTGGTTTACACTGATAGCCTTGAGCTGGAAAAGCTCAGAGACAACACGCAGACCTTGAATTCAAGTCTCCAGGCATGCGCATACCCACAACCCTTTCTCCTCCCCTCCACAGTGTTTTCAATTGATTTTCAGAATTATTTCTCTGATTACTGGAAGCTGGACAGTTATGTTTCATTGTGTATTCTGCTACTTTTAACATGCTGGAGAGTGAGCTAAAGTGCATGTAAAATAAACATCGCATACAAAAATAAGGAACAAATTTTAATTTTCATGAAAATCAGAGAAAATAATTATTCTGTTCTTTATAGACCAGTAGCTTTGAGTCTTTGTACATTTTCTAAACAATGGCGTATTATCTTCAATTATTCATATAATTGCAAATATTTAAAATATATTTATATATTCCTGTACTTTTTAGTATGTACTTTAATATATATTTAAAATATGTATTTTAATACTTATACTTATGTATTTTATATAAATACTCATACTTTAATACTACATTAATATAGTTATGAATTATTAAAACAAATATTACAATATCTATGTACTTTATTTTGTATATTTTAATGCTTTAATATTAAAAGCTAATTTCTAGACAATTTTATCTTAGTTTTACTATGCCAAATTAATAACAAAAGTATAGCAAATATATCAAAGGGTTTATGTACCTTTTTAATTTGTTGAAATTTCTTTACATATTTTATACATTTTAATAATGTAAAGTGAATAATATATTAAATATATTCAAGTGAATAATATATTTCAACAATGTAAAGTGAATAAATTTATCTAAGATAGTTTCTAAACAGAATATTTTGTTTTATGTTTTTGGCTACAGAATTTCTACAAGTGTGAAAGAATTAGAAAACTTCAGGAACTTGTTACAAAATATTCATTAAGAAAAACAAGTTGAAATATACCTATTTCGGACAGTGGAGGCCAAAGAGTGGAATTTCATTCAAAGGCATAAAAGCAATGGCAGTCCTAAGCCAAACATTTTATATAAAGCTCTTTTTGTAAAAATGAGAATTGTTTTGAGTAACAGTTTTTTTTAAAAATTGTGCTGTCTATGTTTAATATTATTGTGAGTGAAAGTACTATCAATCATGAGGCATAAATTTTAAAGTTTAATACTGAACAAAAGCAAGATTATCAGGTTCATTTTTGATAGGACTAGCAAATGATGTCAAGTTTCACAAACTGGAGTTTTGTGTAAGGAAGGGTAAAAAAAATACAACTGTGGTAATGTGAGGAGTTAAACTGGGGAGAATGTTTAATATAGGAAGATGCTAAAGAGGCTTATGAATGACCCATAATTAATAGCCATACATTTAGGGTTGTCAGATTTAGCAAAAAAGAATACAGGATGCTCAAGTTAGATTTGAACTTCTGATAATAACTAATTTTCTTTAAAATATATTTGGAACATACTTATACTAAAATTATTTTTATTATTTAAATGAAATTTAAATTTATCTGAGAGTCATCCTGTGTTTTATTTGAGAAATCTTAACACATTGGCATGAAAGAAATCACTTTTATTGTTATATTGCTATTTTGATTGGATTGTTTTATAGGAAGGTAAATAAAAACTTAAAGGCAAATGAGATTTTTAAACGTGAAAAGTTGAATAGATTATATATTTATTCTCATAATATGTTCCCTATACTGAGTAAAATTTGGGGGAAGACTTTTTATTTTTATTGTAATTTCAAATTTATAGAAAAGTTTTTAAAATAGTACAATGAACTCTTTTACCAAGATTCACCAATTGTTCATTGGCTGTCCCTCCCTTCCTCTCTCCCTCCTTCCCCAGTATTGGAGATTGAACCCAGGGCCTGATACTAGGCAAGCTCTGTACTACTGAGCTACATCCTCATATATATATACATAGATATATATATGTATATATATATATATTATATATATATATATATGCCATTTTCCCCCTTAGTCCTTTGAAAGCCATCATATCCTTCCAACCCTAAACCCTAAATACTTTAATGTAGTATTTTCTAGAAATGACATTTTCATAAAACCCCTATATGTCCAGAGCTATAATCCTCTTAGCCTTAAAATACGGATCACTTCAAGTCCCAATCTAAAACTTTTTAGCTTTGTTGCTTTTTTTAATGCTTGAACTATGTAATCATAGGACATATAATTTGTGTATGTGTAATCTGGTACTTGGAATTTGAACTCTGGGCCTCATATTTTCTTTGCTTTTTTTCTCATTCAAGCCTGTGTTCCACCACCTCTAGTTCATTTTTTTTTTTTTTTAGTACACAAAATTTATTTCCTTTGTCTCCTTAAAATCTAACTGTAAATTGTGAGAGGTTTTCATTAGTGGATGCTCTTCAATGATTAAAAAATATTAGGAAGTAATATCCCATGGTAATTACAGGGAAAAAAGAATTTATACCTCAAAATTGTATGCCTTTTTTATAGATACCTTACATATCTTACTTAGCAGGTTTAACATGTTGAGATGTCACATTGTTAGAAAAACTGGCTTTATTTATACAATGTTTTAGAAATGTCACTTTACATTGCTATATATTTTTTCGTTATAATTCCAAGTACTGGTCCAGTGCCAAGTATACAGTTTGTATCCAAGTATTTGTTGAATGAATGTATGAATATGTATTCAGGATATTTTAAATGAATAATCCTAGAAGCAAGTTCAACAATATGTGTTCTATTTTCATTCCTTCAGTCATTCATTTTGGAGACTCAGAGGATTAAGTGATCATGACATATAAAAGTTTAAAGACACCCATAGTACTTTAAAAATATTGTAAATAGGTTTAACTGATAATTTTGTGTATAATGTCTAATACTCATGACCTTCTCCCCTACTCCACCCTACCTTTAGTGGATAATATTTTGTAAAGTGTCTCGGTCATCACTTAAGACTTTTTGTTTGTTCCTTAACTAAGAGCTGGCCTTGGCCTTGGGTTCTTTTCAGTCCTTTCCAGTGGGGTCTAAAATCCTAATTCTAAATCCATAGTTCAGTTCACCAGCCAGTTCTTATTTAACATTTTTTCTTGCACTTATGTCCTGACAACCTTTCTGTACACACTTTCTATTCTCTTTCTTACTTTTTGCTTGCTCCAGAACACTTTCCTTTCCTTTTTGGTTTCCATTTATTCTTTACTCTTTAATCACTGTACCACTTTTCACTCTGGGGGAATTCTAACTCAATGATTCCTAAGTCCTTAGCTGTAGCCCAGAGTTCTCTATCCACCTACTGCACTTCAGTAGATTTTCCTCAATCTCTTGTGTCTTTATTTTCTACAAAAAGTACTTTATCTTTGTGTTCCTTACTTTGGCTAATTTCAAAACTGTCATTTCCTAAGTTTTCTCAGTTCACTCTTGTCCTCTACTTTCCGCCACCTATTAGGGTCTAATTTTCACTGGGCTTATTTGCATTTTACTGATGCAGCAACCTTTTTATTTTTATTGCTATTAAGTGAAGGACTACATAGACCTATCTCCTTATATGCAGGTTATTTTCTCTTTGTGGATCTACATGTGACCAGATTAGCCTTTCAAGAAGCACTTTTCACAATCTGCTCTCTG